>NC_134563.1:37957859-38269501 GCF_025594145.1 Primulina tabacum
CTGCTATTATCTTCTTTTGTTCTGCACACTCCATCAAATACTACTTCTTGGAATTTAGATAATCAACCTGGCCTTTGCACCAAATCTTTCTTTTAGGACACTTTGTCAAGTTCTTCTCTTCCCAGACACTGCATTCTAAAAGGCACACCATTGTGTGCAAGTCCATTTGTAATTCCTGCTTTGATCCCACTTTTATTTCTCTTTTGTTTCTTCTCTTGTGAGTGTCCTTGACATTCCTTTCCTTGTTACATATCTTTGTCCTCTTCTTTATTCTAAAGACACACAGGAACACACAAATGTATGTATTTCACTTATTCAAAGAACTTTAATTTTTTCCTTATTATTTGAAATTTTAGCATTTCCTTTTTTTTTTCTTCAAAAAATGCTCTTACTTAACGTATTTTAATATGGCAGTTACCTTACCCAAAAGGGCCAACACCTCGTAGGCATTGAACTAGCAAATTAAGAACAAGCTTTTGATGTTTACACATGTTTTATGTTAACTGTATATTTGTGTCTGAGATTTAATGTATGTATAAACTATATGATTCATGAAGTTTGGTGTCCTATAGAAATTTTTTCAGAATGTAATATACTTTCTGCTCTTTTTTCAACACTCTATAGAGGCAAAATATTACATATCAACTAACCTTTATTTTGAATATGTTGTTCTTATCAAGAAAGTTTTTTTTCCCGAATAATGTACTCTATCTTGTTGGTATATTTTTGTACCAATTGTTCATTTTTCTTTCAATATGACTGGTTGACTTAGGCTAGAAACACTATAAATAATTAAATATTTTCTATCTTTGATGATTTTTTTATGGATTTATCAGGTCGTTAGTTATCGAAACAATAGCCCCAGAGTTGCATCTTGCATGAGCCGTAGTGTGTAAAGAACGATCTCAAAATTCTTTGATATGCTTGTTAATTGTGATGCATGAAGCCCATTTATAAGCCACTGTCATTATTCCTAGTCTATTACTATCTGAGTATGTTTCTTGTCCTTGTCCAATAGATTATAATTTCGCTTTACTGTATTCCCACTATCTCTGTGGTACTAACAGGATGATTAAGAAATTTCTTGTCTATGTCAGCACATTATTTTTCATCTGTTCTGAGGTGGAAATACTCTTCATGGTGTAACATAAAAATGGATCGTGAAATTGTCGGAAATCATACTTGACCTGATTTTATTAGCTACTTAAATTACATATTCTCAGTTACAAATCAAATTATCTTTGTTTTGGCTGCATAGTTTCTATTGTTTCTGTAATATACGCAAAATAGCCTCTTGATTGGTATGCATTTCAAATACTTGTTCTTGGCTGGACTATAATATAAAATCAATAAATAAAATCAAATCTTTCAAGACCGCGACCATTTTGTAACTCCTGAATTTTTTAGATAAAATTTTGCAATTATTCATCATCCTACTGGTTTAATTGAGGTACAATGACTGTAGCTAAAACTGTTTAGTTTACCTTGTACTCCAGGTATAAATTACAATCGCACTAACAGGCACGAAATCGACATTGCTTTCACAGAAACCTGTTATACTATCGTAGTGGACTGGAAACTTAAATTTTCTTGAAGTATATTTAGCATGTGTAGGAACTCTTACCATCATTCTGATGATGAAGTGTCAAAATACCTGTATTCAATCGTTATGAAATTCAAGGTCTTTCAACAGGTAACTGGAGCTAAATTGTGGAGGCAGGTAGGAGAGTCATTCCATCCACCAAAGTAAGGCTCTTTTGCAAAAGTTATGATCATGCATTTTTTTTGGTTGCAAAACATGGTGTGAAATTCTTTGTTCTTTTTCTTTCATTATATTTAACAATTTATGGTACGGGTTATTGACGTATGGAATATATTTAGTTATTTTCTGAATCCTTTGAATATTGAGAGTTATTGTATCAAATGGTTGAGAGTCTTGTGGCATATATCAATTGGCGGTTGGCCTAAGATTCATCAATATAACTTTAATAGTTGATCAACATTTTTTTCCGGCGATGACACCTTTAAAATTTTCATTGTGGTGAGTGTTTGTAAATCTCGTTTTACTTTTAGGGTGCATTTTTTAATTCTAAATTTTCCATGTGTCAAATCTTCCGTAGGTAGACTTTTGTAAGTGGGTAGTTATGAACATAACTTGTTCCTTTTTAGAAAGTGAATCTAGATTATGAAAGCTGATTATTGGATTTGCCTTTTATTTTATAGGACATGCACAACAGTTTCCTGGACATTCCGTATTTTCTATGAGAAGGTGATATACTAGCTTTCATTTTCCCCTCCCATTTGATTCGGTTGTAACTGCTGTTTTATTTCCATACATCATCTGTTCTTGGTTTGAACCCATCTGAGGGGACCTAACTCATCCGTTTATATTAAAAAATTGTGCTCCTTCGAGAATTTTACAGACCGTGATAAACATTTTGTTATTGTTACTTCTTCTTTATGCCACTTCCTGATATGAATATGAAGCTTGAATTTTGCTAGTTCATTTAAAAATTATGAAAAAAATATTAATCGGATTAGGATAAAGTCCCGGTGAGATGAAGGTGGTATTTAACTGGATATCCTGTTCATCCCTTGACATGAAAGAAAGTGATTGAACTAAATTTGGAATTACTTAATATCAATACAATAGTTTCTTATAAAAAAAAAAAAATTTGGAATTTCAGAGTTTTGTATCTATAGCTCTCTGAAGTATGTGGTTCTTTTTACTTTTAACAATTATACTTGGTTCCTGTGTTAGTTACTGCGTTTGATGACATGATTCCTCGATCTATGTGGTTAGTCTCTTCTGGAATATGAAAGGCATAAGAAACAAAGTGGTGAACTTCACTTTCCAGTTGCTCCGCTCCCTGAAGCTTCTGCTGTTGACATCGAGGTTTGTAAATTTGATCTTTCTTAATACATATCTTCTTTGCGAAGGAACTTTTTCAGTATCCTTTAATTGTTTTTGTGAACTCAATTAGATAAATACCTCCAAGGAACCCAATGTAATGTTGACTTCTAATTGTGTGAGCTATACTAACCCAAGTGAGTAGGAGTATTATTTCATGCTTTGGAATGCAAGTTTAGGCATCACTACACAATCTCAATTCTGTATTGAAATGCTTTCTCATCCTCACTAGAAACACTCCAATAATTACAAAAGACTTTCGTAATTAATTGTAGTAGACTTGTTTTTTTGTGTGGGTCACTGTATCTCTATTTTTTATTTTAATCTTGTTAATTTTGTGTGGAGAGATACAACCTTGCCGTTTTTACAGGCTAGAGCTGGGAAATTTGTATCTTTTTTATATTATTGCATAATTACACTCATACACTTTGAAATTTAAACATGTCATGGAGATGAACAAATACTCCCTGAAGCTTCAATCTATCTTATTTGGATTTTTGCATATTAATGGAGGATATGTGGCACAAGAGATGCTTCATACTGATGAAATATAATGTATTTTGAAATAGGTTTCTTTAGTTTATGCAAGAAATTTTAATGGCTCAAATGTTATTTCCAGCACTCCCTCCCTCTCGCACTCTTTCCCTGCCCTGCCCTGAAACATATGCTAATTGATAGTTACGTACAAGTGTACCAATCATTGTGCCATGTTTTTAAAATGCGTATTAGATTTGTATGTTCATGTGTTTATGTGGCTGTAATCGACTGATGGTTGCATAAAAACCTAATATAATCATACATTTTTTGCATCTTTGATATGTATACAGGGAAACGGATATCAAGGATTGGGATCAGGAAGGGCTAGAAGAGACTCTGCGGCTCGTGCTATGCAAGTCTGGCACGGCCAAGACATTTTTTGTCATGGTGAAGCTGGTGAACCAGTGGCAAAGGTTTGTGGATATTGTCATCTGAAAGCACATTGTTTGAGCTCTCATTTATTTTCGCGTTGTGCGGCGCATAATGTTATGGGATATGATAGGACAAGAATCTTAACAATACGATGAAGCGTGAGAAGAGTCTCAAGAGCATTGGTAAGGGAACAGCTCGAGTTTTTGAAAAATTACAGATGAACTCTTTTACATTCTGACCTTTGCTAGAAATTGGTTTTCATTATTATTAATTTATACTAAATCGATATGTGGATTCAGGCTCAGTCAAACAGAAGAGACCAAATGAGGTAGAGCTTTCAGCCAAGGTTGCTCGGACTGAAACATCTAAGCAGTAAGTCTAGGTTAAAATATAGTTAGTCTCTATTCTTTGGGTGATTTTTAAAATATTGTTAGTCTTTATTCTTTGGGTGTTTTTTTTTTTAAATTTGTATGTGATGGTCAATTTGATAAATTTTTCTAAATTATAAGTTCAATTTTTTTGTAATTTGAGTTGAACTTGGCTGGTTGAATGGAATTCGATGTCATTTTATGTGAACTAATCAATTTCACAGGTATATTAGTTGTTATGGACTGATTTGATTTGTCTGATGTGAATTCTGATCTGAAACCGACTTTATACAAAGTGAAGGATTTGACTCTGAAATGATCGTAGCACTTCAAGCTGCCAAGCTTTAGCTCTTTATGGCTGGTTTGTGTCAGATCTTCTTTTGGTTTTGTTGCAGTGGCAAAACAAACGTTGATTGGCTTAGCAGTTGATATGAATATTGAATCGGCACGACGGACATGCTTTTTGTGTTATGTTTTTTATATTCAGAATTTTGTGCACGGACATGCTTTTTGTGTTATGTTTTTTATATTCAGAATTTTGTGCACGGACATGCTTTTTGTGTTATGTTTTTTATATTCAGAATTTTGTGCGCATTTCTTAAATGTATAAACAAGATTTGACAATTGAGATATTTGGGCCTAAACGTGTGTCTATATTTATGATAACCCGGACTGTTACTTTTATTATATGGATTAGCATGGGACTGAATTCTATGTGAAAGTAATAAGCACAAACCAAAGAATATGTATTCAACTGGTACTTTACTGATGCCCTTAATGTTTAAAGGCATTATTGTATGTGCTTGTCTATTGATTGTTTATCTTCCTTACCCAAAATATTGAATCCTCCTTGTGATATTGTTCTCCCTTCTAAAGTTTCGAGTCGGCATTGATATTTTTCAAACTTCTATTGTTAGACTAGTGACATCAGTGGTTGATATCGGTCCTCCAGCTGATTGGGTGAAGATCAACGTACGCCAAACTGTATGGTTGCATCACATTTTATTTATTTTTCTCCAATCTGGGCTTATTCACATAGATGATTAAAAGTATTGGCTGATACTGGTTTTATGTGTGCAGAAGATTGTTTTGAAGTTTATGCTTTAGTCCCGGGGCTTTTACGTGAAGAGGTGTGTACTTGTGACTTTTGGTAGTGTAGTTTTACTTTGTTTTTATGTGGTGGTTGGTTCTTCCAACCCCTTCCATACAAATAAAAAATTCATTCTCTCTTCATGTGTGTCACTGGTTCTTGATATGTGTAGGTCATTAGGTATATGTTCTTTATTTTGTTTTTTCATTTATCTGAAAGATATCATGTGGAGTAGCAAAGCTGAAAAACTACTATAACTATGTTATTATTGGTGTTGAAGATATTTGTTGGTTGTAGTATAGTTATACTTAGAGCAATCAAGACGAACAATTTCTTTTAGGTCTGGGATGTTGGTCTAATTTTGTGTTAATCTTAATTGGAATCCGTTTTTAAAGAAAGTAAAATCCAAGAATTACGATTTTATGGCCGTGCTACTGTTATGGAGAATCCCCTAACGCCAGTGTCTGCAGACTGGAATATTGTTCAGAGTTGCAATGGAATGTCTGAAACGGTTGCAAAAAGTGTCACCACAGCTAATTTGTTTGGATATTCAATTTTCTTTTAATTGTTCAAATCTTTTGTTGCAGCTATGGTTGGATGATTTGCTATTCCTGCCCGCTTAATTGGTCTTTAAGAATATGCTTTTTCTGTTGGATGCATTTCATTTGTTGTTTTTCTTCCTTTATTAGGACAAAAAATGACATTTATAACATTATTGCTGCCATAGGTGCGAGTTCAATCAGATCCTGCTGGACGTTTAGTCATCACGGGGCAGCCCGAGCAAGTTGATAATCCTTGGGGGATAACACCATTCAAAAAGGTAGCCATGTGCTCTCTCTCTCTCCTTTGCAGACATGAATATGGTGGGATTCAATTGTTTATCCTATTTAAAGGAAGCTACTTGGATAGCGAGAGTTATAAGTAATGAGCTATTGGGTGGTTTTCAGATTGTTAGCTTACCTTCAAGAATCGATCCACTTCAGACCTCTGCGGTGGTTAGCCTCCATGGACGCCTATTTGTTCGTGTTCCTTTCGAGCAGTCAAATATTTGAATCTTCCTGCATTCCTTTGAACAAGAATGCGAATGGATTAGTAGGCGTTACGGTAACCCCAATTCTTGCAGAAAAAACCTTTAAGTTTGTGAATGTGTAGGTTGACCAGTGCATGCTTGTGTGGTAATTGCATTAGCAGAATAGGTTTTCAGATGTCCTAAGTCTGGATTTTGATGGAGGTTTTTCCGGGCTGCGGCCACCACACCCCCTTTTTTAACTTACTATCTCCTCTGTGTGATCCAACCATTAGTTAGTCAATCTTGAATTTCTTTCCGTTAATGTGATTCACTTGTTTAGGTTTCGAATTTGATTTCCACTAATTTTGAATTTACCCCATGTTGAATTTCTTTTGTACGTTACGCCCTTGATCTTTTGATAAAAATGGTAACAAAATAACTTTTTAGGCAATGTCCTCGTGTAGATTCAATGACCCAATTCTTTTGGCCAAAGACCCGACGCCAATTTTCCCCGTGTCCGAAGATTTTGTTTGAACTCTAACAGTCGTATGGTTTACCATTTCAGTTCTTTTACATTTTTCGGGTAAAAAAATAGTTACATATCAATGAAGCTGTGGTATAAATATACGAATTATGAGTAATAATAAACTTTGATTTGGTATATTATTTATAAATAAGCAAAACGTGAAAATTAAAACAAGAAATATAGATACATATAATTTTGAAATTATAGAAAAAAATTGAAATTATAGAACAAATATACAAATTTATGCTACCAACATAATTTATTGATACAAATTAACAAAAAATCAAAATATCAATTGAACAAAGAAAATTAAGATATCGAAATATAAACTTTCAAGATCTTTTATTTTCCCCAAAAAAAAAACACGTTTGATGTGAATGGTAAAACTCATGGCTTGTTCCATTAATTTTAAATGATTACATTTACATATTTTAATTTATTATTCCATGCAACTTCCTAGTAACTCATGGTATATTGGGTAATCCGTAAAATTGATGGGTCATCCCCTCTCATTTGATGGAGCACTACGGTGGGTTGAGATAATCGGGTTAGGTTGTCCGTTTTGAAAGATTTACAGAAAAGCCAAACTTTCCAATTCCCACTCGATTTCTAACGCTAAAAATATAATAATAATATAATATATATACAAACCAAAGCCGAGAAAACAAAACCGTCATTTCTGAATTGCAATAGACAACCACCCGAAACCCTCTTCTTCCTCCATTCGCAAACGAGGCAGCCATCAAAACCATAGAACCAGAAAGCCAATAGAAGCCCCAGGCCACAATAGTCCATCCGACCTCCTGTACCATACAAAAATATGGAAAGCACAACCGCCCCTAGTGGAGTAGGATGAATCTCAAAACAACCATGCAGAGCCGCCGCACGGATACTCACATTTGTTACCCTGACGCTAATAAAGATACATATTTGAACTCCGGAAATTATTTTACTTTTGGAAAACCTGTTTTTGGGCATTCAACAATCAAAATTGTAACAAGTTTTTTTTTTTTTTTTTTATGTGTGTCATGAAGAAATATAAATTAAACTAGTGAACGACGTCCGTGTAAAATAATAATCAAAACACCTATTTTTTGATTAAAAACATCCATTAAAACTAAGCCCTCTAACTAAGTCTTGAGAAGCAATTACAGTAAACCATTGAGGGATTTCACCCTCTAACCATACAAACCTAGGCATAACAGAACTAGCGTCACGAGCTAATCTATTAGCTAATAATGGAGCTCATATGCCGCAAAGAGGTGGAGTTTAGATAACCAAGCAAGTCTCGAATCTTCAATAACAACGCTCCAACAGAGCCAAGATCTTTTATAGATTGTGTCACTGTTTGGACCACCAATATAAAATTCGACAAAATGCAAACAATTGTAAATTTCCGGCGTAAACAAGGAATCCGAACCAAAACGAATAGCCGTCGTCTCCGCTCCTGAGTGCCGAATGATACAAGCTGTTGCCCCTATGACAGTCCCGAATGCTGCCACAACACTGAACTTACATCTCTTCTCGTCAAATCCTGCATCCACATCCATTAGTAGGAACAGCAATCAAAGGACATATACCATTAATCGGAACAGCAACGAGCTGAATCTGTGGTTTTCAAAATATAAAGAATGAAATATTAGTAGCATGTTTTTTTAGGGTAAATAACTCTGGTGTTTGGTAATTTTTGAAAGAAGTTTACATATGACTAGTCAACTGTGCCCCCTCTACCTTAATCCCCCGCACTCTTGTCGCTTCCGATGTACTCCAGTGACCTCCGCAGTACTGCGCCGCCACCACCGTCGTCGCCTTCTCAAGTACTCTCCATCACCCACCCGCACATCCTCACCCATTCCCTCAGTCTTCAAGCTCTCTGATGATTCCATTCAAATAAATTTAAAACCACCTCCTCTTACTTCCCTCCGACAATTCCAAACTCGACTACGTCAACTCCTTGATGACAGCCTCGAATCTTTTGACGACCTTAAAACTGTTATCACCGTTGATAACCGCGATGGAGGGGGGGTCGTAATCACTTGCAAGAGGTCCATCGTTGATTTTTTTGTTGCGATTTTACTTTCCAGTTTCGTGATTATTTTTACTTCCAGAGCTTTATTTAAGCTACGAAAATATGATGGTGAGAGGCTGATCTACAAGAGAGATCGGAGCCTTGGTGGCAGGGAAGTGGTGGTAGGGAAAAGTCAGGGCTCTTTGCCGACAACACATAAATCGGCGGCATCGAGTGGGGAAAATTCCGATTATTTTAATCAGAAGAAAATAAGACCGACACAGATGTGGGGAAGGAGGAAGGAAGTGTTACCTCAGTGGTGGCCTCAGGTTTTGAATTCGGGTTCCATTGAAACAAGCAATACGGAGGAATATCAAAGAATGGCTAATCAATTGACCCGAGGTAGGTTCTGTTTCTAATGTCTCTGTTATGGCGTATACGAAAGAAAGACCGTTCTGTGCTTCGAAATAGTTAGAGTTGACTTGATAGCACCCTGAATCTCACGCCAAAATCATTTAAATTTTTATTTTGAAATCTCATCCCGGGCGCATGAGAAACGCGGTTATTGTTCTGGGATTGAGGTAGCACACTAATACGGAAGGAAAAGGGCGCTGTTCAATTTTTTTTTTCAGGCAGTGAAACTATCCTGTGGTATTTTTGTTTTGTTCCTGTGTTTCGGAGACTTAAGTGTCTGCATTTGAAATCCAAGGGTTTAACTTAATTTGAAATTGAAAATTAAGATAAAGAGTGATTGAGTGAGTGAGTTCCTGCATCATCTTAGTTTATGATCTTGGATTTTGAGTCAGTTTAGCCCCTGTTTGAAGGTTCTCTGATCTTTTGACCTCAGTTCAAAGCTTAAACTTTAATTTCCAGAAATTATGGACCGCAAAATGAGCGGCCAAGACATTTTGGCAGATGACATTGTTCAGGTTTGCTCTTTCCTTCTAACTAGCATTCCTTTAAATATGATAGCTCATGAGTTTATCTCAATCTTTTAACTCTCACTTTATCTTTATAAGAACAATATGTGGTGTATTTTCTTCGGCTTGGAATTTCTAGTAGGTGCCGAGTCTGAGAGGCACTTATTGGTGTTATATATTTATTTAAAAATTTCAGAGGAAATGTCGAGACTGATATTTATACGCTAGCTGCTGTCTTTTAGATGAGAAAATTAGTTACTATGTGATAGACAAGCAACATTGGAAAAGGCAGTGGCCAGAAATTAAGACCATGTTTTCACATTTTGATTTGTAATTTGCTCATTTGATGTGATTGGTCTGATTTATTTTTTGGTGCGGTGGGATCATAAAAATGCAATCAATGAACTTTTCCATTGCTCTTCCTCTCTCTCTCTCTCTCTCTCTCTCTCTGTATATATATGTATGTATGTATGTATGTACGTATGTATATTTATGTTTCTATTATATGTTTGCATGTGTATGTGATTAGTCAAGACCGTGAGATACATTTATGGATGATTCAAGCATGAAGCACCAGGGATAGAGATTTTGTTTCAACTTTTTTTTATGTTCAAAATTCAAATGTCAATATACCATGTGCGCTATGAACATGGGATATCTTTTTTAAATATGAACTTATCTTGGTAGAAGTAGTTTTTAGAAACTATTGTGTATAAATAATGCCGTAGAGGGGACAAAATCAGTCTTAAGGTTTATTCTTGAATTTAAAGTGACTATATGCTGAGCTTAATTGTTTCTGTTGTCCAGGGACAATTTTTTTTAAAAGAAGGTAAAAATAATGAACTTGATTTTAGGGCCTCAGCTGGGAAGCACCTTTGCATTGCATGTTGTTAAACATAAGAAGTTGCTGTCATTTATATCCACATTTAAACTAAGAAGCAAAAAGAGAATGTGAGGATATATATCCTATTGGTGGGTTAATATCACGGAGGAAGACTGCCATTCTTGTGGTGATCATATTGGATAAGTTGCACAAACTTTACCCTGTTTGTTTGCATCTGGAGCTGACCAGTAAAATACAATTAAGTGATATTTTTGTCATTTTTCCTGGGCGCCACAGTTACGTCATATATGCAAGTGCTATGGAGTGAGGTCCTTCACTGACACTGAAAATGCACGGGATTCTCTCTATCGTGCCTCAATCAACTTTGTTTTGAATTACTGTGAAAGGTATGTTTAAATATAGTATGCACAGCCGTGTAGAATTGCCAAGATGCATATCAGGTTCTTATGTCGTCTTATGTCATTTATCTTTTGGCAAATAAGTAACTTGATCTCGTTTTACCGTAGCATATCCGATATATCCACCTCCGTTCACATTAATGGTGAGGATGCCAGAGACTTTATTGCTGGGCTCGCTGATAACATTGGACTTGAGAACACTCGGGCTGCTAGAATGGTGTCCGCTGCTGTTGCTGCACACACACGATCTAGAATTCTGCAGGCATGGGTATGCTCCTCGGTACTTGCTACATGAGATATGATCATAGGTTTTGTCGCCAATATCTCTCTGAAAGATATACGAAACTCTCATTTTACAAATGTTTTTGGTCCAAGGTGTTTCCCAACATTAGAAATTCGGAGAAAGCTATTTTACGTCTGGCATTTTCTAAGTTACAGAATACCTCCCATCAAACATTATAACACATCTTATTCCTTGAAGATTAAAAATTGTGTACATACATTTCCCATATTTAAAAAAAGTTTTCATCTAAACTACTTTGAATATACAAATAAAGACATCTCAATATCCCTGGTGAAGGCAAATGTTGTTTTTGATGGTCAGATGTTTGATGGTGTCCTTCATGCCAAGGACATAACAATGATTGTACTTTTTCGCTTTAAGTATCTTATTTTAATAATCTTCTCTCAGGCATTAGAAGTTCAAAATAAACATTCTGAATCACTGGTCGAATTGTTCAAAGTATGTCTCATTCACCGGATCTTCCCTCCTGGGGAGAGTTCGGTAAGTGCTGTTGACTCCTTTTTGCTCTTGGAGTTCTTTCATTTTTTTACTTGGTGCAAAATATTTTCTTCGCAGTTTTTAAGATAATATACGTGTCTGTGCCATCGATTCATCCAAATGCGCCCATGATAACAATTTTTTATGTACTGGTACTGGAAGATTAAATGGACTTTACATGTAAAAATGCCCATAGTGTGTTAGGTTTAAATGGGATCAACCCATTTAACTTATAATGGAATTGAACACTAACCGCCTGCATCCAAAATTGTCAATGCATATTTTATCCCAAAATCGCCCCATCCTGCCACGTCATACCTAGATTTGTTTGCCTCTTTTTATATTTTTTCTTGACAATAAAACCGATTTATTATTTACATATTTCCAAGGAATTTCTGTGCTTTCAAGCCCACGATTCACTTAACTCAGTACGATAGGTTTTAATATTTTTATATCTGTTGCTGCAGCTCGAGATGGAAATGGTTGCCCGAGGCCTTGCAAAGTCTTTGAGCGTGGAACAAAGAGAATTGATTTTTACTTCATTCAGTATCATCTGTGGCCATGAAATGCATCAAAGCACGGCAGAAGCATTGGGTTTGGTATGCACAGTTTTGCCTTAGAGCTTCTAAACCCTTGTAGTCCATGTTAATGTTCCTTTGCCTATTGTACACGAGTATAGAAGCTTCCTAACCTACTGAATGCATTGAGTTTATCGCCTGTTGGGGAGAAGTAGAAAAAAATGGGCATGCAATTTTATAATATTCATGTACAGTGGGAGGAAGACTGCTCTCGCTTTTGTGTTGCCGTGAGTTTCGGTTGTCACAAGAAATGAAGCATAGATTATAGCATGAAAGTTGTGAACTCCATACAGTTTAATCATATATTCCTTAGTCCATTTGGTTTATTCTGTCTTCATTACAATTATTTAAATCATTACAATTATTTAAATGGAACGTTGTTGTTCTTGCGAGGCTGACACAGGTAGGAGTGGAAGATCAATGAGGAAACCAGCGTTCATAAACTCTAGATTTCTTCATACAATTTGCTGATAGGTGTAGAGGTGAAAAACACGTAGCTCAAATTCTGTCTCCGCATTATGATTGTTGATTAATATGTCACGCACGATGTAACTTCAAATCAGGTATCGAAGAGTTTTGGGGAACATTCTTAGTTAGAGAAGTACAGGTTATGAAAAAGTGTATAACTTTCAGTATGATAAATAAATATTAGTAGATGCGAATGTTATTGACTAAATTGTCCTTTTTACGTGAATAAAAGATTTGAGTTAATAGCAATTGACGCATGCATGAATTGGTTTACCCAAATTTGGAAATTCTGTATGGATTTGATGCAATTGACCTAACAAGAAAGTCTCAATCAAAATGCCGAAGCCATGCAACCCCGATGTGTAGCTTACGATTACTAAATTTGAATTAAAACAAACGAGTTGTTCATAATAAGTAATTTCGACAAACTTGAGATTTGATCGTGTTTGCAATTTTATTGTGAACTAAGCCGATTTAGTGGTCATGTATATACGAGTAAAGTAGGGGATAAGACCTATTTTCGTTCTTATAGTTTGTCATATTTTTCGTTTCAGTCTCTCTTCATTGTTAACTGTTTAATTAATCTCTCAAGTTTCTGAATTCTTCTCAAATTTGTCCCTATCATTACCCGTTAAGATTAACGTTGACCCAACATGTGCCTCTCGTATGAGCCATTTCTTATCCCAAGTCTTCTTCCCATTTCAGTCTCCACAATTACAACCCTAATCCCCAGATCTCCCAAATCAGACGAGGGAAGGACGATTGGTTGGAGACACCACAGCGAACTCGAAGTACACTGTTTTCAACGATATAAGCATGATATACTTGATTAATTTGTTGTTGCAAATTATTAAACTTTTACGAACGATTTCTTTAGAATTTTTTGAAATAATTGTCGCTCATAGCATTGGAGTTTGAAGGCTAAATTTTTTTTTTTCAATGTGGAATGTTTTGGCATTATTTGTTTCAGAAGTTGGAAATATTTCTTCATTTCAACTAAATCACGTTCTTTGAATACAAAAGCATAGTTGTAGCTTTTTTTTTTTTTTTTTAAAATTTCCATTTCAGTCGAGAAACCTCTCATCGTACATTCACTGATTTTTCAATTTTCCATTTCAGCCAATTTTTGAAATTTCATATTAGTAGTAGATATTGGATTTGCTAAACTGGAAATCGTATATGGCTAAACGATGTACACATTCTCTGGAATTCACCCCAAATTATGGTAATGTTTATGTTTTTTAAGGTGATGGATTTCTTGATAAATTTATTGAGGTTTATGACATGTACTTATTTTAATATCTTATGTGTTTAGGCTGGATGGGAGAACCTATTCTTGTTACAATTAAATTGTACTACAATGTTGCAATGGAAACCAATAGTGTGAGGAAAATGTACAAAGGTGAGAGGATTGAATATTTTGATTTCATTGAATGGACAAGATATGTTTGATTGAACTTTGTGGTAATGATTGCAGAGGAAGTAGGATGCATGGAGAAGATAGGTGCAGATTTTAATCTGCACAAAGTCGGTAAATCTATGAACAATGGTAGGTATTTGAAAAGTGATGCTGATATGGTTGAAATTAGGAACCATGTCCCCAAAAACTTTGAAGTAGAAATTTATTTTGAACATGATGAATTTATTTCAATAAACAGATAGATGCAACTGGTGTTTTAGAGAAACAAAAAGAAGTTCATACGATAACAAGGGTTGGAACCAATGATGAAGATGATGTTGAATCTTACCATAGTGAATTTGATTTTGATGAAGATGAAAATTTTAAGGAGAAAGAGAAAAATATGATCATTGATAGTGATATTTCCAATGAGTTGTTTGAGAGAATGCAAGGTGATGAAGAGGACGATGATTGTGCCAAAAGCGATGAGTTAGGGAGTGTATTTGATTCTGAAGAGAAAGATCCAAATTTTTTTACCATATGAAGATTCAGAAAATCCCGATTTGAAGCTTGGTATGCTATTTAGTTTTAGAAAAGAGGCAAAGTTTGAGATAGAAAGTCATTATACCGAAAGAGGGATGTTGGTAAACTTTGTTAAGAATGACAAAAGTAGGCTTTGAGGTGCGTGGAAAAACCAAAGATGTAAGTGGGATATTCTTGAGTCACCAATTAATACAGACACTTGTTGGCAGATAAAGACATTCGAAGCTGGGCACAAAAAACTGGTTGAGTTCAAATTTTGTGAATAACACATGTGAATGCTTCAACAGCATGATTTTAGATGCAAGGGAAAAACCAATAATTTCAATGTTAAAAAAATTAAGAAATTTGTTGATGGCCAGGTTTCCAATGAACTTAGAAGAGGTCAAGAAATGGAATGGTGTAACGTGTCCAAAAATTAAGTTGTGTTGGCGAAGAATTGTGATCGAGCTTTTCTTGTACTTTAAATCTCCAAATAAAATGTTGGTCTTTTATGCTCAAATAAATCGCAAGAGCACGAGTCAAGTTATAATATAATGTACGGAGTACGGATATCGTCTCACAGAGACTGTATCGAGCTATTATTATTTTCAAAGATCAATCTTTAGCAAAACGTAGACAAAAATTTGAATTGTAAGTTGTCTAATAAATTCGAGGTAAATGTGATTAAAGGTATGAGTAAAGGTAGACAATTTAAAATGAAGTCTTAAAATCAACTAGACGCAAAATCAGTTGGGAATCTCGGTTCACCTACCCTTAACTAATTCATATAATTGACTTCGACTTTTGTTCCGACTTTTGACAGGATCCCCTAAACTATTAACATTCTCTTTCAATATATGTTAAACTAACTTGACAAGATGAAATAATTAAATGTTTTTAACTACTTATCATATGTGAGTTGCATACATGATCCGTGGAATCCCCTACCTTTCGAACTATTAGACTATAACTATCAACGTGTATTCATTATCAAATGTCTATGCAAATTGTAAATCCACAGTTTGTGTTATTTGTTCATATTGAAACATATTTTATCGACTTCATTTTCAATATAAAATATTATCAAAGTTAACTAAACTTCAATAATCAAATGAAAAACAATAACACAATCAAGTATAATGCAAAAGTCGAACAATTAATTATATAAAACAAGTTTCGGGAGAGGATCACATTAAATCTCAACAAAGAAAAGAGTTTAGCTCCTAAGCGACATAATAAAATCCCAAACAATACTTAAACAAGTGTTTAAGCTAGAAATACTAAAAGAAACCAATAATGAAAAAAGAACGCTGCACAAAAATCCCAAGTTCTTTGCTTACCTCCTCGACTCCAGGCTTTTTTTTTCTCTTCCTTGTGCTTGTTGGCTGTTGATAAAAACTGATATCTCCCTTAATTTTTCGTCCAATAAGGTATTTAGCCCTATTAAAAGCCTCCAAAAATCCTTCAAAGTTGGAAAATATTTGATCATGGAAAATTTCCTTCTTTGCTCGCGCTCGGACATGAATTCCTGGCTTAGCACAAGTTGTTCCATACTGCACTTCGTCAAGTTCTTCGGCGCTCTAGGACGGTCGAGAAATCCTGCCCTAGCGCGAGTTATGCTATCTCGTTCTTCCATGCTTCAACCTCTCGCGCTGGGATGGTCGAGCAATCCCGCCCCAATGCAATGTTATCCATCCCAATCTTGAATTTAACTTTTCTCACACTGGGGCAGTTTGGAACTACTGCCCTAGCGCGAGCTTTTCTGTCTTGCTTCTTCATCTTCAGCTAAAGTTTCATCTTTTCTACTCATTTCCTGCATATTCATAAAACTCGATGAGTCGTGATCATATGCAACAACTAACGACAAATTGAATAAATTTTAGACTCAATACACACAAAATTATGCAAATATAGACTCAAACGATGCAATAAAACATGTAAATACGACTTATCGAATTGCAAGGATGCAGCTGATTTAGTCATTTGATGGCTAATGAGACACGCTTTAACATCACAGGGTTACACCAGCAACGCTTTGTCAACTTGTATATATATATATATATATATATATGATATATTAATATGAAAATAGTTAGCAAAATGAACTTGGTATTTTTTTTTAAAAAAAAACATATTGTTCTTAGCGTATTCGAAACAGTAGAGTTAATTATCAAACAAGAAGTTTAATCAATATCATTTTTCAAAATTTATATATTATTTAAATTAATATGTAACCCGTGTAATATAAGACAAGTTTCACTTAGATTCAAAATTTACGTTTTAAAACTATTTTTAATATATTTTAAATGTACTTTCAAAATTAAATTCTATTAAATAAAAGAATTGATAAAATAAATTTATCAATTTTATGAGTTATTTGCATCAAACGCCTTTGAAATATCGAAAATAGACATTTATTCACTGTGAAAGTTAAATAGGTATTCTAGATATTAACTTTTATGAGTTATTTGCACCGTGATATCTTTTAAAAAAATTAGACTGTACTTAAATCTCTATTACTCAAAAAATTAGAATTGGCTCGAATCTCTATAACTCTTTGTAAAAAAAAAAATTTGGGCTGGGCTACGGCCCAGGACGAGCCAAGCATAGGTCCGTCCTTGCAGTACACATAAACCCATGCATAATTATAAAATTTAATTTGATTAATTTATGATTTAAAATGGTGCATGATACATGATTAAATTATTTTAAATATTCATATGCTCATGTTTATACAATTTGTAAATTTTAAAAATTAAGGATTTATTCCTTAAATCTGGGGTAAATATTTTATAATGACTTTTATGTCATAATTAATTTTTTTAATTAGTATTTAAGTTGTATTAGGATTTTTAGTATTTTACTTAACAATTTTCAAAAAAGAGAGAGAAGATCTAATCTTTTTTAAATTTGACATTTAGCTTTTTAAATTAAAAGGGTGGGATTTTTATTATATTGAATACAGTTTTAATCTACTAAACAACCCTCAAACTCACATAATCGTCAAAACCCACGCACACAATTCCTCTCTTTTATTCACGCACACACAAGCCACACGCACAAATCAGCCGAGCCTAGGATTTCTACTTTTCTTGGTCCTCTCATCACCAATCACTCAACCACACGTAGCACGGTGGATTCACGTCCCTTTTACGCAAGAAAACAACAAAAAAACGTTGCTCCGATCGCCCACCGACTTCCCCGCAACCATATTCGACGGTTCGAACGTTTAAAAACGCAAATGCATGTATAAACCCTTTTTTAACGCATCGATCATGTTATATATTGATATTTGATGATAACAGTGCATGAGAAACAATTTGATATGACTGCATATGAGTCAAAACAGTTTTAAAAGGACTTTGGACATTTGTGCATGGAACTCACATTTTCTTCCCAAAATTGTGGTGTGTACTTCGCCTGGGCTCCTGGGATGTTTCTGCTGTGTATGGCTGGGTTAGTGGATGTGTTTAGACATGGTCTAGTGATCTGGTAAAGATTAGAAAGGGCTTGGAGGGATAGCACAGCCGCTCGAAGTGAATAGGGCCTGTGTGATTCTTTTTGCATGCATGTAGGTACTGTAGGGTTCGAGCTTATGGTTTCATTCACAGGCTGGATTGGGGCTCTGGACTCTGGTTTAGGCAGTCTCTAAGGGTCGTAGGATGAGGCTAAAGCCCGGGTGGCCCAATTTTTTTTTTAAAATGTATATATAAATTTTGTATAATTTTGGAATAATACGATATTAGCCCGGGTAGATCAATTTAAAATATTAAAAGATACTAGAGTTTTAAATTTCAGCTCGGGTAGAGCCATATTTCTGGCTCCGCCCCTGGTGGTTAGGGGCCTGATTGGTTAGGGAAGACGGCTGGAACATAAACGTGAAAGCTGCGTAGATGGGGTCTCATGAAGGAGTTGTCACAGTTTTGGCTTGTTGTAGGCTTGGGCTGCGGGTCTGGGCTGGAAATGTCTGGACCAGGGACTCATGGGATGTCTAAGGGTCGAGTCTACGGTCTGGTTCAGGTCCGGTTCGCGTTGGTTTAGGTGTGAAGTCGTGAGAAGCATATTCGGGTCATAGTGCATCTCATCGGCTGTTTTTCTTGGATGGGCTGTTGTTCACATTTTTAAGTGGCTGGAACATGGTTCGGGGATAGTTTAGGCTCTTGGACAGTAGGTTAGGGTGTTGGTTAAGTATGGTTCGAGTCCTGAGTCGTTCGATAAGTCATAAGCTATTTTATATAATTCGAGAATCGTATGCGTCCGAGTGCATCTTTGGGACTATGTTCGTTTGGTTAATTAATGAGGTTGTGGCAACATGTCGAAGTCCATGATGTTTGTAAATATGTATCACTTGCAAAATAATTATTTTTGAACTATGCGATTTTTCTTGTGGCCAAATTATGCTACAGGTTTGGAAACCGGAGAAGGTGTCTGGAGACCTCTCCAACCTCTTCGTAGGAATTATGTATGTTAGAGAGTGGACATCCAGTCCAAAAGGCTGTGGTGATGTAATGTCCGGTAACTCCTACAAATGATTAATGTGTTTATGCCGTTTGTTATGCGTTTATCGATTCTTTATGACTTACATGAATGATGTCGCTAATGCTCCTTGTATTATACATATGGACCTATTGACATCGATTGATATATTAATATCGAGATTGAATATGATTTATATATTGTTCATGGTATATTGAGAATGAATATATGTTTAAATAGTGATAGTAAGAAGTGTAGATAAAGTAGTGTAATGGAAGTTGGTATGGAAATGCATGAAATGAGATGAAAAATATGGTAGTTCTTACGGGTTTTAGCATAATGATTTGGCTATTGATCCAAATTGTGTGAGGACACAACCATTAGAAAACTAAGATATAATGCTACAACTTTCATGTTTCGGGTTTTGTCCAAATCATTGTGAACGACAAGCCAAAAGCGCCCCGAAGTGTGCCGTGAGTATCGTCGTTCCTCCACTGACACATTTTGGTAGAATGAGCATAACTCTTTACTCAAATATGAAAATGACATGAGGCTAATTGGAGATAAAATCCAAGACATAGAGCTACAACTTTTATGTTGACCACTTTTCCAAATTATGAAAGGAAGATGTCTATTTTAGCAAACACTGACGATGATGCGTGCAGAGGCGCGCCCGAGCGGTAACATTTTACCGCCCGAGCGCCCTTGTACCAAAATTTTTGGTGTTTTAACATAATGGTCCGCGCCCGAGCTGTAAAATGTTACCGATTGAGCGGCTCTGGATAAATATGTGAGTTAGAAACGTGATTTTTGTGATTTAAATGGATAAAGATCGAGGGTTTCAGTCATTTGCACCATTTCACTTCAACAAGCAAGGAGTAAACAAGGGAGAAACCAAGGATTTGCCAAGTTCTTCCCTCAAGTGATCTTCCATCTATTCTTCTTCTTCAAATTGAAGCTAGAATTGAACTCTCCGCCACAAGAGCATCCTAAGGTTGTAAGTATTCACATATGAAGTGTTGGTTTTTATATGTAGAGGACCATATAGAGTGACTTTTAACCATATGTTTAAGTATGAAGGTAGTTATTGAATTATTGATTTATTTTACAGTGTGGGGCCAAGGAACTTCATTATACCGGTGTTCATACATTTGGAAAGTAAGTTGACATATTTTTGAAGTAATAAATGAGTAATATTATGAGTTTTAAATGTTTTCTATTGATTATTGTTATATATACTTTGTTGATATGTTTATTGATGAAAACATAGCACCATATATCATTGTTATGTATTATATATGAAAGATCATGAATGTTCAAGAGAAGTGCTATGTCATGACATGAAAATGGTACGAAACGAATGAAACAGATTATTATATGATATATGAGCTCGTTGACATCATGGGTTGTTTTAAGCCCACCAACTTATTGGCCAATATATGTTCATGGATCGTGGTTGTCACAGGGCACTCTGACGGTCATCACAGTAGTAGCTATATAATAAAGCTAGCATAGTAGTAAAGGTCAAAAAATGGGGCTCAAGTACGAAAGGAATATGTTTACATGTTATGCATGAAAGTATATGATATGAAATGATTTAAGAATTCGTTATTGATCACGGCTTTGATATGTATGTTCTTTCTACGCATATTGATATTTATAAGTGCCAACTTATTGAGTTTTGTAAACTCACATAGCTCATTTATTACATGATCAAGTAATGAAGGTGAGTAGGATGCTGGTTCACCAATGGATGCTTGTGATGCGTCTTACCTCGACAAAAACCTGGACATGCTATTGTTATCGCTTCCGCATGTATGTATTATAGTTGATTTTACATTAGGGTTTGAATTATGTTTTACGTTATCTATGTCTATATGTATAACGGTGAAGGTGTGTGTTCGTATATAAAATGGATTGAAAAAGATTGTGGACGAAATATCTGTCTTGGGATCATGTTGATGTAGACGCATTTATTTTTATATAAGTATATTGTGGTACGTTATATGAATTTAACTATTGCTTAGATTATTGGATTTTCCGAAATATAGGGACATAATGTCAAATTTTTTATAAAACATCACACTAGTGTCCATAGATTGGATTGTTCAATGATATAGGTATATCTATCAAACTCTATTTTAATTATGAGTGTAACGATCATTAATTACGCCAAGCATAGAAGAAGGGCGTTATAGTTTATATGGTATCGGAGCCCACGGTTCATCGGGAGGGAAGACATTGCACTTCATCCAGTAATGGGGAACTTGGCAAGTAAGTATCTTTGTACTCCATAGCTTGTGTTAAGTAAATTTCCTTTACGTGAACTAATTGTAGGCTAAATGACAATGTCACCCAAACGTAAAGTGCATGAGGGAGAGTCGCCTAAGGGCAAGGCACTGGTAACTGAAGGTGAAGGTAGTGTGCCTCGACCAATAAATGAATTTTCTCAACTACTCCAACAACAAGCAAAAGTCCATGGTGAGTAGATACAACAGTTATTGGACATGCAACGAACTACTCATGAGCAAGCACAAGCATAAGCACAAGCCATGGTACCTAGACATGTGCCTGTTCAGATGGATGTATATGACCGATTTAGACGCTTGAATCCTCCGAAATTTACGGGGAGCACTGATCCAACAGTACCAGATGAATGAATTAAGTCCTTGGAATCCATCTTTTCCTACCTACACATCTTGTGTTGTCTTTATGTTGACAAAACATGCGAGAATATGGTGGGAAAATGTAAAAGTGGCATTATCTGTGAGACCATTGACATGAAATACATTTAAGTCCACGTTTTACAAAAAATATTTTAGCAAATATGTAGGGGAAAAGAAGGCCAATGATTTCCTGAATTTGAAACAAGAGACAATGTCGATGATTGAGTATATAAAACAGTTTGAAGCAGGAGTTCAATATGTACCATATGTTGCTCAAGATGACACAGTTAAGGGCGAACATTTCATGCGACGACTTCGCTCTGAAATCAAAAGAGATGTAAGGATGTCAAAAGCTGCCAATTATGGGGAGATAGTGGATAAAGCACTTATGGCAGAGCATGATGAACAAGAAATCGAAAAAGACAGGCAGCTGCGAAGGAAACAATATTTTCAAAAGAGCCAAAGAGAAGGACAAGGCAAAAAGGTAGATAGTAAAGGTATTCGACCAGAAGAGTCACGTGCCAAAATTCCCACTCCGAGCAAAGATCAGAACAGACCACCTTGTCCTAAGTGTGGTAAATCTCATGCCGGTGAGTGTATGCAAGGAGCAAATGTTTGTTATCGGTGCAGAAGGCCAGGGCATATTACCAAAGACTGTCCAAGAGGTTCCAATAAAGTACAAGGACACCTTTTCTCAATGACCAAAGAAGAAGTGGATGCGGATATATCAATGATCACTGGTATGTTCTTGATTTCTGGTATCACTGCTATTGTTTTACTAGATTCAAGAGCCACACATTCTTTTATTTCGGAATCTTTAGTATGAAAATTGGGCATTACACCAAGCACAACAGAGACGTAATTCACCATAGCTTTACCTTCCTGGCAAGAATTATATACATATCAGATTGTTCGAGCATGTCCAATATATGTCCAAGGCCATGAGATGTATGCCGATTTGATAGTTCTGAAAATTATAGATTTTGTTGTAATACTGGGAATGGATTGGCTCTCTAAGTATTGAGCTACGATCTACTGTGGCATGAAAATTTTCAAGTTTGCACCAATAAGAGCTGAATTATTCACAGTGGCAAATACATGTGTATCCTTACCCTTTCCGATAATCTCTGTTATGAAAGCATGTAAATTACTACAGAAAGGGTGTCAAGGATATTTAGAATATATTTTAATTAATGATCCGCCTATTGTTGAGTTAAAAGATACGGGTTTGTTAATTCCCAGAGGTATTTCCCAAAGATACAACATGCCTACCTCCAGATAGAGAAATGAAATTTGTGATTTATGTTGTGACAGGAACCCATCTGATCTCGAAATCTCCTTGTCGATTAGCTCCTACATAGATGAAAGAATTGAAAGAACAGTTACATGAGTTACTTGATAAAGGGTTTATTCGAACGAGCTTCTCCCCGTGGGGCGCACCCGTTTTGTTTGTAAAGAAAAAAGATGGCACCCTTCGTTATGTATTGATTATAAGCAGTTGAACAAAGTGACAATCAAAAATAAATATCCACTTACCAGAATTGACGATCTGTTTGATCAATTACAAGGGGCTGCTATCTTTTCGAAGATTGATTTACGATCGGGCTATCATCAATTAAAAATAAAGCCATATGATATTTCAAAAACCGCCTTTCGAACCAGTTATGAGCATTATGAATTCCTTGTAATGCCATTTGGACTAATGAATGCACCAGCTTCTTTTATGGATTTGATGAACAGAATTTTCAAACCATTTCTAAACAAGTTCGTGATTGTTTTGTAGATGATATCCTCATCTACTCATGAACTATAGAAGAACATCAAGAACATCTGAAAGTGGTACTTCAAACTTTGAAAGATAAACATTTGTATGCGAAATGGAAGAAATGCAAATTTTTGCTGGAACAAGTAGCATTTTTGGGTCATATCATTTCTAAAGAAGACGTTTCAGTTCATTCAAGTAAGATTGAAGCTGTTAATAACTGGCCACGAACAACTACAGTTGTCCAAGTACATAGTTTTCTTGGGTTAGCTGGTTATTATCGTCGTTTTATAGCATGATTCTCGAAAATATCATTGCCCTTAACTGCTTTGACAATAAAATATGTGAAACTTTAATGGAGTGAATCAAGTGATCGAAGCTTTCAGGAATTGAAAGCTAAGTTAACATCAGCACCGATTCTTGCGATTCCAGAAGGACCAGGAGGATTTGTAGTGTACAGTGATGCGTCAAAACATGGCTTAGGAGCAGTCTTAATGCAACACGGGAAAATTATTGCTTATGCATCGAGACAATTAAAATAATATGAAAAGAACTATCCCACACATGATTTGGAACTGGCAGCAGTTGTATTTGCGTTAAAAATATGGCACAATTACTTGTATGGTGAGCAGTGTGAAATTTACACTGATCACAAGAGTTTGAAATATTTTTTCACGCAAAAAGGACTGAATATGCGACAACGACGATGGTTGGAACAAGTGAAAGATTATGACTATGTTATCAATTATCATCCAGGTAAATCCAATGTTGCTGCAGATGCCTTAAGTCGAAAGTCCAGTTCTATTACCACGTTGAGAGTACAAGAACAAATCTTACGAGATTTACAAAATTTGCAGATTGAAGTTATTCCAAAGGGAGCTATAATTCAACTATCATCTCTCGTGGTTCGACCAACAATTGCATATAGAATCAAGGTCAAACAAAATGTAGAAAATGAGTTACAACAATTGAGACAACGAGATGTGGAAAAAGGGAAATTGAATTTTGAATTGAACAGGGAAGGAATATGGATGTATCGAGGTAGACTGTGTGTGCCAAATAAGGGAACTATTAGAACCGACATTCTTATCGATGCTCATGCTACACCCTACTCAATTCATCCAGGAAGCACAAAAATGTACAAGGACTTAAAACCATATTTTTGGTGGCCAGGTATGAAAAAAGATATTTATCAATTTGTTGCACAAGGCCTAACTTGTCAACATATCAAAACGGAACATCAAAGACCAGCAGGACTCTTGAAACCATTGCATATTTCTGAATGGAAATGAGAACACATTACGTTGGATTTCATTCTGGTTTGCCAAGAACACAAAGAGGATTTAATGCCATATGATTTATTGTTGACCGACTTACAAAATCAGCTAACTTTTTTCCAGTTAAAACCACATACACGATGAGTCAATATGCTGAAGAATACATCAAGGAGATAGTGAGGCTCTATGGTATCCCAATGTCCATTGTATCTGACAGAGATCCCAAGTTCACATTTGTATTTTGGAAAAGTTTACATCATGCCGAGAACTCGAATGTCATTTATCACGGCGTTCCATCCTCAAACCGATGGACAATCAGAATGAGTGAATCAGGTATTGGAAGATATGTTGAGGGCCTCTACTATTGACTTTCCAGGCAGTTGAGACAGTAAACTACCGTTGGCTGAGTTTACATATAACAATAGTTATCAGTCAACTATTGGAATGCCACCGTATACTGCATTATATGGTAGAAAATGTCGATCTCCAGTACATTGGGATGAAATAGGGGAAAGAAAGTTATTAGGCCCTGAATTGGTGCAACAGACAACAGAATTGGTAACCAAGATTAGAGAAAGAATGCACACTGCCCAGATTCGACATAAACGTTATGCTGATGTGCGATATCGTCAATTGGAATTTCAGGTCGATGATCATATATTTTTAAAAATATCACTGTTGAAGGGTATTTTACGTTTCGGTAAGAAGAGAAATTAAGTCCAAGATATATTGGTCTATTTGAAATCTTGAACAAAATTGGAGAAAGAGTGTACCGAGTTGCATTACCACAGAATCTTTCAAGTGTCCATAACGTCTTTCACATTTCAATGCTACGAACCAACCCGTCTCACGTCCTTCATTATGAACCATTGGAACTCGCATCGAATCTCTCTTATGAAGAACGGTCGGTCCAAATACTCAAAGATATTGCGAGGCAAGGAAATACAATTGGTAAAAATATTATGGCGCAATCATGAAGTTGAAGAAGCAACTTGGGAACGAGAAAACAAAATCCAATAGAAATATCCTGAATTATATGGTATGTCAAATTTCGAGGAAGAAATTCATTGAAGGGAGGAGAATTGTAATGTCCGGTAACTCCTACAAATGATTAATGTGTTTATGTCGTTTGTTATGCGCTTATTGATTCATTATGACTTACATGAATGATGTCGCTAATGCTCCTTGTATTATACATATGGACCTATTGACATCGATTGATATATTAATATCGAGATTGAATATGATTTATATATTGTCCATGGTGTATTGAGAATGAATATATGTCTAAATAATGATAGTAAGAAATGTAGATAAAGTAGTGTAATGGAAGTTGGTATGGAAATGCATGAAATGAGATGAAAAATATGGTAGTTCTTACGGGTTTTAGCATAATGATTTGGATATTGATCCAAATTGTGTGAGGACACAACCATTAGAAAGCTAAGATATAATGCTACAACTTTCATGATTCGGGTTTTGTCCAAATCATTGTGAACGACAAGCCAAAAGCGCCTCGAAGTGTGCCGTGTGTATCGTCATTCCTACACTGACACATTTTGGTGTAATGAGCACAACTCTTTACTCAGATATGCAAATGACATGAGGCTAATTGGAGATGAATGCCAAGACATAGAGTTACAATTTTTATGTTGACCGCGTTTCCAAAGTAAGAAAGCAAGATGTCTGTTTTAGCAAACACTGACGAGGATGCGTGCAGAGGCGTGCCCGAGCGGTAACATTTTACCGCCCAAGCGCCCCTGTACCGTAATTTTGGTGTTTCAACATAATGGTACGCGCCCGAGCGGTAAAATGTTACCGCTCGAGCGCCTCTGGATAAATATATGAGTTAGAAACATGATTTTTGTGATTTAAATGGATAAAGATAGAGGGTTTCTGTCATTTGCACCATTTCACTTCAACAAGCAGAGGAGAAAACAAGGGAGAAATCAAGGATTTGCCAATTTCTTCCCTCAAGTGATCCTCCATATTTTCTTCTTCCTCAAATTGATGCTAGAATTGAACTCTCCACCACAAGAGCATCCTAGGTTGTAAGTATTCACCTATGAAGTGTTGGTTTTCATGTGTAGAGGACCATATAGAGTGGCTTTCAACCATATGCTTAAGTGTGAAGGTAGTGATTGAATTATTGATTTATTTTACAGTGTGGGGCCAAGGAACTTTATTTTACCAGTGTTCATACATTTGGAAAGTAAGTTGACATGTTTTTGAAGTAATACATGAGTAATATTATGAGTTTCAAATGTTTTCTATTGATTATTGTTATATGTACTTTGTTAATATGTTTATTGATGAAAACATAGCACCATATATCATTGTTATGTATTATATATGAAAGATCATGAATGTTCAAGAGAGGTGCTATGTCATGACATGAAAATAGTATTAAACGAATGAAACATGTTATTATATGATATACGAGCTCGTTGACATCATGGTGGTTTTAAGCCCACCAACCTATTGGCCAATATATGTTCATGGATCGTGGTTGTCATAGGGTACTCTGACGGTCATCACAGTAGTAGTTATATAATAAAGCAAGCATAGTAGTAAATGTCGACAAATGGGGCTCAAGTACGAAAGGAATATGTTTACATGTTATGCATGAAAATATATGATATGAAATGATTTAAGAATTTGTTATTGATCACGGCTTTGATATGTATGTTCTTTCTACGTATATTGATATTTATAAGTGCCAACTTATCGAGTTTTATAAACTCACGTAGTTCATGCATTACAGGATCATGTAATGAAGGTGAGTTGGATGCCGGTTCATCAATGGATGCTTGTAAAGTGTCTTACCTCGACAAGAATTGGACATGCTATTGTCATCGCTTCCGCATATGTGTATTATAGTTGATTTTACATTAGGGTTTGAATTAAATTTTACGTTATCTATGTCTATATGTATAACGGTGAAGGTGTGTGTTCGTATATAGAATAGATTGAAAAAGATTGTGGACGAAATATCTGTCTTGTGATCATGTTGATGTAGACACATTTATTTTTATATAAGTATGTTATGGTACGTTATGCGAATTTAAATATTGCTTGGATTATTGGATTGTCCGAAATATAGGGACATCATGTCAAAATTTTTATAAACCATCACACTAGTGTCCATAGATTGGATTGTTCCATGATATAGATATATCTAACAAAGTCTATTTTAAACGATCATTAATTACGCCAATCATAGAATAAGGGTGTTACAGGTGATTTGTGCCAGCCCAGTACTGTTGTTTAGTTTGATCAAATGATTTATGTGTATGAGCCACTTGCATTGAACGAAACTCTACGCAAAATTATTTACGTTTACAATTATGCATAACAAGTATGAAAATATGATTTTATGATTTTTATGAAATTGTTTATGCAGGAAAGTCGCGTTATACATATTTATATTTTATGTGAAGTTATGTTAAAATTGCATGGATTTTATTATGTATTACATGTTATTTACGATTTATGAATGCTGAGTCTTTAGGCTAATTAGACTTGATCGATGCAGATGATGTAGTTGAGGAGGCTGGAGGTGGTTAACAGTAAGCAGGCTCGGGCCAATAACAGTGCAAACCCGAGGACCTTGTAGTTTAATTTATATTATTATGCGCGTTTTAAAACTATTTACTTTGAATTTTTATTTATTAGTGTTGGTGGCAAGCAAGTTACATTTATTGTTTTTGTTAGACTATTTTTAAATTAATTAGTCGTTTTTGGATGTTGGTGATTTATTTTAAATGATGAAATTTTAATATTAATTTTATTTTAATATGAGTGGTGGATGTTATTTTATTTTAATAAATTATTTAATAAGAAAATTTTAAATTTTTCCACAAATATTAAAATAGTAGTATTTCAAGACACGATTCGTCACAAATTCCATGTCCACATGTTGTTTGTGGTATTTGGTGGCGTTATTAAAGTATTTTTAAATACAAACAGTGTTACTCGCGATCCATAATGCCCATTAATGGACCAGCCTGAATGGCCGGCTAAATTTAGAAGACGACAACCTGATGAAGTACAAGCTTCAAGGCAAACAAAGCTGAAAGGTATGAAACAAAATGACAAATTAAATGTCAGAGATGTGGTGAGTTTAAGAAACGGACTGATGATGGAATTGTTATGATTTTCTGATTATATTAATTTGAAATCGGACAGATTTGGATTATGAATGAATTACAGGTTATATCGGATATGAGTTATGATTTGTAATTGATGTCTGGTGATTTGATATTGACGGGGATACTGAGATTGTGTCGTTCTGTCGTGAAAACACAAGAAAACCATGAAATGGATAGAGGTGAAATGGAAGTAACGCAAAATCACAGTGAAATGGATATATGTGATGAAGAAGAGTTACTTTTACACTTTTTAAGAATGATATTTTCATTTTTAGCTAAATAATATTGAGCTTTTAACATGTGAGATAGAATCTACACCACAATCATGCAATGAAGTCGAGCTTGGTGCAACTACACAAGGTAACAACAGTGTCACGTGAAGGCAAAAGATCCATATCCAATAAGAAAGCAGAACGTGATGAAACTGCATTAAAAAAATAAAAAGAAAAAGAAAAAGCTGCATGTTATCAACTATTTGTTATGGATTTATGTTATGTTAAGTGACGATAAAAATTTATAAAGGTTTTCGATGTACATGATTATTCACAGATAATATGACAACGTAGAACTGGAGTAACAATCCTGTCAGCTCCAACACCATCTCATCAGTTAATGTAAGTGCAATTAAACCTTTTACATTCAATTTTTGAATTGGATATATTTCAAATTCTTAAATCTTTTGCTCAGGTTCATAAATAATCAACAAACACATGTTATTGTGAAAGATGGAAAGAACTTTGTAACTGCGTGTCTGTGTCTAAATTGAGAGCTTCATTGGATGATCAATTGAAGAAAGCACCGATAGAATCAAGTGGATCTCGTTCGATGAAACATGCTGGAAAGGAAAAGAGTATTGGATCATCATCAAAAGTTTGAAAAAGTAAAGAGAAACATGATGTTATAGAATTATGGTTGTAGACATACATGTTATTTTGTTTTGTTGGATTTTAAATATTATGCAATTAGTGGATGGTTTTGAATTAGTGGTGTAGACATGTTATTTCTTTTTTGTTGGATTTTAATGGTTATGGAATTAGTGGTGGTTGACAAGTTTTTTATTTTGGTTACTGTTTTTCTGTTCCAGATATCATCCTTGTAGGTGAATTCAACTTGGTTTACCTAACACATTCAATACACATCAATGGAGCATGATTATTCAAAGGATACCCAATCATTCGACCAGAACTGGATTTGATCTAGTTTATTCATACCGTAGCATCTTTAATCTAGTTTACTTACTTTAATATTGAATTCGTAAGTGGATCCGAGTAGGTTAACTCAGCTTGGTGTACACAATAGAGCCCCAAAAGAAACTTGAGAACCATCCATCCGAGTAGCAGGGCTGGACCTCCTATGATGCCACAGTGTGTGAGAACCAAAAATTCCGGCAGTAGCTAGCATTTTTTTCAGCAGCTAGCAATATTCAGCAGCAACTAATATTTCAGAAGATGGTATTTTTTCCAGCAGATAGAATCCAGCAGCAGAAGAGTTCAGTAGCGTGAGATTCCAGCAGACAGCTACTGATTCTGCTTATGACTTGTAACTGAAGCACTTAACATGGAATAAAGGCTGTTAATGACACATCATGACATATTATGGCCATTAATTGAGAGACTAACAGCCAGAATTTTGCATATAAATAACATCATCAAATCTATGAATTAGTGTTACACAAATCTTGAGTATCACTTGAAATTTGAGCTACGAGAGTGCCTTTTTCGATCAGTAAAATCCAGTAGTGAGAACAAGCAGATTCCAGACTTCAATCGAAACTTTTTAGCAAATTACTGTAAGTGGGCTTATGTATAAATATCTTGAAACCAACTTGATAATTTCTGTTTTGAAGCAAAGTATATGTATTTTTGATTTCATATCTCTGATTTTTGAAGCACTGAAACCTACTGAACTAATGGTAGGAATATATATTCTGAAATATTCCTGATTATTGATTCCTGATTTTTTATTACTGGCCTCACCCTTTAGAGGAGAGAATATATAGGGGATCGATATCAGTTTATCCATGAAATTCACAAACGTGCTCAGTGCTTGCTTCCTAAATTTTACGTTCTGATTTCTGTTATGAAACCTGTTATTCCTGAATACCGATTCCTGTTCTGAAATAAGAGTTTCTGTAGATTATTTGTATTACTGTTTCTGTTGTAAATGGTTTTGAAAACTGGGATTTATTCTCGCCCCTGCTTATTGAGTGACAATCATATCACTCACCCACCAAACTCATCTCAGATAAGAACAAGGAAGAATCGTTAGAAGAAGAAGAGCAGAATCAGTTCTGGGGCTGATGAAGAAGACTTTTGTTTTTCAGTTCTAAATCATGTTTTCCGATGTATCTGTTAAACATTGTTTTATGTTTGGTTTTACATTTTCGCTGTAAAACATTAGTTATTTGAGTTTGTATCAGACAATGAAATATTCAATATTATGAATAAAAAGACTGGTTTCTGAATTTTGTACTTCTGAGGCTTGTTGTTTTTTAATGTAAATTTGAGATCAACGCTGGTGTCGACCAACCCCGTCCCTGGGGCGTGACATTGAAGTGGTATCAGAGCAAACCAGGTTTCATAATCTGGGGAGGATGAACTAGAAAAAATAAGTTTCATATATTTTTATAATATTGGTTCAATATATTTATCATTTTGCTATTTTGATATTTTATATTGATAAATTTCAATTTTAGTAACATATCTTACAATATTTGTCAATTTAGTCTTTTTTTTTTCAATTTAGTTGTTCAAATGATACTGCAGTTATAGTTATGTCGACGTTGTGACACGCTGAGAAAAAAATCGTAAAGAGATAAATATAAAATCATAAATTATATTTTCTTTATATGTATTTTTAAATCATTTTTTATTTATGAAATGAACTTTACAATTATTTATCGTAATAAAGATTTTTTTATATATATGTGTATAGATCGCCTCACCCAACAGGTACGGTCTGCCGAGTAGGCAGTCTTCTTTAGACATCTGAAAGCAAAGAAACATGAAACCAAATAGCAGTAGTATGCTGCATGGCTATCAAACTAATTAAGCCCCTGTTTTTCCAGCCTCGAATCATCATTAAGGGCACTACATATTCAGGGAAGTTCTAATTTCGATGGAAATGAATTTGCAGCAAAAGATTTTGGAAACCATAATATGTTCGTACAAATTATTGATAGAATATCACAGACATAGCTAATATTAAGCATTCAAGTTACACAAATCTAAATAATATATCAGCAAACTCAGTTTAAACTAGCAATAATAACTTCAAAGAAATAAGATAATATGTCAATAGCAATAGTTACTCTACTTATCTTCACAAGATGTAGAGAATCTAGATTTCTTTGAGCTTTTTAGATATCTCTATAATTTTAATGCATTTGTACGATTATCACGTTCAAAATCCATTTGAGCATCTACTAAGTTGAACTTGAAGATTATGTCTCATTAGATTTACAAGTAGTGGCACTGGCATATTGCTTTTCCATATATGCATCAAATTATTTCAATGCCATTTCTCTACTCTAGTATGCGAGAAGCCCCACTATATTTATTAACTTGCGCATGAACATCCTCTCAATTCTCGCTTACACTGGGTTTTCGTCTAATAAAAACAACATATGTTTTCCTACATTAAATTAGAAATCTCAAAATTTAAAAATAATCCATAAACCAAACATGATGATTGATAAGCCCAAATTTTATAGAGATTTTAGGGATTTAATTTTATAATATTTGTGCTTATCTGTAATAATTATCTTTAATTTTGCGTTTATCTGAATTAATTTTATAATATTTGTAGATTTGAATAAAAGATGAAAAATGCCTAGTTTGAGAGATAAAACGATTTTACAAAACTTCAAAAGAAACAAAATACCAAAAGAAATGAAATAAAATACTCATATATTTTATCATCTTGAGAATATTGAAGTTTTGGAAGAAAATCTATGCAGATATGATTGAGAGGAAGCCTCAAAACTGAAAAATAAAATCTCCACAATCTTATCTACAATGTTTAAAAATGAGATGGGGAGTTGGAGGATTAGGCTCATGAAGAAATATAAAAGACATAGTATGTGAGCAGCAAGAGAGGAGGAGCAAAAAAGAGAAAAAGAAAAAGCAGCGCGGAAGGGAGCAAGCAGAGGAGAGAGACGTGAATGAGGAGAAGAGAAAGCAGAAGATAAAACAGAAGGAGGAAGTGAACAACAGATAAGGATAAAAGAAGACGGAAGTGCAAAAGGGAGGAATAGAAGGCTATAATGAAGACAACAAAAGACTGCACATAAAACATCTACACGGTGGAAGATAAAAGGCAGAAGCATGAGGAATTCCTCAACACACGCCAAATATTACTGAGAATTCATCTTATTCCTTCTTTATTTGTTTTCTTCTATGAAATTAAATCTGAGTTTTCATTTTTGTTTTGAATTTATGGAATAGATTTCTTTAGGCTAAGACCACTATAGGACCAAACAATACTTTGTTTGATAACTGGTTTATTTTCAATATATTATTTTTCTTGATTTTAATTATTGATTGATGTAGGTTTAACATTTCTTGTTAATAGCCTGATCAACTATTTACATGTCTGTTGATTAATCATGAATCGGAAGATGATTGATTAAATATTGCAATAAATACATCATCAAACACATGGTTAAACTAACTAGAAATAGTATTCGGTTTCAGTTTGCGATTTTAGGTTAAAACTGAAATTTCACGAAGATTTAATGCATTTAAATCTAATTAAATTCAATTAAAAATAATTGAAATGCTAGATTTAAATAGGTTTATTAACTCGAGGAATTGTTTAATAAATAAAAATGGGGATTTCACCGTGAGAGTCAAGAATTAAATAATTAATTGAATTTTAACACATGTCAACATAGTAGAGTTTGGTTATGATGTGTGTCTTAGTTATTTATTTGAATTTGAATCCCTTCTTGATATTCGAATCCCTCGTTTTTAATTGCAATTATTTTATTTAATAGTTTAGATTAATAATCTATATATCATCTTTTTATTTATGTTGTCTAGCTTAAGTTAAGTTATATAAATTCTAGTAATTAACTATTAGTCTATGTGAGATCGATAATTGGACTCATCGTCTATTTAATATAACTTGACCTAGTTCGCTTGTTAGATTTATTCCCAACCGAAATCGTCGGTCAAGTTTTTGGCGTCGTTGTTGGGGACTAATTTATTTAACATTAGAATAAATTGTTTGCTTGAGACTAGACGATTTTTTTTCTATTTTTTCTAATTTATTTAATTTATTTTTATTTTATTGTGAGGTACTTTGAGATGGATCATCGGGGAGTGTTCAAGAATTTTTCCCAACAATACTCGGACCATTCTATGCTGCTTGGGGGAGAGTCAATGATTTGGCAACCAAATATCGGTACCATGATTTGTCAAACTACACTCTTATTTGAATTTTCTGTATTGGTTTAGATGAGGTAACAAAAAGTTGGGTAAACTATGGAGCTTTGGCAAGTGGTAGTCACTTGTTCAATAGATATTGCAATAGTGCGATGCACTTGTTAGATGATATGACAGATTTCGACTACCACTGGCATTGTGATCCTTCACTACAGGGTTAGAGTCACCAATATCCTCCACAGTATTGCTCCAATTTTGTAAACCAACCATTTGAGCAACAAGAAGAGCGTAGTGCACATTTAGATGAAATCATGACCTAGTAGGAGAAGATGGTCGATGATTCAACAGAGATAAGTAAGAAATATTTGGAAATTCACATCAACTCTTTGCGTTTCATAGATGAACAGATTGAGCTTCTAGTGCAACCAGTTTCTGAAATCCGTCAAGAGAATGAAGCGATTTTTGCCGATCAATTAATAACCAATCAGGTATGGGTGAATGATGACAACTCAAACAACCAAGGTTTGGAGAGTTATTCAAATCATGTAGAAACTTCACCTAAATCTGATCTTCCACAAGTATTTGAGTTGGAGGAAGAAGGATTCTTAGAGGAATCTCTATGCGAATATGAGGCAGAAACGAAGTTCGAGGATGTAGAAGAACACAAGTCGAAGGATTTGAACTCATATATGGTCTTAACATATATTCCACCAGCAGATTCTTTATTTTCATCAACACAAACTCAATAATATTACATCATCTACGAGTTTTATCATGGATTAGATTGGTCTTCCCCTAATAATCAGTTTTTGTCGAGTGTTGCTAGAGCGACGAGTGTGCAATGTCAATATCATGCCAAGCTTGAGAGCACACATAATCAAGACCAATATGTAATATTATATGATATTTACTATGGGCGGAAGCCGCTATTTGAAGGTTGTTTCTCCATAGTCAAGCTATAGACAATGAATTTAGCGCTTGTTGAAAGGCAATCCAATGATTTATTTTATTTTGTTTCATTTTTTTTTTATTTTTAATTTTTCATTTGGTTAGTTTAAACCTCTGTGATTTTGGTGTGTGTAGGGAATATTGAAATGAAATAAGATGATTTAGATTCTGGAAAAGATTTAACTGTTGAAACAAGATACTACAGGCATGGAAGAATTTTACCATCCCCATGTAGCACTCCATGGAACTTAAAGCAACATTATCAGGGAAGTGTTCTCGTACTATTCTATATCCAAGTTCTATATTCTTTTTAAATGACATGACACCGAGGACAGTGTGAATATAAAGTGTGAGGGGAATTTGTGTTTGGTTTCACGTCACAACAATAGCATGTGCTTCAATGTTTAATCCTCGAGCATGAAAATTTTTCTGGTTATTCTTTGAGAAACTGTACTTGTGAGTACATGACGCACTTTGATTTTATAGATTTTTTATTCACTCAAGAGATTGAATCACACCTAGAACTGATTGAGATGAGCTGTAGTTGTAACCAAATGATTTGAGCACAAACTAGTTTTGTATCATATTTTGAGACATCATCTATGCACATTAGGTCATATTTATATGAATTAATTGTGAATTGGCAAGAAATGAGCTCGTAAAAAATAAAAAAATTGAAAAAAAGAAGAAAATAAACAATCTAGAACTTGTCTGATTATCTTTCGAGACGAAAATATGGAGGAGAATGACTTAGGGATGATTTAGGTGATCCTTGGACCGTTTGAGCTTTTCGAGTCTACCCAATGAATCATTCATATCCCTAATATCCCCTTTTGAGCCTAACAAATCGAATGAAGTGTGTGAAAGACATAAAATTAACCCCCATTTGTATTCTTTCAAAATCTCAAATCAACTACCCAATTTTAGCTCACTCTATTCTTCTACCTTAATTTTGAGAGAAATAAACCCCTTTATCGCTTTAAAATTTTCAATAACTCACATGTGTTGATAATTAATAAGAAAAATTGGAGGAGTTTGAAAAAAAAATCACGAAGAAAAGGAAGGGGATTGATATACATATATATATAATGAAAAAGGAAAGGAGAAATGAATGTTGTATGATATGGTGATCGAAAAAAAAAAACTAAAAAAGAATGTTGTTGAGGATTGAAAAAAAGCTGAAGGAAGAGAGAAAAAAAGATAGGGGGAAAATGAAAGAAAGTAGAAGGTAGTTGAAAAGGTTAGATGGATGATGATGAAATTCAATACAGAGGGGAAACTAAGAGATGAAAGAGTGTTGTATCATTAAATTGTTTATTTTATCTCATTTTGAATCTCTCTACCTTTATTGTAGCCGTGTTCCGTGACCTAACGTTATAAGATTGAAAAGACCTATTGACTGGGTCATATTCCTCCAACATTTAGTGGAGAAAGGTATTAAAGACAAGCTTACTGAGAGTTTCTTAAAAAAACTTAGAAAATATGAGCACTCCTTGAACTAAAACACATTTGAGGAATATGAGTTTTGACTTCCACACTACACATGTCTCATTATCTGGATCTTTTCTAGTGGATGCTTGAAGTGTAAAGTTGTAACGAAAGTGAATCTTATAATTTTCGAAGTGTGATTTTTTGATTGAGTGTGACCGAATTTGGAATGTTGCAAAAGTGTTGATTGTGTCAATTTTGTGGTGAATCGTTGAATATTCCTCGGTTATATTTTTATTCTCTGATTTGTTCGAGGACGAACATGGGCCAAGCGTTGGGGGATTGATAAGCCCAAATCTTATAGAGATTTTAGGGATTTAATTTTATAATTGTGCATATATGTAATTATTATCCTTAATTTTGTGCTTATCTCAATTAATTTTATAATATTTGTAGATTTGAATAAAAGAAGAAAAATCTCTAATTTGGGAGATAAGATAATTTTACAAAACTTCAAAAGGAAGCAAAATACCAAAAAAAAAAAGAAATAAAATATTCTTATATTAATTATTTTGAGAATATTGAAATTTTGGAAAAAAATCTATGCAAATATGATAGAGAAGAAGCCTCAAAACTGAAAAATAAAATATCTACAATGATTAAAAATGAGATAAGTTTCAATGAGTTGGAGGATTAGGCCCATGAAGAAATATATAAGACATAGTACGTGAGCAACAAGAGAGGAGGCACAAAAAAGAGAAAAAGAAAAAGCAGCGCAGAAAGGAGCAGACAGAGGAGAGAAACATGAATGAGGAGAAGAGAGAGCAGAAGATAAAACAGAAGGAGGAAGTGAACAACAGATAAGGATAAAAGAAGACGGAAGCAAAAGGGAAGAAATAGAAGGCTACAGTGAAGACAACAAAAGACTGCACATAAAACATCTACACGATGGAAGATAGAAGGCAGAAGCATGAGGAATTCCTCAACACACGCTAAAAATCACTGAGAATTCCTCTTATTCATTCTTTATTTTGTTTTCTTCTATGAAATTAAATCTGAGTTTTCACTTTTGTTTTAAATTTATGGAATAAATTTCTTTAGACTAAGACCACGATAGGGCCAAACAATACTTTGTTTAATAATTGGTTTATTTTCAATATATTATTTTTCTTGATTTTAATTATTGATTGATGTTGATTTAATATTTCTTGTTAATAGCATGATCAACCATTTACATGTCTGTTGATTAATCACGAATCGGAAGATGATTGATTAAATATAGCAACAAAGACGTCATCAACACATGGTTAAACTGACTAAAAATAATATTCGGTTTCAGTGTGCGGTTGTACGTTAAAACTGAAATTACACAAAGATTTAATGCATTTAGATCTAATTAAATTCAATTAGAAATAATTGGACTGTTTGATTTAAATAGGTTTATTAACTCGATGAATCGTTTAATAAATAAAAATGAGAATTTCACCGTAATTGTCAATAATTAAATAATTAATTGAATTTTAACACGTGTCAACATAGTAAAGTTTGGTTCCGTTGTGTGTCATAGTTATTTATTTGAATTTGAAACCCTCATTAATATTTGAATCCTTTTTTTTAATTGCAATTATTTTATTTAATAGTTTAGATTAATAATCTATATATCATCTTTTTATTTATGTTGTCTAGCTTAAGTTAAGTGATATAAATTCTTGTAATTAACTATTCTATTTGAGATCGATACTTGGACTCATCATCAATTTACTATAACTTGACTTAGTCCGATTGCTAGATTTATTTCCCACTTGAAATTTTAGGTCAATGATCACATAAGCAACTCACAGAGTTACAACATACAAAGTAAATTTGTAATTAAATAACCATGCTATGTAAGGCAATCATAATTTCATAAAAATCAAAATTTAAGGATATGCTTGCTTTAATCTACTGAAAAAAATTACAAAGCCACCTTCAAAATTTATATTCCACAATGATAGAGATACAATCTATGCATATATATACACATCTAGGATCAATTTATATTCACTTCAAAATTTCATAAAACATCACAAAACAAGCATGCTACCAAGATGATAATTGAGAAACTACAACAAAATCATGAAAAATAATGATTTTTTTTACCATGGCAGATGATGTAGTAGGATCAAATCTGAAATTGCTATAACTTCTTCGAGTTCGTCGTGGTGTCTCCGACCAATCTCCCTTCCCTCCTCTAATTTGGGAATTAGGGTTGTATTTGTGGAGAGTGAAATGGGCAGAAGTGTTCGATTGATTTGTGAAAAGAAATGTGTCATGGTCCACGTTAATCTTAACATCAAGATAACGATAGAGACGAATTTCGAAAAAATAGGAAACTTGATGGATTAATTATGAAGTCAACAATGAAGAAAAACTGAAACAAAAAAATACGACAGATTGTAAAATGACAAAAATTTGTGTGAGACGATCTCATATGTCATATTTTATGAGACATATATCTTATTTGAGTTATCTATAAAAAAATATTACTTTTTATGCTAAGAGTATTGCTTTTTATTGTGAATATCGGTAGGATTGACTTTTTTTATAGATAAATATTTGTGAAACCGTCTCACAATAGACTTATTTTTATAAAACAGAGAATACAAGATCTTTTGATTAAACAATAAAAAAAATCATCTATTTAGATTTGGATGGTATAAGGTTTGAGGAAATCTTTGACGGTCACCGTGAGTGAGTTGTGTAAAATTAATTCCCAAATAATGACAAGTAGCCTCTTCATCCATCATCCCCGCTCTAATCTCTTTCCCCTCATTCAAACCCTAACCCCCTTCCTTCACCTTCTTCTTCCTTGATTAATAAATTTTGCTCTTCCATATATATTATAATATTATTATGTGTAAATACAACACAAAATTTCATTTTCTTCGATGGCCGAATTTTGAATTTTCGTTTTACGATCACCTTTTCCCCACCACGCCCCCATAGCCCATCATACTCCATTCGTACACTTTCTGTCTTCTGTTGTACAGCTGATCCAAACCCCACCATTTTTTCTTTCTTATGATTTCGTCTACTTCTCCCTCAATCTAGGGTTCTCTTCTCCCTTTTGATTTCTGTTGTATCCTTATACGAATTCCACCTTATTGTCCAATTTCTTGCCTCTGGATTAGTTTGCTTTCAATCGCCTTTTCCTAGGTTTTTCCTCTCAGAATGCCGATTTTGGCTCCACTTTAATGGATGCCCTCCTCCACATTTTGCGATCAATTGTTCATTAAACCCTCCTTGTTTCTTCCAGAAGTTTCCTTCTTCTTTCTGTTACTATAGAATAACAGAAAAAAGGTTAATTTAGTTTTAAGTGTTATGGCTTATCAGCAGCAGCAGCCGGTAATACCGAGTCCTAGCTCAGGCTCTGGTCCGGGTGGATTTCAGTACGTGAATTCTCCATTTGGGGACACCACTTTCACAAAAGTCTTTGTTGGAGGCTTGGCGTGGGAAACTCAGAGTGAAACCATGGGTCGGTATTTCGAACAGTTCGGGGAGATTCTTGAGGCTGTTGTTATCACTGACAAGAATACTGGTCGATCCAAAGGATACGGTTTTGTGAGCTCTTGTTATCCTAATTATAATACCATTTAATAAAATAGCCTCCATTTGGTTCTATTTTTTAATGTTTTGTTTTTGTAATGGAATTGTATGAAGTTTCCGGCTTAGAATCTGGACAATTCAATATAATTAAGTTACATGTAAACCTTCCTTCAAATTATAATTGATGCCACTTGACTGCTAAATTGTTCTATCATCTTCTCAAATTATAATTGATGCCATTTGACTGCTAAATTGTTCTATCATCTTCAATTACAAACTGATTCTGTGATTGATTTTTTTTTTCTGAAATGGAAATTTGGGTAAATGAATGACTTGGTTTTGTAATGGTGTTTGCGTGGAGGGTTTAGGTGACTTTCCGGGATCCTGAATCTGCTAGGAGAGCTTGTGCTGATCCAACTCCAATTATTGATGGCAGGCGTGCAAATTGTAACCTAGCTTCACTGGGGAGACCTCGGCCAGTGGTTCCTTTTGGTAATGCACCTAATTTTGGTTGTGAACTGTGGAAAACTCGTATGATCATCGATAGCATATCGGATTTCCTTTAGGCTACCCAATTATCAATTTTGTTGAATGATTGGCTTGAAATGTCGCAGTGGACCTGACTTTTCCGATTTCAAGGATAACTATAATCTTGCATCTTTTCATTCACTCATAAGAGCTCTACCCTGTTATACTGCCTATGGACTTGATCAAAATTTCTTAATGCATGATTTAGAGAAAATTTTGTTATGGTGGTTTTTACTGTTGTGCTAAATAATTTTAGTCACCTATCAGAAAACTAAGCAATCCATAAAACTTGTACACCTGTCAATTTTTTGATTATTTGGAAATATATTTTAAATTGGTGTCAAATATACTTTTATTCAGAGAGGCTGAAGAGTTAATGTATTATCATTCACACGTGAGTTAAACTTACCACCGTGTTATTCATGCAAAGTTTTGGTGTAGCTCTCGGAATACTGCTTCTCAAATTTTTAGTTGGATTGTTTGTCAAGTGGAGCATGACTGTGGCCTGTGAGCCAAGATATAGGTTTTCGGTTTTAAATTTCTGCAAATGCCGTTATGGTTATTTTGCTTATAGGGCGTCTCAGATCTCCATCACCTTATCTTGGAGGTTTACCAGCTGCTAGGGGTGGTTATGTGGGAGGTTTTGGCTACCAGCAGCCAGTCACTTATGGCTTTCAGCAAGGCTTAATGTATTCTCCTTACGGGTGAGCTTCGTGTCATGATTTAATATTCTTATGATATTTAAAATATTTTTTTTTAAGTTCGAGAAACTGTCCATGACGTACATCCACACGCCTGGAATTTTCAGTGAGCTGAAACCTTATTTTTGATGTGATGTCATTGGGAAACAGAAAGGAAATTGCTAAATTATGTAGGATTTAGTAAAAAATGTTTGGTTTTCTATATTTAGTCTTGCTTAGTTGTTACTAAAACTTCGTTAAATAAATACCACTTCCACCAATTTTTTCATGCATTTAATTACCTGTCTTTTATCATCTTTATGACTCCACAATCATTGTCTCTTCTTGTATTACTTTATATTCACCCTGAGTTGCATTTTGAGTTTGGTATATTCTTACGATTAGCTATTTCAACTCATTGATTGATACAGATATGCTGCGTATGGTCCTGAGTATGCTTATCATCAGGTTTGTAGCATTGAGAAAACTGCTTTGGATTTTATTTATTACTATAATTTCTTTTTAGGGAACATTACCAAAAGACTACCCTTGACATTTTCATATTAAAGAAGCCTGTGGACTAGAACTTGTATAAAAGAACCAACTGTACCAAATTTCATCTCGAAAGACTTATTTGGTTGAAATCTCTTTTTTTCCCTTGATTACCTTTGGTTGATAAATTGGAAAATCATATACCACAATTGCTTAATTTTGAAGATAAAAATGTCCATGTAATAATTATCTTAAATAAAATAAGAAATACTTAGTAATGGATATGTATGTATATGTGTGTGTGTGTGTGTTTGTATATATATATATTCATATTAGCTCGAAAAGTTTTATCTTGCAACACAAAATAATAATTGTATTATGCTTCAAAATAATGAATAAAAACTTTAATATAAGAACACTTTTTCTATTAAAACTTCTATTAAAATCTAAGAATTACTCATTGAATATAATAAAATGCAAGATTTGACGAAAAGTTTTTATATGAAAGTTTAGTAAAATGGGTTTAGTAGACAAGATTTTTATTTCAGGGGCTTTTTGATTATGAAATTTTATAGTGCTGGTTATTTGATTACGCCGTGTATATATCATTTTACAATTATGTTATTTTCTATTAAAGGGTATTTACAGTCATTTTGGAAGTCAGCAATACCTTCATCTGTTTGGTGTTCCTGGTGCTGTTAACACAACCGTGTATCCTTACAACCAGATGAACCAGTCTGTTCCTGGAAGTCATAGTTTTACAGCATTGCAGGGCTATGCAATGCCTGGCCATCAGATTGTGCAGTTTGGTGGTCCTAGTGTCAATGCAATCACTACAACTTCCGTTCCAACTATTCCAGTGCCGTATCCTACTGGTAAATATGCTTGCTTTAGCAGACATGGGCCCATACGTTTGTTGAGTTCTTGGATTTTATATGACTGATTATATGGGGCATTCATTTTTTACTGCATTTCCTTTTTTCAACTTTTATAACATGCCTGTTTACGAAGTACATTGGAATTGGATTTTGTACGCACTATTAGAATGCTAGAACCTGCTAATATTTGCACCTTGTTTGTAGCATCTGGCTGGAAGTCGAGGCACCTAACTAAAATTCTTCCGATGGTTGTTTTCCTAGTCTTTTTGGGTATTCTGTTGGGATACTGAAAGTTGTGTCTGTTTAGATGATGATATTGATGGTGGTTTCATAACTTGTTCACTGCTATTTTTACTGCCCCGAAGTATCTTGCTGGTTGCTGGCTACAATGTTCCTTTGGATTAGGATGTTGAGGGGTTGTGTTGGGTTGAATGAGAATTGAATTGAGTGGCTAAGTTTGTATTCTAAGTGGGGCTGTGTTGTTTATTGTTCTTTATTTTTAAGCCCGACCAGTTATACCCATTTATTGCAGTCGAAAGAAGTAATCTCAAGTCATACACTCTTGTGAAAAATATAATCCAAGTATGACTCTGTCAAATGTATGTTGTGGAGATGATATTGTTTGTTATCATTAATTCCTTTTAGACCTATAGCATTTGGCTTTATCTGATTTTTTATACTCAAATGCCTTTCCCCTTGTTGCATGAAGGCATCTGTTCTAGGTTATTCACATAAGTTGGTATCATCTTTATTTATTTTTGAACAGGCAGATCTGTGGCTAATGTGTTGGTTTTATCAGGTGTCGCGACAGCTCTTCCGCAGCAGCCACAGTTCATTCTACCCGCACATTCACCTCAATTCATGCAGGGTAGCGGTTCTGACCAAAATACTGGGTGAGGGTTTGATCTGGGTAAGTTTCTCTTCCACCCTTGCATATGTATATTTTGCACTTGTCATTACTTATGTATATTATTCTTATACTAGACGAAATTACTTATGTATTATTGATATTCCTTTTATAAGGTACCGTTAGATTGCAGCAGGACTAAGAACAGCAGTACTGCTACTTGAGTGGCGGGCTTCCAATCTAGCCTTGCAAATTATCTGTTTTGCATTCTAGAGGTATTTTACTAGTTTTGAAGAATGTGTCACGTTTGCTCATTTCAATTTATCTACATTTCAGCATTTGGTGTTTTGTGTTTGAGTCAGTCTTGAGATCAAGGTTAACACATCTACTCCTCAGTGGGTGTTTGTTGGGGCCATCGTAGAGCTCTAGAATTTTTGGCAATTGACGAAGTGGTCTTACCAAAGTCTTGAAAATTTTGTTAGATAATAGTTTTGGGCAATAATATTCCTTCTCTTTCCCTCATTTCAGTGCTAGTAAATTGATATGGACGTGTAACATCTTGGATTCAGGAGGTTATTTTGTTTCCAGAGACAAAATCCTTCTCTTCAAGTAAAGATGATTTGGTACCAAACAAGTTTTATATAGTCTGATTTGTTCTAACTTCTCAATTACTAATGTTCATTCATGTCATGTTTTATACATCGCATTGTGAATAATCGGTTTCTAGCTTAAGATCTCATATTTATTTCTTTCTGACTCGTATTCTTTCTCAAAAACTTTTATTTTTAGAAATTCCGAGTCGTTCAGATGTTCGAGGTTCTGTTGTGTGCTTCTGACAAACTTGAAGCTAAAAGATTAAATGCTAGATTTTCAAAGAGGAAACATATTTATTTCTGCACACAGCCCCGTGCTACTGATGATTTATGGTATTATGCAGGTCTTACGTTGTCACGTTCACCGGAGAAGTCAATGTCTGAGTCGCTCCTGATGGTGGAGGGAGGGAAATGGAATGTGCGGGTTGCACTTCCTTCAATATCATCCGTTATCTTCTAAAACTCGTGTATTCTGCCAGCAGTCTGTATTGACTGGCAGTAGTCATCGCCTAATGGTGGCTGGAATGGGTATCTGGTTGCCATTTAATAAATAATAATATATCTTATGCAAAGAATCCACCATGGAATCAACATATGATTCTGTTATTGTCCTGAGTTCCCAGCATTTTGGGTTTGTAGATATCTCTGGTGTCTGTCTGTGTTGCATCCTGCATCGTATTTGAACGTCGGGTCAGCATCTTGTGCATAATGCTAGGCTTTTTTAGGATTTATTTATGTCAATGTTGGTTGTCAAACGGATTAATTTAGAGCCTCACTTCAAAATATGAAAGAAGCTCAAGGTGGTCTTATGTTTTAACCGTGTTTGTTCTGTTATAACTGGTGCACTTCCTGTGTGCCCTCTCTCTTTTGACCAAGATTTGTGCATGGGAAACTTGTCGCACCATGGCAATATATGCACGAAAGCTTGTGGAGCAGTGGGGAGGTTTCCCGTTTCAGGGTTGGTAAACTGATGGATGGTTTCAATTTGCTTTTGGTGTCATTCACACTCCTGCAGTTCCTTGGTCAGAGTATAAGTTTGTTTGAATGCATGACAGATAAAAGTTTCAATATTCTTCCGTTTGCTACTCTTCTAATTTTTCAGGATGATTGGTCGTGTCATTCAGAGCAGCTTTTGATAATTTGATCCATTGCATGTTTTTGTTCAAGTGTACCAGGATTTTTAAATACAATATTTGAAAGAAGAAATGGACGGAGGGAGTATCGGTATATGACCACGATGATTAACTTTGAAGCTAACTGAGAGGATATGGCGTTTTTTTTTTTTAAAAAAATTTATTTATGAATGTCAACAGTGGTTTGAATCTGGGGAAATGATTAAAAAGTCAATTTCAAAATACTTCTTTGGGGGGTTGGGTGAGTTTGAAATCCATTGAGTTGCTAAACCATAAGCTAAATGAAATGCAAGAGGAATAAAATTGAAATATAAAAAATTCATGGTTATCATCTAAATAAACACTTCTAATTTAGAGAATACTCGGTCTTTACTTCTTGTATTCAGGTTTATATAATTAAAAAACTTTATAGAACTCCATTTTTAAATTAACATGTTAATATTTATTTGTCATTATATTATATTAGCAAGTATTGTGAAAAATGGAGCATCTGTTAATTATTAGTAACCGTCATTTCCGAAACTTCAGGAGTGCTTCCAAAGATTCTATTTGTTTTTGAAATAAACTGAAATTATTTTAGAATAGAGGATTCGACAAATAAATGAGTTTAGTAGCAGTATTTATTACAATACTAAAAATATTCTTATCTAAATGTCAGCAAAAATTAATTTTAAATTAGACAAAATAATTGATTACAAAATTTGTGCGAGATGATCTCAGTAAGTCGTATTTTAAATTAGACATAATAATTTAGGGCAACATATTATCATTTATTTATCAAAATACAAAAGCAGTTTGGAAAAATTAAAGTGAGACCAACTTCTAGAGTTGAATAAACCAAGCAGAAGAAGACACAAAAGACTGATTTTTTTGACGTCGGAATAAGGAAACGATCCCTTCAAAGCCAGTATGTTAATTTTGAAGTGAATAATAAAATTAATTAAGGAGACTTTCAAGCGAATGCCTAATCCCTTCCTAAATAATTCTCAGCTCTGAGCTCCGATCTATGGCAAGATATCAATAATTTTTCCCTCTTTTTGAATTATTAGTATGAAACAGTTATTAATTTCTGCTCGATCTGTTGATTTGAAGCTTTCACTGTGGCTTGCTTCTTCACCGGAGAATTTATTTAGCATGCATGTACTCGAATTCAAAAACTTCTCGAAATGAACTTTTTATCTGCAATTTTCTTTCCTTTTTTCGCATTGTGGAGTGGTTGTTAGATAATTTCCACAAATCTTCGAGGGAAATTTTGGGAAACGGCCAGAATGCGAACCGCGATGAAAAACCGTGAGCTATTCGCCGTCGCTTCCACAATCTATTCGAATCCGGTGCAAGCTCCGTTGGGTCAAGAAATGCACATGAACTTCACTGCCGACGCTCACAAACCGATAGGTTCTTCGCCACCGCCGTACAGTTCCGTATCCGCCGAAGTGATGAATTTTAAATCCGGTGAGCAGAAGCGCAAGAGAGGGCGCCCCCAGAAAGTACGGTGCCGATGGCGGCATCGTCCCCACACAGTCGCAGACGTTTTCCCCACCGACTGCGCTTCATCCCTTGAAGGTACAACATGATTCTCAACCGCTGCCCTTACCCAGTGCCAAGAAAGCCAGAGGCAGACCTCCTGGTTTAAGCAACAAGAAAACAGTGAGTTGCAGCTTTAGGTGTAAATTTGAATTTGCCATGAAAGATTCTTGGCTTTCCATATATGCATCGGTGACATGGCTTGGATTCTGATTGGCTTCAAACAGCTGTCTTTCATTACTTCTCTATTGCTCCATTATTTATGTGTTTCTACTTTCTGGTTTTAGTCTATGCATGCTTCTTAATATAGGAAATAAACTGCAAAAAGGTTATAGGCAGTAATGGAAAAAATGTATGACAGTACTTTTTTTTGGATGGATGACTCTTGAGAGGCAAGGGAATGCTATTTTATTTTGTCCTGGATTAAAATAATATAAATTAGTCGCTTAAATGACGCACTCAGGTTCTGTTTAGTGGAACCCTGTTTATTATTACCAGCAGGCCCCTGTTTCATCCACACTTACTTTTAAATTTTATCATCGAAACGCCATGTCAACTGTTTCAAAATGACAAAATATTTCCACTTTCATTTATTAATTTTTCTTTACCATTGATTTATCATTTGATTGAATAACTACATGCTGAACTTTTTTCATATTTAACTATAGTGCATGTAGGTAGTATCTCTAGTATCATTTTGCACCTGTGTCACATTATCTTTCAGTTTTTTTTTAAAATGTTTTTTCCTTAAGCCATGGACCTTGTTTATCATTGTTCTGTCCAATGCTATGACAATCAAACTCTAACATAAAGTATGTGTTCAGGTTCGACTGGTGCATGTTATCAGCGTAAAGGCCGGAGAGGTTGATAATATAACTGTTTCTCATTTCTCTGAAGTCTTTACACGAGTTTTCCTCATTCAATCGTGTATTGTTTGTCCGTTTATGTTCTGTCGCTGCAAAAGAACTGAAAGTTGTATCATTGCTGAATGTTCTATTTTGTTACATTTACAGTGCAGCGTTTATCCTTCTATTTTTTGTTAGTGCAAAAAAAACTGAAAGTTAAGCCAAAATTGATGTGTGTTCTATTTTTCATCTTTACAAACACACGCCCTTCCCACCTGCTGATTGTTTTGTTTTAATTCATTTCAGCATCAACATACAATAATTCGGAACAAATTTTCTTTGATCTATTGTAAAACTGTAAATAAGATTTTATATCACAGTGATAATGATTAATCATCTTCCTTCTGTAGCCAATTTTGCGATTTCTAAGCTTCTTCTCACTCTACAAACCTTGATTTTTGGTTAAATCCACATGATTGTTGAGCATTATGTCCCTATGAAAGGGCATCAAAATCCAGTATCAGTTTCTACTAACCACTGAACTAGAACTGCTTAGGTGGTTTCTATTTTATTTGACATAAGCTAGATATTATAGGTACGTGATTGCTTCAAATAAACAAACTTTGATTATTGGTTACAGCCACATGATTGTTGAGCATCATGTCTCTATGAAAGAGACATCAAAATCCGGTATGAGTTTTACTGAGCAGTACTAGGAACTAGCACTGCTTAGGTGGTTTCTATTTTATCTGACATAAGGTAGATATCATCGGTATATGATTGCTTCAAATAACCAAAGATTTTTTGAGTTTGGAGCGAGTATTGCAACTCGGTCATAGGGTTATATTACGCTCGATGGACCCAATACATAGCCCTTTCTGATGTGTCATGAAAACATCAGTATGCACCCCCCCTCCCCTCCAAAACACCATTTTCCTGATAATTTTTTAGATCCCTTGTGTGTTATACCCTCATCATCTCGACATTTTTGTGTGGTTTTTGAAAGGGGATCGGTTAAGATACCCGTATGCGCAACGGAAGTTTCAAAATAATTTTTGTAGCAAGAAAATCGAACACCTCAAGCCTATAATGTGTAGCAAATACGAAAAACACGATATGACATTCATAGGGTGTTTTAGAAAAATTACCTATCAATCTCAAATATTGATTATTGGCTCCAACTAAGGTGTAAACACCTTAGCTCTTGAATGGAAAGACAATCTACAAGCTTCCCTTTGAGCACACCTTGCTAAAATATTAAGCCCACCACCAACTAGCTAGAAACCCTCTTATTTTGCACTAGGAAAATAAGAGGATTTTTCTTTGAGAAGATGGTGCAATCTTCAACTATTGAAGAAGCAAAAATGGAGAGAATATGCATGTAAAAATTTCGGCAATGGTATGCTAGGGAGAGAGAAGGGAGAGTTTCTTGGTTGTTCAAAAAGACGTTGTGTATCCCAAAGGCATGCCATGCCTTGGATGTGGAAAAAATTGTCTCCCAACTCTTCACCTCCCATGCATGCTTTCCTATTTGGGCTTGTAACGATTACAAGGCTCGTGGAGTTTAATTTAATTGTCTCAAACAAATTTGAGACCAATTAAATCTTAATTGATTTTACTCAAGCCCACTAGTTGAATAATTATTTGTAATTGGGCTCTACAAGGCCCAATGTTGTTTAATTAATTCAACACTTGAATTAATTTAATTATTTGGACTCTACTAGGCCCACTAGTGTTTAATTAATTCAACACTTGAATTAATTTAATTTAGCCCATAATAATGTTTATGAAAATCACAATTTTCAGATACATTATTTGTTTGGCCAACTTTTAATTTAGGAACACTTCCTCAAATTAAAAATTACATTCTCCTTATAGAAGTCATACTTCTATTTTATTTACGCTTATAAACTCCTTTATAGGCCGTTCAACACATTGAACTATTTTACTTCTCAACGGGATCTAGAAAGCTAGTACTTATGTGGTCCTCAATGGTTCATTGATACAACTAGCAGTGAGTTCACATCTCCATGTGATTCGGGACTAAACATGTCCTTATATGAGCATACCCCAATTGCTCCATTCTTACTTATCAACTCCTTGATAATAAGAACGTCAGAACTCAAGTCTGATAGTGCCCAACCAATCATGTTAAACGCCTAGCAGCATCGCTTACATGATTCCCTAACTATCAGATGATAGTGCCTGCAAGAACCATTCAATTATGGTTAGCGTACAGTACGGTCCCTTCATCTCATATATCCCGACCGATTCGACAACTATTGGTATATCGAGAGTTCGTGTCGTAGTTGCATCGATGGTGTAATCTATGAAACCCCTTTCATAATTACCACCATACTCTGATCAGAGATTTCATACTACATATATATGTGATCACATAGGATATCCATACCCGAAGGTAAGCGGTGAATCCCCTACTACAATGCATCGACTCCTATATGTTTCGACAAAACACCCAACCTTGCCACCTGATGACCTCATGAGAGTCGGTAAACAAGTCAAAGTGCAATGCTAGCATATAAAGTCTCAATGTTGTCTCGGGTCATAAGGACTAATGGTGTACAACCATAAACTAGGACATTTTCACTCGATAAGTGAGAACCACTTGGAAAGTCCTTTATGGAGGGTTGTCCAGTGCACTCTACAAGGAGCACCTATTTGCACGTTCGGACATCACAATGTCCCCTACCAATGAAACATGGTACTCACATCGCAGATACTAGTCTCGAACTCGAGCGGCCTATATCCTTCTTTGCGGCGGCTGAATCGACTAGGAACTGTTTAAAATATACAGTATTCCAAATATGAGTTTCATGATACTCATCATATGAGCATCTCATATTCTTTCTACTATTTGTATATTCAAGGACTTTATCTATGCAACTAGCATGAGTATACAGATAAAGATGTGCCAAAACAATAATTTCAAATATTATTAAAATAAAGATTGTTTATACATAGAGTTTAAACATGAACCATCGGCCAACACTTGGCTCGACGGACACCTACTCTAACAGTTTTGACATCACAGGATTGGACGTACAGTACAGCGGATGAATCATCTGCCATGTACTTGCTGTGTATAGTCTTTCACCTGATTTATATTCATGTGAGATTGTGCTGTACTATTTCTCCCATTCGTACCTTTCGCTAAACACAGGTCTTATGTTCAATTCAGTTAAGATTAGGGCTTCTCCAGAGGGAGATCTTGACATTCATGTAGCTCTGGAGCTCTTACGTGTAAATGAACTAAGTGCTAGATGAGCATTTTTCATGTAATTAAATGTCTGCAACTAAATTTCAGGATGTATCTTAAAAAATAATGGCATTTTCTCAGAATGGTCCGAGGCTGTCTGTGTCCTATCTTGCAATGGTGCCATTTCAAATTTGACTTGTGCCAAGTTGCGACATCTGGTGGAACTGCAACTCATGAGGTTACCATGTTCAAGTCATATTAATATTTAATACATAGTATTACTATTGTCCTCTTAGTTATTGATGACAAAATCTGATCTCTTGATACATCACAATTCACTGATTGATGAGGTGTGCGATTTTGAATATATTTGAGTTGGTTCATTCATACTTAAATTCAGGTCTTTAACCTAAATCCTGAATTATGTAGTATTTTGATTCAGAGGTCCACATCCGAGTAGGATATCAAACTTGAGTATTTTCTTTTTCTACTCATGATACCAATTTAATAAATAATACAAGATCCGAATTTCAATGGATCAACGCAAATCTCATCATATGAGTTATTGCACTGAAGGAATTATTCCCTATTTCTTGTTAGCAATTCTTTACCAATTCTGCACGGGGGGCAGTTTGATATCTTGTCACTCTCTGGTTCATATCATCTATCGGAAGTTGCAGGTCAGAAAAGCAGGACTGTGGACCAAGTATAACATTATCTGGACCCAACAGAAGAGTTTTGGGTGGTCGTGTGGCTGGCTTACCGATTGCAGCAACCCCTGTGCAGGTTAGTTTGCTTGCTCAATATGGAATTGCTCATTGGTTTGATGTGTGAATCATATAATATGCATGCTCTGTAGTCAGTGGCTCTAATACAAGCACTCACCTACCCAGTGCAATTCGTGCTTGATTTTTCTGTTGGCATGATAGCACACTAAATGCTTTGATGTGAGGCAGTAAACTGCCTCTATGCTGAGTGTCATATACCAAATTTTTCTATCTTTAGTTTCGTCAGGCTATACTCTAGATATGTGCATCATATTCACGTGTTTGCGTGTCTACACATTCTGGATTATTTGAAGTATTGTTCTTTTGTGGGGGATGTGTCCGGGGGGTGGGTGCTTGGCTAGCCTGGGCTGGGCTTCTTGCAGGTGATAGTTGGAAGTTTTGTATCATATGGCCACAAGGAACGAAAGTTTGCTAAATACATGGGGAGTTGTTTTGCTCCACCAAAAGTTAACCTAGGAGGTATAATTGGTTCCTGCACCTCACCGTCACATGGGACTCCGAGTGAATCATCTTATGGGCCTGCAAGTTCACTTGATCTCAGCTCAGGCTAGCCAAAGCATATAACCTCCAAAGCATGCCATGGAGATTACCTTTCTCCTATTTTCCCATTAATCTTATGGACTTGTGGTAGGACGGGACTACATTATGTAATTTAAGTATTTTGATTAAAAGGAGTGTTATTATTATCAGATGCACTAATTTCTTGATTGAGATTCTTGTAGTAAATATAGCTGTTACATTACGTGTCGACAGTTCATTTCCTCCTTTTCGGGTAATTGTTAAATTTTGGAGCTATGGAAAGTAGGCAGGTTTAGAGTAACAGCAATGTATGAACAGGTGAGTACACAGAACAATGTCTGCTACGGCTTGGCTCTCTTTAACAGAAAACGCAAAGAAAATATTCCAAGAGCAAATGTCTGCCAAAACCAAGCTCTAGCATTCTCAGAATCAACCTTCTTTGCAAGTCTCCATGCATAAACAGCCTCGCCTAAATGTGCTGCTGCGGATAAAAGGAGAACGACCCTGAGAGCCCCAATAGAAGGTAGAAAGAAAAGGCAGAACGTTCTGAGTAGCGAAAATGGGCAACAATCAGGCATGCATGCAGCACAAAATAGCACAGTCATTCCAATAACGACAAACAGCCATTCATATATTGTTGGTCCATCCAACGTTCTCCTTTTTCGTTCTTTCCAGTATGTGATTGTCGCAGCCATGCCTTCTTCGGGACTGACCATTGGGATATAACCCAGTTCCTCTTTCGCTTTCAAAAACGAGAAGTAATGTGTTACCCCAACCTGATCAGATTAAAGAAAATATCATGGTATGGTTAGTGGTATTTTGTATACAATTATTAGACATGCATTTTTTGTAAAAATACATTGTTTTAGAAACAAAGCTTTTCAAGCAGAGAAGTAAATGCTTATGTTATGCTTTAAATGAAAATGGCAAGTGGAAGGGGCAAACATGCTTGATCCAAAATTATATTACACATCAAATGAGTAAGGTTCCTCAAATTATAACCCATGTTTTTTTTAACAGGTGAATGCTATGCTTGAAGTCAATTGTTTATATCACAAATAGCTATCTTTCCACAATGAACTATCATCAAATTATCCTATATTTTCCAACGAAGATGCCAAGCTGATGGTTCGAATCAGAAAAAGAACAAAATCAAGGAATAGCGGACCTCACCTTGTATACTTCAGCAGGAAGAATAAAGGGGTGCGGTAGCCATTTCTGACCAAGCCATGGATACAAAAGTGTGTAAAAAGCCCAAAATATATTTCCTAGCACAAGAGCATGCGGGACAGCCAAAGACAACTTGGGCAACTCATAGTCTAGACTTTTGAGCAGAGGTTGAATGAATTCAAAACTGTTGACTGGACGTCCTATGAGACGTGAAAAAAAGAAGAAATAAACAGTGAATGCAGATAACCCATTTTCTCTGAAAGCTCTTGAGTACTATAAAGTAAGGGGAAATATGGACATCAATAAGGCCAAGGTTAAGCCAGTTCCATGTCGAAAGACATGTCCCAGACCGTGAAGTTGTCACAAAGATGTTCCAATTAAAATGTAATGGATTCTTTTAACACTGTAAACCATCATTTTACCATCTGATATGAAGTAAGGTTGTCCAGCGGCAATTGGACGTCCTTCTCTCCCAGGAATATCATCAAGAAGGCCCATGCTAGCTAAGAGCAGAGCCAATACAAGGTTATCGATGTAGACCCAGTCTGTTTTCACATTTGTCGTGCCAATTTTGAAAGGTAGAAGACCTAACTTGGCAAGAGCCATAATCCTTGGAAAGTGCCTTTCCTCACCCGGTCCGTATATAGCAGCAGGACGTATTGCACATGTGTAGAATTTCCCCTTCTTTTTTCTGAATAGTAGTAAACAACAAAGAATTTGCAAAATTATCCATAAAGAAATCCGTAAAACTTCGCAGATACTAATCTTCAAGACAAAATAGATTAAACTGACTCACTTAAAGGGTCTGCCATTGTTCTTCAGGACCAACTGTTCAGCTATAGATTTGCTACGACCATACGGATCTATATGGTCATCAATGGGGAAATAAGGTAAAGCTTCATTTCCGTTAACAATTTCTTTTCCACCAAATACAACATTGTATGTGCTCACATACACAAGTCTATTGATCCCAAGCTCAAGGCAAGCATCCAGTATGTGGCAAGTACCGTTTATATTTATCTCATCGACACGGCCAAACTGGAGCATCTCTTTACCAGACATGCCGTAGGATGCAAGATGGAAAACACAGTTTGCCCCATGCAAAGCCTTTTCAACATCTTGTTTCCGAGAAACATCCCCTATATAATAATACATACATTTTTAACCGTGTTACATCTAATGTGAGCACTCATGGAAACTAATGGTTGAAACACGAGTATCTGTCTGATAACTTTAGAATTATCATTACATAATTAATTAAGACATAAAGAGGAGAGTTTCATTTTACATACAATCAATAGAAATGAGAGACAGAGATAACAATTGCAATAACCTATACGTAAAAATCGAACAGTAGAAAAATCAAACCAGGAAGACATTTGTTACAAGGCAAAGCAAACAATCCCCCAAATTATAAAAAAGAATCAAAATTTGAACCTTTAGGTTTGCCCTAGTTAGGTCAGATTTTTACCCTGAATACAATGAACGCCCCGATGGAGCAGATCGTTTGACCAAGGAGACTCTGGCCGAAGATCAAAGGCCCGAACACGACGGGCCCCTCTTCTGACGAGCTCAAAGCATAGAGCAGCACCAACGAAGCTCAGTCCGCCGGTGACTACGAAGGTTCTGTTCTCTATCCCCTCGTTCTCGCTCAGATGCATCTTTCAACACAGTACACAATACAACCTTTACGACTTTGGTGGACGGATTTTCAAAAAGAGAGAGCTTTGCAAATCTCAATACAATGAAAATGAAATCAAGATTCAGATTTTTAAAATGAGAAAATACGGCGTTTCAAAATAAAATTTTAGATTATTGCATTTCTATATCATATATTATACTTGACCTTGAGAAGGGATTGTCATGTCTTTAGGTTTTAGGCTCAAGAAATTTGTGTACATATGTTTGATTATTTGAAATTATTTGCTGACATGAATTATATGTTATTATCTTATTGATATGAGATTAAGACTGTTCATTTGGATTTTAATTCGGTGCTTTGGATTTTAACGAGGTTAATGAATATTTTGACAATTTAACTTGAGTAACTTGGTTTTAAATCTTCAAACCCAAATTCAACTTTATCCTAATTCTCTATACCTCAAAAACTTTGTCCAAACTCCCTGATAAGTTTAAAATTAACAAAAATAACCTTATATATTATAATGATCGATTTTCCTAGGAGAAATGGTAGAAAATCCTTGAAAACCAGGAAGAAATTCTTGGAATATTAAAGGATATTCGAACAAGAGTTCAAATCCTAGAACAACAACCAAGTTCTAGTAAAAGAATTTCAGAAGGAAGGTTACCACCATACTTTGGAACTGAACCCTTATTACATTAAAGAGGGAATGCTAAAGTGATGCCAAAACCTTTAACTGAAGAAGAAAAGATGATCAATCTAATTAAATCTGTCTCGAAAAAGAAATTAATCTGATGACAACCTTAGAAAGGATTGGTCTCGAGGATCTACAAGAGCTTGCAGAATCTTTTGCAAATCTCAAAGTTGTAGATCTGAAGATGAACACTACTGGGGGTGAACAACCTACCATAACATGGTCATCTTCACAAGAACCACCAAGGGAAAGTGTGTGATCTCAAAATATAAATATGAGAGAATATCAACCCGATTTCCATACTGGTGGAGAATCACACTCAGCGGGAACAAGGACAAGGAGAAATCAAATTTTCTTGCACCAAACACCCTACGGGAAAACTGTTTTAGAACCTATACATCCTTATGAGAGTATGCATAACCTTGACGTACTAGATTTCAAAAACAGAGAAGATCTCATAGATGACTGGATATCTGCTATGAGAATCGCTGCAGGAACACTTGATCTCAACAGAGAAGGATTCATTAAACTCCTAGAAATGAGTCTTATGTGATCAGTTAAAATTGCATGGGACATGACTTCATTGGAAACCAAAGAGTCAGTCTTAGCTGGAGAATCTCTTAGTGAGATAGCTGAAAAAATGGCTAACCTATTTAAAGCACAATTTATAGGGGTAGACTATTTTAATAGTTAAGATACAGAGAAGATCAAGAAATATACTCAAGCTCTGTATAGCCTTGAATTACATGACATATGTTTAGTTGATGAATATATTATGTTATTCACTAAATATAGATGGAATTCACGGGTTGAGGAAAACATAGCGATGCAGCTTTTCTTCGCTAAAATACCGAGTCCCTGGAGAGAAATGCTTATAAGGGAATATGTCCCTGGAATCCAGATACGCTGGCAAGAAGAGCCTCTTTTCTCAAAGGAAAATTGGCAGAATGATGTCATATGGCAGCCTTACAAAAGAATTACAAAAACTTAAGGGGTATCAACAAAAGAACTCCTTTGTGTTGTAAGGAAAATGATCTTTCAACAATTATTGGAAGTAAACCACAAAAGCATAAGAGAAAAATTTTTAGAACTCATCCTTATGCTAAAAGTGGAAGAAGTTCTTGGAAACCAAGAACAGTATGGTCTAGACAGAAAGACAGCTCTTATAAATCTGGGTAAAGAAGTGGACCATCAAGAAGCAGGATATCATACCAAGCATCGAGTACATCTAGAAGCACAGGAAAAACACCTACAAAGAAAACTTTTAGGAGAGCTCATACTCGATCTAATGAAAGTTTTAAAGATTGTAATTGTTGGACATGTGGAGCAAGAGGCCATATCTCAACCAATTGTCCAGAAAATGAGAAATGAGGTATTAAACGCTTCGATCCAACTCCGGATATTGAAGAAGCAGTTTATTACCAAGATCTTATTCAAGTATACCGATTTGAGGATATCGCCTCAGAGGAAAGTACATATGAGGAAGAAGAAATCTCGAGTCATGAAGAATCTGATGGAACTGAATCAGAATCTGACTGAAGACAAGGTGTTTCGACAAGAAACACATGAATATTTGTCTGGTTTTTTTAGCCAGACAATAATATCTCATAACATGGTCCAAAGGATCAAGAGAGAAAATCCTAGTCTTCAGAGATATCAAAGATTCTGTACAGGACATGTAGAAAAGTTCTTAGGAAGTCTTGGCCTAAGAAACAGAAAGCATCATTTGATCTATAAAGTTTCCAGGAGGAAGATGACAATTCCTATGGAACTTACAGAAAATAGAACGGAGATGCAACTAATTCATTCCGAAGAAATTAAGGAGGAATTACAAAAACTCAAGATAGAAGTGTTGGAGCAATCTAGATTATGATAAAAGCTACTTTCAAAGAAGGAATAGATTCACTCATTGATATTGCTATATGCGATAAAAGAATGGGGAACCTTCAAGATTCAGTACTGAGAACTATCTCAGGAAATCTCTGCGCAGGAATGATTGTAGGAGTAATTTATCCGAGAATTGCCTACAAATTAGCAGATCGAGATTTCAGTCGAACCTTGACATTAAATCAGAATTTTAAGGAAAAAATACTGATGAAAGAAGGTAATAGACCATATTCTATTACCTATCAAATTTCATATGCTCTATCTAATACATATAATTCAGAATTGTTTATTAGAAATGAGTTCATTGAAATACCGAGATATTTGGAAAAGTTGCCAGATAATTTATCCAGAAAGAGTTGCGTTTCCTTTAATAAAGGAAACATATATCTAAATACAAGACAAATCGATTCTACAAAGAAATCAAAGTCTTAGATTGGAATCGAGGAGACTATCTTTTCAGGGAGATAGAATTACAAGTTACAGGTGGGGAAAAGCGCCTGTCCAACAAACCCAACAGGAGCCAAAAGGTGTTTCTACCATAGGAAAGCTTAGATGCCCAGAAGGGTGGAAGGAAGTAGAAATAGTATTTGATATTACGAAACAAAGGAATCAATCTTCTTGTAATACCATATACTATTTGGAACAACCTATGATAGGAACTTACAAAGGAATGATCAATATTGGAGAATTGGAAGTTCATATCATAGGAATTCCAGGAAAAAAACCAGATCGACTGGTTCTTGGACTAGAGTTTCTCGAGAAACACAAACCTTGGAAACGTCTAGAGTATGTAATGGAGTTTATGGCAGATGATAAGATGTGGAAAATCCAATGACCACGAGCTCATTCTCGATATACATTCCAATAGGAATGTTATATGAACAATATAAGACAGAATATTTAGCTGTTTATATTGACTCAGGTGCTGGAATCTGTACAGCTACAAGAGGAGTTTTTCCAAATAATTCGGAAGAATAATTACCAAAGATTGCTGGAAGAGATTTTTCCAAAAAAATCTTAATCTTATGTAAGGGGATTAAGATGACAGAAATCGTAATTGGTGGTGCGGAACAAACACCTTGGTATAAGGTAAAAACACCACCAATTTATTTTCATGATACACGAGCTGATATTTTGCTGAGAAACAATTTCCTACAAATGTTTAAGTCATATACGCAAGAAAATGAGACTAGAAGATTAGTGTTCACAACACCTTGTGATCACAAAATTATAGTCCAGAGACTAAGAGAGGTATTTTATCGTAAATTGCCAATTCAGTTTCGCAGCAAGCGTGGTGATGAAGGAAAACTTCTGAACCCAAAAAAGAAGGATTCTAGACAGATTGGAGAAACAATGCTCCAACTAAGAGCATTTAAAGAGCTCCAACCTGAAGAAATATAATGCCTTAAGATAGATCTACATAAGAGTGAGGTAGAGTTTGAATCTAAGGTATCATTGGAAGACATCAAGAAAATGATCAAAGAAAATTATAATGAAGATCCCTTGGCATGGTGGGACAAAAATCAATTCAAAGCTTACCTTAAAATTAAGGAAGACAAAGAGTATGAATTTGTCCGTTGCAAGCATATCTCAAATAATATAATTGATCAAAGGAATATGCATATTATAATCAAGGAACATTTGGACATTGGTTTGATTAAAGCAGAAATTTCACCATACAGCAGCCTAAGATTCCTGGTAAGAAATCACGGTGAAATAAAAAGAAACAAATCCATATTAGTTATTAATTATCAAGAAATTAATAAGATTCTGGAGTTTGATGGGTATTTTATACCTAGTAGAGAACATCTAATCAGTTGCATACGCAACACAAAGATATTCTCTAAATTCGATTGTAAGTCTGGATTTTAACAGTTTAGAATGCAGGAAAAATGCAAGAAATTCACAGCTTTCTCCACACCACAAGGACACTATATTTGGGAAGTATTACCAATGAGATTGACTAATTCACCTCAGATATTTAAAAGAAAAATGGATAATCTATTTAAAGATTATTTCAAATTTATGTTTGTTTATATTGATAATGTGTTAATCGCATCTAAAAATATAGAAGAATATATTAAACATTTTAGAGATTTTATCTGATGTTTGTAAAAAGGAAGGAGTGGTTCTATCAGAAAAGAAAGCAGCCATTGCCACAAAAAAGATCGAATTTTTAGGAATAAAAATCGATGAGTCTGGAATAATTTTGCAGGATCATATAGTAGAAAAGGTGAAGAATTTTCCAAACGAACTAAAAGAAAAGAAACAACTTCAAAGTTTTCTATGAGTTGTTAACTTTTCTGGGATATTTATTAAAAACCTAGCAAAACATATGAAAGTGTTCAGTCCATTACTGAAAAAAGATGCGAAATTTATATGTACAAAATAACATACACATGACTTAGTCAACTAAATGAGATTTGTAAAAATCTTCCAAAAATGGCTATTCCTCAGGATGAGGATGATCTTGTATTATATAAAGATTCCAGTGATCATTGGTGGGCGGCAGTTTTATCCAAGCTCACACCAGAAGGAGAACAGCCATGCAGATATTGCAGTGGACTTTTCTCAGATGCAGAGGCCATAAGATTGCATATCAACGAAAAAGAATTTTATGCAGTAAAAAAGACTTTTGAAAAATGGCCATTATTTTTACTTGTAAAGAAATTTACTTTGAAAGTTTATAATATACAGGTAAAAGCTTTTCTGAAAAATAGGATTGAATCCAAACCAGAAAAAGCTAGACTTTTAAGATGGCAAGCTTTATGTCAAAATTATATTTTTGATATCATTATTATTAAATCTCACGAAAATATCATTGCAGATTTTTTAACAAGAGATGAACAATATTGACATCGATGCTATTATCAAGATGCATAGGCATTTGAGGGAACACCTTGAAATGCTTCAAAACGAGTTTAACAAGTTAGCACTGAACACGAAAATTGCGGGAAGGCTTCAACAAGATGATAAGAGAATTGTCTCTGATCGTATCACAGGATGTTTACATGTATATACTCATTTATGGTCTGTAATGCAAATGCCAATCCTCCAAGGCATTGAGAAGCCATTGGTTTCCCAAATGGAGAGTTTTCGAGTACATGACTCTATACCCAAGGCAGGGGATTCAAGTACCCCTAGCACAAGTGTTAAGCTGGGATCATCTCCTGATGAGTCGGCCAAAACAAAAATTTAAACTCCAGATTCCAATCTCGAGTCTTCAAGTCAACCTTTCACCTCGGGGATTGAAGAGAGAGAGATCAACCTTAGACCTAATACTGGCAAGGGCAAATCTAAGGTTGGTACTAATGAAGATACAATTTCTCCATTCCAGGTTTACCAACAGACTTGGGAGAAATTAATTAAAAGAATTGGCATCAACCCATCTATTGTTCGAGTTGATGTAGCTGAAAAATATCCTAGGGTATGGATGAAACATAATTCATATCCCAAGGAGGTCAAAGCATAGTATGAATTTAGGGGCTCTTGCCTTAGTTTATACTACTTCACCCAGTTTCCCGAAGATTTCAGCATTACCAAAGTGGATTCAGGAAGCTGTGCATGAAACTTGGACAAACAATGAGTATTTGTCCAGAGGAGATATTCTGGAGTTTTATTTTTTCAGTGCAGCACTAGAACCAGTAGGAAAAGGCTCACACGAAACCTTTCATTTTATCAAGCTAAGGAGGCCAGACATAAATGTCCAGAAATTCATCAAGGATCCTCCTACAAACGAAACACCCCTAGTCTCTTCATTCAATGAAGATGAAATATCTACCAGGAGAGCATGGGGAGTTTGGGTCTGTCTAACAGAGATGGACAAAGTCAAGTATCCATTTAAGTTTTTTCAAAATTTTGTAAATGGATCTTTCCTGTTGAATACAATGACAGGAAAAACAACGAGCTTCGCAGAAGATCTGCTCGAAAAGAAAAAAAATCTTCTGTGGAACAGCAAGCTGCCGGCAAGCAAAGAGACTCGCCGGAAATTCTGCTATGTGTCACATGTGGGAAGATGGTCGGAAAACATCTGCCCAGAATGTCAGAACCAGAAAGAACTAGAGTTTGGTAAATGATTCAAGCCGAGATCTGATCGGAAACACTTAATCAATACCAGTACAAGTTAGGAAGGATCACAATCACGTTTTCCTCAGAGACACAGAAAGCCAAAGATTCCCCAACAAAGATAAAGTGGGCATGTGACTATCCCGTTAACAAAAAGAAAGACCACCATGTTAGTGGAATACAAGGACCACCAATAATTGGTGGTAAAGGACAAAGAACATTGGATTCCTTATCTTTAAAAATAAAGGAAATCCAATAAACAGACAAGAGACTTTAACCCCAAAAATCATCTATAAAAATAAGTAAAAATGGGTTAAAAGAAACACACAAGAGTTAACCGAAATTTGGAACCAAAGAAAAATGTATGCTACATATCTTAAGGTTTCCAAAAGACGGATTAAAGAAATAAGAAAGTAGCTGAAATATTTTAAAGATCTCTACAAACTATTAAAAGAAGAAGAGAACGAGATCTCAGCTGATATAATACAAACGCATATCCACTGGTTATGCCAGGAGATAAAATCAGAAGAACAAGCCATTGCTAGATTAATGATCTAGATAGGGAAAAATCAAGAAAAGGTGAAGGGACCACTCAACCACTACAGAAAGTGATCCACATGCAAGCTGTAAAGGCTCATCAAGAGTTGAAGTCCGAATTTCAAATCCGGAGAGCCTTCTATAAATAAGCAAGAAGAAGAAAGTTGAGATCATCGAACATTTCCTCAATTTCTTTCAGAAATAAATTGTAATATTTCTCTTTCTAGTTTATGTGTTTCTCCTCCTCTATAGGAGGTTACTATGTAATAATAAGTTGATATGTTTGAATAAAGAACCAAGTCTTTTTGCCTCTCTCATGTATTATTTTCAAATTGAGCTGTTTATTATACACCCCGAGGTAGGAAACGAAACAGGGTTGTGCTAAGTGTCGCTGAAGGAATCCGTGTCTGAAACCATCAGTTGAGACAGTGTGGTTGGACTGTGAGGAGCAGTCTGTAAAACTCGATGAATATAACCCGATGGCATTTTGGTCAAAGAGGTAAATAGTTCAATTTATTTTACGGAAGCATGATGGGCCATTTATAAAAAAATCGATTATTTGAATATGATATATAGGCTGGAACCCTTGCGTAGCTGTATATCTTGAAGCTATATGCTTTTAAGAACAGATTCGATAGGTGTAACAATGTCACGTACCAAATTTTTTTTTAAAAACGATGTTTTTGAAAATTTTAGAAAAATTAGGAAGTTAAAACAAAGAAATAAAGGGGTGAAGAGTAAGGAGAAAGTTGAGAATGGTAAAAGAGAGTAAAATCAAATTTCCCCATTTAAATTTAAATTCTTTGAAATGGAAACTAGAGGAAATAAAAGGAAAGAAAAAGAAGTGGTCCAAGAGTGAGGCACATAATATCGGAGGAAATGACAGAGTTCCTCGAGGTAGACACGGGCATCAATTAGTTCGTGATCGATGTGGGGTAGACATCCTGCTGCACAGTGTAGTTGAGTACAATGACCATGTCACAATTGTGATGTAACGTACCATACTTTACACTATTTGAAATTTGCGGAAAAATAAAAATTTTCTTAAATATAAAATAAAATTTCGAATTTGCATTGAAATGTCTCGTTCGTCTAAAAACATTTGCCTTAATTCAACAACACTTAAGTTTGTCAATCATCTAAAAGTATTTGCAATAAAAGATCACCATAGAAATTTTGCTAACGAATATACTTGTTTTAAAACATCGTAAACAAATATGAAATCAGAGTATTTGAAACTTTCATAAATTCTTAAAAACATGGCGGTCCTCGGGTTTAGCCTCCCACTCAGTCCAAGCCAGCTCATTTGTCCTCACCCCTCCTCTCCTCAAATGCATCATCACCTGCATCGATCAAGTCTAGTGAGTCTAAAAACTCAACATGTATAAATTGAAAGTAGCAAGTAATACGTAATAAAATCATATGCAACTTTAAAAATAGAACATACATACTTGAACTTTAACATGCGTGTAAAAGCTTGATCTTACATACATTACATGGACGTGCCATAACGTGAAAACTTTTCTTAAACATGCTTGCATACTTGTACATACTTTTACATACATAACTTCACCATTTTGCGTAGAGGCATGTTTCAAAGCAAGTGACCCATACATAAATACGCCTGATCAGACTAAACCACAGTACTGGGCTGACAAGGAAAATCCATTGCCACATACATGAGATCCCCGTTCATGCTTTAACGAGTGGATTGGTCCCTGGTCATGATTTATCGCTTTCCAATCCCGATCTAAACCCGTTCATGATTTAACGGGGTGGATTGGTCCCTGGTCATGCTTTACCACTTTCCAATTCCATACATAAATTTGGTCACAAGACATTTAGCAAACTTAAAAAACTTTAAAATATTTTCTTGCACGTCGAACATACTTACTTACTTGGCGTTTGAGGGATTCGTTGGATCTCGCTTGGGGTCACTGCTGCACATAATAACATGATTACATGCACTTAACTTTCATAGCTTAGACTTAGGTACTCGTGCTCACCACCGAAGTAATTAAATATCTTATGACATTCTAGATCATTCGTGACTTGACCTCGTTTAATCATACTAACCATGATAACCAACCCCGAAACGAGCTCTAAAATGATGTGTGAATGTTTCCCAAAAATAAAAGGTATGAACTCACTACTGGGACTTGAAAATAAGAAAGAACCAAACATTTTTACAGATGGGGCCGCGCTCGGGTGGCAACAAATTACCGCTCGAGCGCCAGGTCTTCTGGACGCCTACCCTCGGACAAAAAGAACGGCACTCGGGCGGTAAAATATTACCGCTCGGGCGTCGAGTCTTCTGGACTCCGTAACTCAGAAACTTATACTCTCCAATTTCGATTATACAGACAGTGAACATCACCTCGAGACTCATCCTAGGACACTATGGCACTGACTCGACTCCACAAAACATCCCAAACGACGACGTACGCCAAACAAGCAACAAATTCGTAAACTCAAATTTCGACACCAATTGATTCCTACGATTTCTAATGCAACCAACGACTATCGACACGAAACGAAGCATCAAAACTCATCCCAAACTCATACTCCATATACCTAAACACAGCAGCGATCGTCCGACGGTTCCTAACGAAGCCTGCAACAGATAAACTTCAAGAAGACATCAATAGCAAAATTTTCTGAAAAATGCAGTTGGAGCAGTCCCACGAAAAACGCCATAACTCACTCAATGTTGATCCAAATATTTCGAATTTTATATCAAATCGAAGTATCAAAAAGTTCTACGATTTTCACGTTGAAAGTTTTCTCAAAATCACGACGGAGAAATCGCAGTTTTAAAAAGAACACAAAAACAAGATTTTCAGATCCAGAAACGTTCAAAATACGATCTAAACAATTTCTGGTCAAACTTTACACATCACACATGTATTTTTACGCATAAAAACAATGCAACACATACTGTGACATGATCGAAGCAGGAAAAATAGAATATACGTGCCTTTTGATATTTAAAACTCACGATACGACGATACCGAAGCGGAGACGGAGCGAGGCTTGATCTGGGACGAACGTGGCACTATATTCTTTGAAGAAAATTCATGAAAACGAGCTGGAAGATTGAAGGGGAAGGGACGACTGCTTTGAATCTTAGAACCCTAGGTTTTGCTCTCCAAAATATAAAAATCTGAAAATAAAATGTGTAGGTGTGTGTTGTGTGTTTTGGTGTCTGTAAAAACGTGTAAGTGTATGTGAGTATGTGTGTGTTTTAATTAGGAGAAATTAATGCTAAATTAACTAATTAAAATGCTAATAAAAGGTTAACTCACATTAATTTTAAATAAACTCCTCAATCAAAATAAATACACACTAATTTTATAAAATTCTCCTTTTTAACAAAATAAAATGCATTAAGCCAACTTTAAAAGTTTCAAAATTCTAAACTTGCTAAATACATAATTTAGGCTTTAAATGCTGAAACTTATTAAATTAATTAATTTGCCCCAACCTTAACTTAAAAATAAAATACCACATTTTAAAATTGCCAAAATCGTCACCGGTCTCCTTTCCTCGATCCCGCATCGAATAATCGCCTGAAACATGAAACTCGAGAAAACATTTTAACGTGCATCACATAATCATTAAAATAATGCAATTTAAATAAATCATGCATCGTTAAAACTCATTTTAAATTTAAATAAATGATTTAACAATTAAATAAATGCATGTGTTTTACGTGTACTGATTTTGGGCTCTACATGTGATCAGCCAGGGCATTATGCCAGAGCTTGTCCGAGCCGTGCACAAGGACATATGCAGCCATAACAGTTGACTTATGCCAAAGGTAGTTTTCTAGGTTGCTTATCTCAACGATTCTTTGCTCATGCACCATCATACTAGCAGTCTAGTTACACACATCTCAGGGTTAATGTGTCACAGTCTTTTCAAAGTCCCCATCAAGCCAGAGTGTGATTTGACTTATGATTAGGCTAGGGAGGCTCCTGGCAGTGTGATCGCATATACTGTCTTATTTACAATCATACTGCACGAGTTTTATTTGATATTGGAGAATCTCATTCATTCATTGCATCCGATTATGTTGATGAATATGAACTTTGGACTACACCATTCAATGAAATTGTATCTGTGTCTACGCCAGCTGGTCGATTTATTCCATTTGGGAAAATTGTATTATATTGTGTGTTGCATTTCGATGATAACATTATGATCATGAATTTTATTTTATTACATATGAATGATTTTTATTGTAACATTGGTATGTACACATTATCCAATTATAAAGCCACTGTAGATTGTTTTCATGGTTTAGTATGATTTAGGCCATACTATGGTAGCGAATGAAATTTTTGTGGTCGAGGATCACAAACTAAGATACCGTTGGTCTCAACGATGAATTTTTTTAGATTATTATCCTTAAGAATTGGAGGGTATATGGTTTATGTTGTGGATGGTACAAAGAAAGAACTGAAATTGTCTGATATCTTAGTAGCGAAATAATTCGTTGATGTCTTTTATGAGAAGATACCAGGCTTTACACTGCACAGAGAAATTAATTTCAGCATTGAATTGATGTCAGGTACTGCACCGATCTCTAGAGCGTCGTACAAAATGGCTACTGCAGAACTAAAAGAATTGAAAAAGTAGTTGCATGACTTACTCGAAAAGGGTTATATACGCCCTAGTAGGTCACCCTGGGGAACACCTGTACTGTTCGAAAAAAAGAAAGATGATTCAATGAGAATGTGCATTGATTATAGACAGCTCAATCAAGTCAATGTTAAAAATAAATATTCTATGTCTAGAATTGATGACTTGTTTGATCAGCTTCAAGGAAATTCTGTTTTTTTGAAGATTGATCTTCGATCAGGATACCATCAACTTCGAGTTAGAGAAGAAGACGTTCCTAACATAGCTTTCGGAACTAGATATGGGCAGTACAAATTTCTAGTAATGTCGTTTGGTTTAACAAATGTACCAGAAGTGTTTATGGATACGATGAATATATTGTTCAGAAATTTTCTGGATAAGTTTGTTATTTCTTAATTGATGACATATTAGTGTATTCGAGACCAAAGAGGAACATAAGGAACATTTATGATTGGTTCTTCAAACACTTCGAGATTCTCAAATGGATGCTAAATTGTCGAAGTGTGAATTTTGGATGGATAGTATAATCTTTTTGGGTCACGAGATATCAGCCCAAGGAATATCTGTAGATCCAAGTAAAGTTGAAGCAGTCCTGAATTGAGCTAGACCAACCAATGTACTGGAGATTCTAAACGAAATAATTTTCCTACTATCTAATGGTCCTATTGTACCTAGGTTATTGGGCCTAGCTTACTACACAATTATTTATATCAAAACTTGAGTTGCAAAACCATAACCTACATCACACATAACACACGCACACACCTAGAAAACACTAGGACTCTCCTCTCCCAAGAACAAGATCACACATCACACATCAGCACCATCACCTGAGTTTGTCCAAGGAAATTTTAGCTAGCTTCCTCCCCCATCTCTACGCCAACATCCCTCAAATCAAGGATTGTTTTCGTGCGTGAAACACGAAAAAGCACGCTTTAATCTTCCTTCACTCATCATTCATATCATATTATGTGTGTTTATACATGTTTACATGAAAAATATGATACCTGTAACGTCCCGAAAATTTGAAGGTCCACGTGAACCACATGCATGGAAGTTATCAAATTTCTTATGTATTTTAATTAAATTGTTTTAATTGCATCTAATAAATATGGTAGGCATTTTTTTATGTTTAAAATATGGTTTTCAATTAGAATGCATAAAACTGTGTTTTAATGGTTATTCGAGATGAGATTGAGGAACGGAGACCGAGGGCCATAAGAGGGAGAAATATTTTATTAAATAATTATTTTAAATTTTTTAATATGTGATGTATTTTAAATGAAATTTTTTGAAAATGAGGTGTTTTGAGGTGTTTTTATACGTCGAGTCGTATTTTTAAACGGTATTCGATTTTCGACGAAAATATGAACTTTTCGAGAACTTGGCAAATAAATTCACAAACATTCCTAAACAAAGTATTTTAAATATTAACTAATGAGCTTAATGGACCTATTATACTAGGTTAATGAGCCCAAACTTACACAATGAGTTTTAATTAAAATAAAAAGCCAAAACCCTCCCCAACCTCACCATAAACACATGCTCCTTCCACTTAAATTTTACTAGGACTCCTTCATCAAACATCACACACACACACAAAAACCTTGAAGGGAAACACACGACTTTTGGAAGAAAAAATCAGCAAGGTCCATCTCCGCCAATGTTCCTCGTATCGCCAATTTATTTTTGAGAAAAATATATGCAAAAGCACACCTTAAATTTCTTTCAAACATCTTTCACACCATATTATGTATATTTAATTATTTTTACATGAGGAATGTGATGCACCACTTTTATTTTCGTTTTTATGGTTAAACATGCATAGAAGTGGGGTTTTCTTTTTTCAAAACTCTTTCTAATGATGCAAAATGGGCTGCCATGGTACGGGAACTTGAAATGATATTTTTCAACATGTTTAAGGGTCTATAGATGAAGGTTTAAGGACTGGACAGTAGGGTAAAGCATGTTGAACGAAAAATTGGAATTTTGGTGGACTAGGGTTTCGGCTAGGAGACCTTGGGAAGCACGACACTTAGCTACTGTTAGGGTGCATTCATGGGTCCTATTAGGATCTAGTCATGGTCCTAGATGGTTCAAGGTAAGGCTAGGTAGAAAGCTAGGAAGAAGCCGCAGCTACGGATGGTCGCGCACGGCTTATGGACGCGGCTGAGAAGTCTGGGCTTGTTTTGGGCGTTAGGCTTGGTCCAGCAGCTTGCTGTGGGAACGAAGGGTCTTGGGAGGGTGTTCTAGGGTCTGGTCGTGGTGGACAAGGGCTAGGGTCGAAGCTTGCATGGTTAGGATGGCTAGGGTTCAAAATTAGGAGCTAGGGTTTGGTGCAGAAATCTTCAGTAGGGTCTTAATGGGCTTGAATTGGGTTGAATATGGTTTAGTTAGGTGTTATTAATCTTTGCTTCAATTTTGGTTAAGTTTCGAGTCCATACGAGTCAAAACCGAGATGTAAGTCTAAGTTTAAAGACGAATCGTGGAAATTATCGAAAACCTAAATTTTAAGCCTAATGAATATTTAAGGGAGTGTTTTAAGGTAATAGGTTAAGTTTGGAATGATTTGGGACGTCGTTTCGAGGTCTAGGGATAAATATGAAAACTTATGCTTCTAGGGGTAAAACAGTCATTTTACATATAAAATTGTAAACGTCCTGGCAGTGATCTGAATGCTGTAATATATGCTGAAATGTTTATGAAATTATATGATGAAACATTAATGCTAAAAGAAATGTTGCATGCTTGGTTTAAAAGAAAAATGATTTATGCTTGAATTTTTATAAGTGATGAAAATATGAAAAGTTGAAGGAGGTGAAATGATTGTGACTAATACGATGTTACGATGATATGATTGGAGATATCGTAAGGGAAAAGGTCTCAGAGGGAACCCGTTTACGGGAGAAGGCCCCCGAGGGAGCCCAACGATCATATTTCCATCGACATGGTATGATGACATGATAGGCCAAGCCTCAGTTGACGGGTGAGAGTGTCGCTGATGTCCCAGCCGCGCAGTACTGTGGTTACACGTAGATGGATCCATCGATCTTCAGTTGATACGAAAGTCACAATTAATGATTCAAATTCAATAAAATGAAAATGTATACGTATATGATGAAAATGAAAATGTATATGATGAAAAGGAAAATGTATACGATGATAGGGAATATGTTTAAGCTATGCATGTTCATGAAAATCTATTTTAAGTAAAAATATTTTCACTGTTGCATGTTGATGCATATGTATTACTTGTTGTTGGAATCAGAATTTCGGAGTTTGACAAATTGAGCGTTTGAAGATTACTGAACTGATCAACTCAACTGAACGCGACGTAACTCAACTGAAAAGTCTTGAACTAAAGTTGCCCAACTGATAATTAATGCGCTAAACTATCGAAGGCAAATGGACTGATTAAAGTTAACTGAAACTGTGTAGCAAACTGAACTATCAGTTATGATGATCAGTTTCACATTCAGTTCATCGAATCGGCTAAGAGTCAACTGATAAATCAGTTTTACACGTCATCACTTAAGGAGCGTAGCCAACAACTCGACAATTTGTACAAGAGCATACTGCAACTTGTAGTGGGAGCATTGCATATCAGATGCCACATTGTACGATTGTTTGAAGAATGATGACGTGTCTACTCAGGACAAATCAACAAATATATGACATTTGAACGCATTCAATATTATCGTTGGGAACAAAGCCTATAAATATTCGAGAAGATCAGTTCAGAAGAGTAATAGTGCAATAGCAAAAAGAATCGAGTTTTTAAGAATAGTGCAATAGCAAAAAGAATCGAGTTTTCAAGAACAAGCAAATTCTCAGTTACAAAAAGCTCACACTTTATCAGATATATTTATAGCTTTCAGGCTATATTTCGAGCACTAGCACAAACATTTATTGTTATTATATCCGCTCTTTAAGATAACAAACATGTCATTTGCGTACTGATAAAAGTTGTAAAGATACTAAGAGTTTCAGTTTTGACAGTGTTTAAGACCAAAATAAAGTGGATTATTACAGATTCTGTAATTAATCAATATCTTTTAGTGAATATCATATCCTTGAGATAGAAGGGGTGACATATGAGCATTTAAAGACTCTGAACATCTTTAAATCTTTGTGTTGTTTATCTTTAAAGTATTCAATATGTCCTTCATTTTGTTTCCGCACTTTAAAGTTAACTGATCGACATTGACAACAAGATTATAAAAAATCGCAAAGTGTTTATTCAACTCCCTTCTAAACACTTTCAATCACACAACCGATCCTAGCACTTGTTATCATGATTAAGGTTTGCTGAGTCAATAGACTCATTAGGTGTGATTGATGCAGATGATCATGATGTTGATGTCAATGAAGGACTTGATGGTTGATCGTGCTGGACTGAAAGTGCACACAACCCAAGGACTAGCTCTAGTTTTTCCGCACTTACGTTTATGACTTACGTTATGACTTATGTTTATGACTTATGCTAAATGATTAAGTTAATTTTATGATTTTATTACTTATGATGCTTTTGAGAAGTTTTTAAGAGGATGTTAGAGTTAAATTTATTTTCTAAATGTTAAATTTAGGTTGGTTGACGATTTAAGATTTTATGTTTTAAATGCGTTCTTTTGGATTTTCAAATAATAGTTGGTTGGTTTATTTTTAAACGATGCAAAATATTCATATTTTAAATGCTTAGTGTTTCGGCCGAATGAATTGGGGAAAAAACTTATAGTTCATTTTAAAGAAAAACGAGTAATGAACATTTCAGTTAGTATCATAGCAATGTTTCTGCAAAAGATTGTGCCACTGCCAGTTCCGGAAATGCAAAGGCCCTCGAACTACTTGCTTGAAAATTTGCGGAAAATTAAAATTTTTTTTTAAAGAATTTAATGGCCTCGCTCATAAAATCACTGGTGAAACAAGTTCAATATTTCAAAATAATTGCAGCGGAAGAAAATAAAGTTTTCCAAAAATCACAATTTAAAAATATCCATCAACTGATAAAAATTGTTTGCGGAAAAACATAACAACTGCTGCACTGAGGTCCTCGGGTGCCACTACTGCCGACCCAAGCTGGCTCACTGGTCCCCTCCCTCGGCCCTGGCCTCATCAGTACCTACAACAATCAAGTCTAGTGAGCCTAAAGACTCAGCATGCATAAATCGCAGGTAACGAGTAAAAATCTGAATTTAAAATATGCATGGGATAAAATATCCTGTCCTGAGGCATACTGAAAATAATCTGTACTGAGCAATTATAATACGTGCATAACTGAACTGGAAATCACTGTAAAAATATTTGCTCCTTGGAGCCTGTACTGAAATATCTGGTAAAATTTTCTGTTGAGATTATGTTTTACGCCTGTGGCCATTGCACTAAGCTGAACTGATCGGTAACTGGCTACCGGGGAGGCTGAAACTGAACTGAGCTGGCCGGTCACTGGCGACCGGGTGGTACCATACTGAACTGATCGGTCACTGGCGACCGTATAAAAATAACACTCCCACATAGTGAATGAACCACAAGCCATATCGCATAAATCTCAAAAATAATCATTTTCTGTTTAATGCACGTAAAATAATTAACTGGCATAATGAAAATTCCTGTAATTTTACCAACTGGATTGGATTGGTTCGTTCCCAGGCTCGCTGCAACCTAACTGTGCCATGAAAAATATGCAATAGTTTAAACATGACCAACTATGCAATTTACGTTCAAAAGATGCGACTATGACGCCTAATGACTTCGCATTTAATCATGACTCCGAGCCAACCTGAACCGACACTGAACTGACGTATAGTCATGATTAAAATACGCTGAAAAATCATAAAATAATGTTCCTAAATTGATAGGGTCGAAATCTAGGTGGAATGGAGGCCAAAACACGAAACGCTCTTTCGAGAGTCAATTTGGCACATTGCACCGTAAATTCTCGTACGACCTCAAAAATGATCCAAATGACGAACGGTTGAAAACATGACCTTCCTAACTCAATGAGGCACTGTCCAGTCCAAGGCCATGGGCTAAAAGCCAACCAAGAACTCGAACGAGCCTCTGAACCGACACAGCAACTTGCTGTAATTTCCAGCAGCTGCGACCTAGCTTGCATCGCGTCGTTTGCGAGACTTTTGGACATTGGGGCTTGAACCACCGACCAAAGCCTCTCCACAACGTCCCAAGGAATGATTTGAACCATGGCTAAGGGCCCTAGGCCAGCCACAATTCGCCTCATTCCAGCAACCACCCGAAAGTTCTCACCGAGGGCCCTCATGCGTGCGTGTGTAGTGTTTATGCTATGATCGATGTCTTGCGTCGTTCCAGTGGCCATTTGATTGACCATGGCACGATCTAGACATCTAGGAGCATGATATGAACCGTGGCTAAGGGCCATAGGCCAACCAAGATCCACACCAAGCCAACCAACTCGAAGTACATGTGCTGTCAAAACCAAAGGGGCCGAGAGGGGAGGGGGCTGTTTTCACGTTTTGATTAAAAACCGAGGGGCCATGGACCAAGCCACCAAAAGGGCAACTTATTCACGTCTTAGACATGCTAGGGAAGTGATCCAACCATGGCTAAAGGCCCTTGGGGCAGCCAAGATCAGATCCTTCCTCCTTGACATCCAAACTGAATTTTCGAATCACATTTCTGCACTTATGGGGAACTTGCTGTCATTTCGGTTTTCCAGCAAGTATGGGGCTGGTTTGAATGGACCAACATGGTCATAATGCATCCTACTACATGTATACAAGCCGCCTTGGGAGCCTGGAGTCGATCCAATACCTGAAACCATCAAAACTCAGAAAAACGTGAAGCTTGTCAAGGGAAGTCGAAAATTCTGCATGTGTGTTCCAAAATATTTTGACATGGATCTCGATTTTTGCTTGCTACAACATGATCATGTACTGAAAAATAAATGATAATATGACTTGATTGAGGTTTGAAAGAAATCTAGACATGCCTGGTTTCGTTTCGAAAGAAAACGAACGAAACAACGACGACGCGGCACGGAGGAGGTGGAGCGCTTCTTGTCTACCTTCCTTGAACTCGATTTTCTTGCCTTTCTCCCTAGCTATGGCTCACGATTTTTACCTCTGAAAAGGATCTTATTTTCACTCAGATTTCGAAAGAAAGGAGAGGGGGAAAAATGGTTAGGAGGGTGAGGGAAGTGGGTGCAAGATATAAGGAAGGATCAAGACCAAGTCCACTCCCTTTGAATTTGAATTTTGAATTATGGTTTGATATCAAATGAGTTGGTGGATGCTTCTAGGAGGTGGTGGCCAAAATTTATCTTGATTCTAGACTAGGATATGTCCATTTATTTAATTAAATTATGCTCCCAAAAATCCTAGAATTATCCTACTAATTACATGCAAAGAATTGGTCAAAGTTGATGAGTTGGAAAATGAATCTTCTAGCACTAAGGGTGGCCGAAAAATGCATGATAAAATAAAGGAAAATGTTGATTATCTAGTCAACTAATAATCCTTGAAAGCCTTACTAATCCTTTAAATAATTTAGTGAGCTAACCCCTTAATTTAATAACTTAAATGAATTCATTTCTTAATCACCTCAAATAATTAAATTAAATCTTCAAACCTCCCTTTCTAACTTAAATGAACTTAGTTACTAGCTAAATTAACTTCTGGAAATATTTCTCGAATCTTAAATTCTATCTCAAGACTCCAACTCCGGTCCGGCCTCACTGAAAATACTGAAATGCTAAAAAATCATACTACTGAACTGAAATAATAAATAATTAACTTCAAATAAATGCATTTAAAATAATCATGCAATGAAGTCAATTAAATTTAAAAAAAATCTAGAATTATGCATGGCTTATACGTCTACTGATTTACGGGTTCTACAATCCTTCCCCCCTTAAATAAATTTCGTCCTCGAAATTAGAATTCACCGAATAACTCAGGGTATCGACTCCTCATCTCCGACTCAGACTCCCACGTAGCTTCCTCCTCTGAATGGTTGAGCCATTTGACTTTGACTCGCTTAACCAACTTGTTCCGAAGTTTCTTCTCCTGTCTGTCTAGGATCTGCACGGGTCTCTCCTCATAAGATAAGTTCGGAGTAAGCTGCAACGGCTCTAAATTCAGCACATGCGAAGGATTTGCCATATACTTCCTCAGCATGGAGACGTGAAAGACATTGTGTACTCCGGCCAGATTCGGCGGAAGAGCCACACGATACGCTAGCGTCCCAACTCTGTCGAGGATCTCAAACGGTCCAATGAATCTCGGACTGAGCTTCCCTTTTCTTGCCAAATCTCATGACACCCTTCATAGGTGCCACTTTCACGAAGACATGATCGTCCACTGCAAACTCTAACTCTCTCCTCCGCTGATCGGCATAACTCTTCTGTCGGCTCTGAGCAGTCCTCATCCTATCACGGATCTTGACTACTACATCTGCTGCCTGCTGAACAATCTCTGGACCCAACTCTGCTCTCTCTCCTACTTCATCCCAATGAACAGGAGATCTACACTTGCGACCATACAGCGCCTCATACGGAGCCATACCTATAGACGACTGGAAACTGTTGTTATAGGTGAACTCTACCAATGGTAAGTTCGACTCCCAACTCCCAGAGAAATCAATGACGCAAGCACGGAGAAGATCCTCTAAGATCTGAATAACTCGCTCCGACTGTCCATCTGTCTGCGGATGGAAAGCTGTGCTAAACAGCAACTTCGTACCCAAAGTCGAATGCAAACTCTTCCAAAATGAGGAAGTGAATCTGGGATCTCTGTCGGATACGATAGAAACTGGAATACCATGGAGTCGGACTATCTCTCGGATATACAGCTCTGCATACTGAACCATGGTGAAAGTCGTCTTAATAGGCAAGAAGTGCGCTGATTTGGTAAGACGATCTACAATCACCCAGATAGCATTCGATCCTCTGGCTGACCTCGGCAATCCGGTCACAAAGTCCATGGTAACATTCTCCCACTTCCACTCGGGAATAGGGAGAGGCTTGAGAAAACCTGCTGGTCTCTGATGCTCGGCCTTCACTAACTGGCAAGTCAGGCACTCGGATACAAAACGCCTGATGTCCTTCTTCATCCCTGGCCACCAATACAATAGCTGCAGATCTTTGTACATCTTCGTACTCCCAGGGTGAATGAAGTACGGGGACGTATGGGCCTCTGATAAGATGTCTGCTCGGATAGAATCACTGCTAGGAACCCATATCCTATCTCGGTATCTCACAATACCGTCGCTGACTGTATACAAAACACTGCCCTTAGCTTCATCTCTCTTCTTCCACTGTGCCAACTGCTCATCTGCTGCCTGACCGCTGCGAATACGGTCAATAAGAGAGGACTGGATAGTCAAGGTAGATAAACGAGGAACTCTACCTCGAGGGTAAGTCTCAAGATCAAACCTCTGCATCTCGATCTGAAGAGGTTTCTGCATCGTCAAATGAGCCATCACTGCGACTTTCCTGCTCAAAGCATCCGCAACTACATTAGCTTTACCCGGGTGGTAGCCAATGTAACAATCGTAGTCTTTCACAAGCTCCAACCAACGCCTCTGACGCATGTTCAGCTCCTTCTGCGTAAAGAAATACTTGAGGCTCTTATGGTCGGTAAAGATCTGGCACTTCTCTCCATACAGATAGTGCCTCCAAATCTTCAAAGCAAAAACTACGGCCGCTAACTCCAGATCATGGGTGGGGTAGTTCTTCTCGTGGATTTTCAGCTGTCGAGAAGCATACGCTATCACTCTCCCATGCTGCATCAAAACTGCACCTAAACCAAGCTTCGAAGCATCAGTATAAAGGACAAACTCACCGGGCCCTGATGGCATGGCCAAAACTGGTGCTGAAATAAGAGCTTGCTTCAAAGTATCGAAGCTCTTCTGACACTCCTCGCTCCACACAAACTTCACATTTTTCTTTGTCAGTGCTGTGAGTGGAACGGCGATAGAGGAGAATCCCTGGATGAATTTTCTGTAATATCCTGCTAGTCCAAGGAAACTGCGGATCTCGGATGCATTCTGAGGCACAACCCAATCTCTAACTGCTACAACTTTTGCGGGGTCTACCTCAATACCACTGCTAGAAACAATGTGGCCCAAGAACGCCACCTTCTCTAACCAGAATTCGCACTTACTGAACTTTGCGAATAATTTGTGCTTCTGCAATGTCTGCAACACTGTGGTCAGATGCCTGCTGTGCTCCTCCCGACTCTTGGAGTAGACGAGAATGTCATCTATGAACACTATCACAAACTGGTCGAGGTACGGCTGAAATATGCGATTCATGAGATCCATGAAGATCGCTGGCGCATTCGTCAGACCGAACGGCATCACAAGGAACTCGTAGTGACCATAACGAGTCCTGAAAGCTGTCTTCGAAACATCAGCACCTCTCACCCTCAACTGGTGATAACCAGAACGCAGATCTATCTTGGAGAAAATCGAAGCTCCCTGCAACTGGTCAAACAGATCCTCAATCCTCGGCAGTGGGTATTTATTCTTCACTGTAACCCTGTTCAACTCCCGGTAGTCAATGCAAAGCCTCATCGAGCCATCCTTCTTTTTCACGAATAAGACCGGCGCGCCCCATGGAGAAAAGCTCGGGCGAATGAACTCCTTGTCGAGAAGTTCCTGGATCTGCTTCTTAAGCTCTGCCATCTCTGTCGGTGCTAGAGGGTACGGCGCTTTGGATATCGGAGCCGTACCTGGCATAAGCTCAATGGAAAACTCCACCTCTCTCTCGGGTGGCATACCAGAGACGTCTTCGGGAAAGACATCTAAGAAATCTCTGACAACCGGAACATCTGAGGCTGACTGGCTGAATTCCTCGGGGACAGATAAAAAGGTTGCTAGAAATGCCCGACACCCTCTATGCATGAGCTTCCTAGCCTGAACATAAGGAATAATGCGCGGTAAAGAAAAGTACCTGTCCGGCTCAAATAAGAACTGCTCCATTCCAGGCGGTCGGACAAGAACGGATCTCCGGTGGAAGTCTATCAACACTCTGTTCCTCAATAGCCAGTCCATCCCTAGGATGATGTCAAATTCCGGCATCGGTAACACGATCAGATCCGCATAAACAAGATTACCGTGCAGCTCAAGGTCTATATCTCGGATAACATTGGTAGCTGCCATCTCCTCTCCTGACGGCAACACTACTGAAAAGGCTGTATCTAGCCCAATGGTCTGGATCTTGAGAAAGTTTGCAAAGACCTCCGAAATAAACGAGTGAGTGGCCCCTGAATCTATCAAGGCCTTGGTAGCGGAACCAGATATAAAAATTCTCCCTGAAAGAGCGGAGCTCTAAGTTGAATCCCACTACAAGGTCTAAACTTATAGACATGCAAAGGTCAAGGTTCCTCTAGCTTAATTTCCCCGAAATAAATGTGAGTAGAGCATGCAATCCTATAACAGTTCTAAGTTCAAAATCTAAATCCCGATTCCCAAAATGCTGAAATTCAAATAATAACTTAAAGTTTAGAGGTACCTGTCAACAACATAGTCTCCGGGTTGGTTTCCGCGGCATGGAGAGCAAAAACTCTGCCTTGGGTAGGCAGATTCCTCTGAGGACACTGCAGCAACATGTGGTCTGGACTGCCACACTTAAAACACTTTCCTGAGCCAGCCATACATGCTCCAGGATGGCGACGTGAGCACCTGGGACAGACTGGGTGCTCCTGAGTCCTCGGGGCTGGGCGTCCCCGCTGCTGCTGCTGCTGCTGCTGCTGGCCTCTGTTCCTGGGCGGTCCATGAAAAGGCCTCTTATTCTGCTGCTGATGCTGATGAGGAGGAGGGCGGTGCGGTGCCTGGACTGGGCGCTTGCCCTGGCGATCCCTCTCGATATCCCGCAGATCCTGCTCTGCGGCTAAGGCCTTGGAGACGGCAATCTCATAAGTAGCAGGGTCAGATACCCTAACATCCCGGCGCAAGATCGGCCGTAAACCCACCAGGAAGTGCATCAGCTTGGCTTTGGCATCATTCGCTATCAGGGGCACAAAGTGACAGCCCCTCTCGAACTTACGGATAAACTCCGTAACCGACATATCCCCCTGTCTCAGACTCATGAACTCGGTGGTCAGCCTGGTGCGAACCTCCTCAGCAAAATACTTGGAGTAGAAAACCTCCGTAAAGCGGGTCCAAGAAAGTGTAGCCAATGTCAGGGCTACCGAAGCTCCTTCCCACCATAAGCGGGCGTCTCCATTGAACAGGTAGGTGGCACATCGGACTCGGTCTGCGTCTCCCAGCTCCATAAAATCGAAGATAACCTCGAGGGATTTGATCCATCCCTCGGCAACCATGGGGTCTGATGCCCCAGAGAACTCCTTCGGGCGCATCTTCATGAATCGCTCATACACAGCCTCGGGCCCTGTCGGCCTGGCTGCGGCTGCGGCTACGGCTGCGGCATTGCCCCCCGCAAACTGTGCGAAGAACTGTGCCATCCCAGCTAACATCTGGGCACTCATGTCCGGTGGGGGCGGTGGAGGAGGTGGTAGGTCTCCCTCCTGTCTACGCTCCTCCCTGTCTTCTCGGCGAGGCTCCTCCTCTTTGTTGCGCTCTAAAATGCGTCTAGGGGGCATACTGTTCCAACATAACCCATACGTAACTAACATGCATAATTCCATAATTTATTACTGAAATACTCAAAATCTGGAAGCATGCTGACAAAATAATTCATGCTATAACTGAAATGCTGAACAAAATGCTGAACGGAAAAACTTACAGACCAAAGGCGTGGCTTCGTGAGCTTCTCGCGGTCAGTAGTAGTGAAACCCTATACAGAACCACCGCTCTGATACCAACTGCAAAGGCCCTCGAACTACTTGCTTGAAAATTTGCGGAAAATTAAATTTTTTTTTTTTAAAGAATTTAATGGCCTCGCTCATAAAATCACTGGTGAAACAAGTTCAATATTTCAAAATAATTGCAGCGGAAGAAAATAAAGTTTTCCAAAAATCACAATTTAAAAATATCCATCAACTGATAAAAATTGTTTGCGGAAAAACATAACAACTGCTGCACTGAGGTCCTCGGGTGCCACTACTGCCGACCCAAGCTGGCTCACTGGTCCCCGCCCTCGGCCCTGGCCTCATCAGTACCTACAACAATCAAGTCTAGTGAGCCTAAAGACTCAGCATGCATAAATCGCAGGTAACGAGTGAAAATCTGAATTTAAAATATGCATGGGATAAAATATCCTGTCCTGAGGCATACTGAAAATAATCTGTACTGAGCAATTATAATACGTGCATAACTGAACTGGAAATCACTGTAAAAATATTTGCTCCTTGGAGCCTGTACTGAAATATCTGGTAAAATTTTCTGTTGAGATTATGTTTTACGCCTGTGGCCATTGCACTAAGCTGAACTGATCGGTAACTGGCTACCGGGGAGGCTGAAACTGAACTGAGCTGGCCGGTCACTGGCGACCGAGTGGTACCATACTGAACTGATCGGTCACTGGCGACCGTATAAAAATAACACTCCCACATAGTGAATGAACCACAAGCCATATCGCATAAATCTCAAAAATAATCATTTTCTGTTTAATGCACGTAAAATAATTAACTGGCATAATGAAAATTCCTGTAATTTTACCAACTGGATTGGATTGGTTCGTTCCCAGGCTCGCTGCAACCTAACTGTGCCATGAAAAATATGCAATAGTTTAAACATGACCAACTATGCAATTTACGTTCAAAAGATGCGACTATGACGCCTAATGACTTCGCATTTAATCATGACTCCGAGCCAACCTGAACCGACACTGAACTGACGTATAGTCATGATTAAAATACGCTGAAAAATCATAAAATAATGTTCCTAAAATGATAGGGTCGAAATCTAGGTGGAATGGAGGCCAAAACACGAAACGCTCTTTCGAGAGTCAATTTGGCACATTGCACCGTAAATTCTCGTACGACCTCAAAAATGATCCAAATGACGAACGGTCAAAAACATGACCTTCCTAACTCAATGAGGCACTGTCCAGTCCAAGGCCATGGGCTAAAAGCCAACCAAGAACTCGAACGAGCCTCTGAACCGACACAGCAACTTGCTGTAATTTCCAGCAGCTGCGACCTAGCTTGCATCGCGTCGTTTGCGAGACTTTTGGCCATTGGGGCTTGAACCACCGACCAAAGCCTCTCCACAACGTCCCAAGGAATGATTTGAACCATGGCTAAGGGCCCTAGGCCAGCCACAATTCGCCTCATTCCAGCAACCACCCGAAAGTTCTCACCGAGGGCCCTCATGCGTGCGTGTGTAGTGTTTATGCTATGATCGATGTCTTGCGTCGTTCCAGTGGCCATTTGATTGACCATGGCACGATCTAGACATCTAGGAGCATGATATGAACCGTGGCTAAGGGCCATAGGCCAACCAAGATCCACACCAAGCCAACCAACTCGAAGTACATGTGCTGTCAAAACCAAAGGGGCCGAGAGGGGAGGGGGCTGTTTTCACGTTTTGATTAAAAACCGAGGGGCCATGGACCAAGCCACCAAAAGGGCAACTTAGTCACGTCTTAGACATGCTAGGGAAGTGATCCAACCATGGCTAAAGGCCCTTGGGGCAGCCAAGATCAGATCCTTCCTCCTTGACATCCAAACTGAATTTTCGAATCACATTTCTGCACTTATGGGGAACTTGCTGTCATTTCGGTTTTCCAGCAAGTATGGGGCTGGTTTGAATGGACCAACATGGTCCTAATGCATCCTACTACATGTATACAAGCCGCCTTGGGAGCCTGGAGTCGATCCAATACCTGAAACCATCAAAACTCAGAAAAACGTGAAGCTTGTCAAGGGAAGTCGAAAATTCTGCATGTGTGTTCCAAAATATTTTGACATGGATCTCGATTTTTGCTTGCTACAACATGATCATGTACTGAAAAATAAATGATAATATGACTTGATTGAGGTTTGAAAGAAATCTAGACATGCCTGGTTTCGTTTCGAAAGAAAACGAACGAAACAACGACGACGCGGCACGGAGGAGGTGGAGCGCTTCTTGTCTACCTTCCTTGAACTCGATTTTCTTGCCTTTCTCCCTAGCTATGGCTCACGATTTTTACCTCTGAAAAGGGTCTTATTTTCACTCAGATTTCGAAAGAAAGGAGAGGGGGAAAAATGGTTAGGAGGGTGAGGGAAGTGGGTGCAAGATATAAGGAAGGATCAAGACCAAGTCCACTCCCTTTGAATTTGAATTTTGAATTATGGTTTGATATCAAATGAGTTGGTGGATGCTTCTAGGAGGTGGTGGCCGAAATTTATCTTGATTCTAGACTAGGATATGTCCATTTATTTAATTAAATTGTGCTCCCAAAAATCCTAGAATTATCCTACTAATTACATGCAAAGAATTGGTCAAAGTTGATGAGTTGGAAAATGAATCTTCTAGCACTAAGGGTGGCCGAAAAATGCATGATAAAATAAAGGGAAATGTTGATTATCTAGTCAACTAATAATCCTTGAAAGCCTTACTAATCCTTTAAATAATTTAGTGAGCTAACCCCTTAATTTAATAACTTAAATGAATTCATTTCTTAATCACCTCAAATAATTAAATTAAATCTTCAAACCTCCCTTTCTAACTTAAATGAACTTAGTTACTAGCTAAATTAACTTCTGGAAATATTTCTCGAATCTTAAATTCTATCTCAAGACTCCAACTCCGGTCCGGCCTCACTGAAAATACTGAAATGCTAAAAAATCATACTACTGAACTGAAATAATAAATAATTAACTTCAAATAAATGCATTTAAAATAATCATGCAATGAAGTCAATTAAATTTAAAAAAATCTAGAATTATGCATGGCTTATACGTCTACTGATTTACGGGTTCTACAGGAAAGCTCAGTCGTCAAACCTCAAATCTGTAAGTTTAAATGTTTTTAATGTTATCACCTGCATGTTTACATGACATACGTTCAAGTTACATGTTTAAACACTTTTTGAAGTTAAATGACATTTATGTTTAAGTCTACAAGATGAATGATTTTTATGAATAAGCTTGCATGGTCGCATGATTTTTCTCATGCTAAAAGATTAGATGCTTTAGAATTTTTATGCATGTTACGATATGGAATAAGAAATTATATGATTTTCATGCATGCTGGCTTGTTAAGGAATTAGACATGTTTAAGAATTGGGGTTAATGGGCGTTATAAAAGGTTGAAAATGATTTGATTATATTGATTTGTGTGTTTTAGTACTGATATTCTACTTTTTCGGTTATAAGTTAATTATGAAGATCATGAATGCTTTTGGGACATGTAGATTATCTAAGAAAATACTGATGATTTGTGGTTACTATTTGAGTTAATTTTTGGGAATTACATGTAAAGAATAATGATCAAGACTACAATGATCTTTAGAAGTATAAAAATGTATAATTTGGGACTAAAATATTAACTTTTGAATTTATTCGGGTTAAAAATGCTTCGTGATTTAGTCATTAAGTTATTAAATCAAAATGCTTGGGTTTTGTCTAAGAAAAATATTAGAAGTCAAATTTAAGCTTATAGGATACTATGGCATAAGCTCGAGTCCATAAAGGTAAGAGAAAGTCAAAATCAAGAATTTTTGAAGATCAATAAGAAATTTGGGATTAAGTGGATATGTGTGCCGAAATTAAGTTGCCTAAAGACTATATGGGTTGTGTAAGTTTGAATTACAAGTTTATGAGATGATTGTTTATATGAAAATTTTGGGCGAAATTTAAGATCTGCAACAATTTTATATTTGGGATGTACTCTTAGATAGTTAAGCTACGTTAGTTTGGTGCCATAAGATAAAGATTCGATTCAAGGATCTTAGACTAATATGATGTGGTTGAAATAAGGTTTAACTGGTAAGGGTATTACCTGGATAGAAGTCAATTAGTAATTTTTGGTGCTAAGATCTCTTAAGTTGAACTGCATAAATGCTAATTTTTTGGATTTCAATGTTGAAATATAAGAGGTTGATGAACATCTTGGGTACAGTATAAGGAAAATAAGATACGATAAATGGCCATCCATTTCTAATTTTGGGAATTGTGAGAAAGTCGAAATTCGAGGTTATAGTAAAATAGAACTAAGTCATAGGTTGTTGTAAGTTACGATTCGCAAACAATGATCTTGAAGGCAAAATTAATTAGGATTGAGGAGAATAGGGACAACCTAAAACTTATGTTGGAAACTAAATTTCACTGATTTGACAAACTAAGCATCGTATTTATTGGACTAACTGATCAAGTATCCAGGCTTCTCAAATCAACTATCAGTTGCCTAACTGAAGATTAATGTTCATAATATTAAAGGCATCTGATACCAGCGTAACTGAATTTTCAAGTCAACTGACTGATCCGTCGTAAACCGATCAGTCGATATATTCAGTCGAAAACACAAAAGCTATTGCAACACGTCATCAGTTGAAAAGGACATTCAACCGACAATAGTACAAAGCAGACTGCAACTCGGAGTGGAACGTCGGTTTTCAGAATCTACAGTGTACGAATGTCAGAGAATATTGACGTGGCAATCAATGGATATAAAACTCAAGTTATATTTATTGTTACCGTTGGAAGAGAAGCCTATAAATAGGTGAAGAGGGCAGCAGAGAAAATAACGACGAACAACTATTCTACTCAAGCTTGCTGTTACGCTGCTAAGATCACTACTCGTATTCAAATATCAAAAGCTCACTCTTATCAGATTGATCAGTAACAATAAAGGCTACATTTATGAGTTTGTTAGCACTTTGAAATCATTGTTAGATTCATTCAGTCGTGTTAAATTCAGTCATGCACTGTAAAAGTTTTTGTGAACTAAGAGTTTTAGTTTTGGCAGTGTTAAGTCCAAACTGAAGTGGGTCAGTATAACTTTTGTATTCGATCAAAGTCTTTTAGTGAAAATCCTATCTTCATGATAGAAGGGGTGACGTAGGAGTTATTCTATCCTCCGAACATCCAGAAACAAACCGTATGCATTTTATTTCAGTTATTATTTTCAGTCAGTTTAATTCTACAACTGTTTTTCTCAGTTAAACTGATTGTTATCGACTGACGAGATACCGAGTGTCAGTTTGTCACTAAACTGAACCCAATTTTCGAAAAATATATATAATCCGTGAGTGTTTATTCAACCCCCCCTTCTAAACACTTGTCACCTTCTAACCGATCCTTTCAAATGGTATCAGAGCGGTTGTATCTCGTCTCAGAATATTTCTACTCAAACTGATTATCATGGCATCTTTCAATAAAATCCCTATGTTCTCCAGAGAAGACTTCGATGATTGGAAAATCAAGATGCAGGCTCACTTAGCTGCACAAGATGATGACATGTGGTATGTCATCACTGAAGGTCCGATGAAAATATTGAAAGCCAACACAGCAGTTGCAATCACCGATGGGGCACCTCATAGAATTGAAAAGCCCAGAAAGGAATGGACTGTTGAGGATAAAAGAAAAGAAAATTTGGACAATGTGGAAAAGGATATACTGTAAAAAACGCTGAATAAAGTAACTTTCAGCAAAATCAAGATGTGTAAGACAGCTAACGAAATTTGGGAAAAACTGATCCAGCTTTGTGAAGGAAATGAACAAACGAAAGGGAATAAACTTTCTGTTGCTGTTCAAAAGTTTGACAATATCAAGATGAGAGCTGGAGAATCGATGCATGAGTATGATGAAAGAGCCAGTTGTATCATAAATGAGCTAAATGCACTTGGAAAAGTGTATCGCAACAAAGAAGTTGCATTAAAAGTGATCAGAGGTCTTCCCAAGGAGTGGGACGTAAGACCATGGCAATAAGGGAGTCCAAAGATCTAAACAAGGTTGAGCTTCATGATCTATTCGCTGATCTGAAGGCCTATGAGTTTGAGCTGCAAACTCGAGAAGGAGAACCTTATACTCCAGCAGCCACAACTGCCTTAGCTGCTGTCAGAACAGAACCAACTGGTTCAGTCGAGAAGGTTGCTGATCAACTGAGCAATGATGCTATGTCATTGTTCATCAAAAAATTTGGGAGGTTTATGAGGAAGAATCAAGGGAAATTCCAGAAGCATTATCAGAGAAACAATTTTAAAGAGGAATCAAATGCTTGCTACAACTGTGGCAAACCAGGTTACTTTATTGTTGACTGTCCCAAACTCAAGAAGGACAGTCAAGGCTCGACTGAAAGAAAGAAGAAGTCATATGATCACAAAAGGAGATCCAAGGATGATAAGAAGTCTTTCAGGAAGAAGCATGAGGTGCTCTTAGCTGAAGAAAGTAAATCTAAATGGGCAGAAACTGACAGCGAGGAGTCAGAGCCAGAAACCTCATGCAGTTCCAGTGATGGTGATGTGGGGACCCGGGCTCTAACTCAATTGTCTTTGGGATTAATTGGATCTTTGCTAGAAAATGTGGGTCAAAATTTTGCTTTTAATATCAAAACAATTGTATTTAAATCATACACCAATCATACCTCTCTTTTTATTTCAACCAAGTAGGTACATGTCTTGTTTCATTACATACTTAAACAAACTAGTATTTAAAATACATTACATATCAAATGTAAAAGCTACTAGTCCATCTTCTACGCCCGTAATCACCACGCTATCTTAATCTCTCATCTTTGTCTCGACCCTGATCCTGTCCCATCTGTTGTCATGCACACATACAGACACAACAACAGCCGAAAACTCCGGTGAGAATAAATCCCAGTATAAAACATGTACACATGCATATACATAATATAAATCATGAACATACTATCATTAGTGAAATCAATATAAGGCAAGCATTTAAATAGAAATCATATCTTTGACTCGACTCGTATCTAAGTCTAGGGATCCCAGTGTGAATAAGACGTAACAAGTCTCCCACCTACTCTCCCAATCGGGGTGGCGGTACGTCTTATTCCTAGACTTCGGTCCTATGTGTATCGAATATCTACAATCGGAGTCGATCTTCTCCTATGCCACGATACCACCGAACGTCTAGAAACTTGGCATATCTGCCAATGACACTCCTATCTCAATGCTTGTATATAAATCAATATAAAGCACGACATAACAAGGTATAGGAATCTAGTATGTGATTTGTGGGAAACTCAAACCGGATCTGATTCGAGTTATATCTCCCCAATCAAACATTGAATTATACCTTTCGTTGTTCAGTCTTTGTCAAGATCGAAGTCTAGAAGTCAAATATTGCCGGTATCAATCTGAAATGACAATGTCAAATAGCACAATATCAATTCACAACTCAAACCGATACATGTACATATCAATATTCAATCTCTGTACATTTCGACGGCATAACAACGTAATCTCGCGATACCGGTCATCTCAAACAACAATAATCAGTCACAATAACTCACAATCTTCCTCATAAACACCTATCAATGCTGAAATCTGCATATCTCAAATTCGATACACGCTGAAAATTAATAACAATAGCATACAATGTCCGTTCTACGATCCGGTTGTGAATATCATTTCACCATAATCATAAGAACACATGATAGTACTCAAAATCTGATTTCTCCAATCATCTCACTTCAAAACATGCTGAAATGTAATAATACTTACGTCCTTTCGAAGCTGGTGATGAAAGGAACACGAATCTAGTCTCGGATCGAAAATCGGATGGTGAGATCTTGTGCAAGCTAATTTCTAAGCTAGGAGCATTTTTGAGGTTTTCATGGGAGTTATTTCGGTGGTCTACTGAAAAAATGCTGAAGAATGAAGACTCAGCACTTATATTGCATGGCAAGGGACACATGGTTTATTTTTCAAGTTGCACGTCGCACCGCAGGTGCGTTCACTCTTATACCGCGGGTGCGCGGAGCATACTGGATCATATCCAAAATTTCAGAAGAACGACCGCGGGTGCGCTGGCTCTTGCACCGCGGGTGCGCTCCTGTCTCGGTGCATCCACCGCAGGTGCGGTCCTGTTCTTACCGCGGGTACGGTCAAGCTACTGTAAACCTTCAACATTTCATGAGAAACGATCGCGGGTGCACTATATTTTGAACCGCGGGTGCACTGTCTTTGCTGCCCCAACCATATATTTTGCACTAAAATCGAATCGCAACGTCGCTTCTTCGACCTTCGATAAATACGTCAAATCATGCATTAATAATTGCTGATTACCAACTCACATCTCGGGCATTACATTTCTCCCCTCTCTTAGATATGAGTTCGTCCTCGAACTCGCAGGCAATCAATAATTTCAATGCATGTAAAAGAAGCAGTATAATCAAAAGCTGAATAAATACTCACATCATGGAAATAACTCTGGATATCTCTGCCTCATCTCTGATTCTGTCTCCCAAGTTGCTTCTTCAGTGCCATGACGACTCCACTGGACTTTCACTAGCGGAATGATCTTCGTTCTGAGCTGTTTTTCTTTCCAATCAAGAATCTGAATTGGATGTTCAATATAACTCAGAGTGTCGTCAAGCTCGGTTTCATCAGGCTGAATAACATGAGAAACATCAGACATATATCTACGCAGCATCGATACATGAAAGACATCATGTATGCCAGATAGAGAAGGAGGAAGCGCAAGTCGATATGCACGATCACCAATCTTCTCAAGAATTTCGTACGGACCGATGTATCTAGGAGACAACTTCCCACGTTTGCCAAATCTGACAACGCCTTTGAATGGAGAAATCTTCAAAAACACTCTGTCTCCTTGTTCAAATACTAACGGTCTATGACGCACATTCGCATACTTGGCTTGTCTATCTTGCGCCGTCTTCATTCTTTTCTGGATGATCTTTACTTTCTCTGTCATTTCACGAATCATATCAGGTCCAAGTTCTGGTACCTCTGAGATGTCATCCCAATACAGCGGAGATATGCACTTCTTTCCGTATAAAGCTTCAAACGGTGCCATCCCGATGCTCGTCTGATAGCTGTTGTTGTACGAGAATTCACAAAGTGGTAGTGAATCTTGCCAATTAGTGCCAAAATCTAGCACTACAGCTCTCAGCATATCCTCTAATATCTGGATAGTCCGCTCTGACTGTCCGTCTGTTTGGGGATGGTAGGCAGTACTCAGGTGCAATGTTGTACCTAAAGCCTGCTGCAAACTGTGCCAGAAATGTGAAGTGAATCGGGGATCACGATCTGATACGATAGATTTCGGTACACCATGCAATCTGACTACCTCTCGGACATATATCTCTGCCATCTGATCGTATCGGTACGTCATTCTGTACGGAATAAAGCATGCTGATTTGGTTAATCTGTCAATCACAACCCAAATCGCATCACAACCCCGGGATGATCGGGGTAACTTCATAACAAAATACATGGAAATGTGATCTCATTTCCATTCAGGAATAGATAGACTCTGAAGTAACCCTCCGGGCTTCTTCCTCTCGGCCTTCACTTGTTGGCAATTCAGGCACTTAGATACAAATTCTGCAATGTCCGATTTCATCTTTTTCCACCAAAATCGTGCTTTCAGATCATTGTACATATTTTTTCCACCAGGATGAATACTGAACCGACTACAGTGCGCTTCTGATAAAATCTGTTGTTTCAAATCTGAAACATCTGGCACTACAAGACGGTTATTCACATACAAAACATGATCATGTACCTGATACTCTGACTGATGTCCGGTTCTGATCATCTCAATCGACTTCTGAACATTCTGATCCTTTTTCTGTGCTTCTTTAATGCGAACAATCAAATCTGGTTCCACTTGAATCGTATCAAGTCGCAATGGTCTACTATCTGTATCAAATGCTAATCCAGACAAACAGCAATCTTCAATCAAATTTGAAACACCTATCGTCGACAAGGATAAGGAACATATCTTTCGGCTCAAGGCATCCGCTGCTGCATTAGACTTTCCTGGATAATACTTGATTTCGCAATCAAAGTCCTTTAACAAATCGAGCCATCTACGCTATCTCATATTCAACTCTGACTGAGAAAACATATACTTCAAGCTTTTGTGATCAGAATAGATTTCAAACTTCTCGCCATAAAGGTAATGTCGCCATATCTTCAGTGCGAACACGATGGCTGCCAATTCAAGATCATGAATTGGGTAGCGAGTCTCGTGGGGCTTCAACTGTCTCGAGGCATATGCAATGACATGTCTTCGCTGCATAAGAACACATCCTAGCCCTCTCTGAGATGCATCACAATATACAACGAAATCACTCATACCTGAAGGTATTGTCAACACCGGAGCACTGGTCAGTCGTTTCTTTAACTCCAAGAAGCTAGACTCACAGGCTTCAGACCACACAAATGGCGCATTTTTCTGTGTTAACTGGGTAATCGGCTTCGCAATACTGGAAAAATCTTTAATAAATCGTCGATAGTACCCTGCCAAACCCATGAAACTGCGTATTTCTGGTACTGATGTCGGTCTAGGCCAACTAATCACAGCTTCAACTTTACTTGGATCGACAGAAATACCGTCTCCAGATATGATATGCCCCAAAAAGACAACCTGTCTCAGCCAGAACTCACACTTTGACAGTTTAGCATATAATTTCTCATTTCTCAACGTTTGCAACACAGCTCTTAAATGTCCGGCATGCTCAATCATATTCTTGGAATAAACCAAAATATCATCAATAAAAACAATCACAAACTCATCCAGATATTTCTGAAAGACATGATTCATCAATCCCATAAACACCGCTGGAGCATTCGTTAAACCGAAAGGCATGACGATAAACTCATAATGTCCATATCTGGTTCGGAATGCTGTCTTCGGTATATCAACATCTCGAACTCTCAGCTGGTGATATCCAGATCTCAGGTCGATCTTAGAGTAGACAGAGGATCCCTGCAACTGATCAAATAAATCATCGATACGAGGCAAGGGATATTTGTTCTTTACTGTCGCTTTATTCAATTGTCGATAATCGATGCAAAGTCTCATCGAACCATCTTTCTTCCGAACAAACAGTACCGGAGCACCCCAATGAGATACACTCGGTCTAATGTAACCCTTGGCTAATAAATCTTCGAGCTGTTCTTTCAATTCTTTCAATTCAATAGGTACCGTTCTATAGGGAGCTCGAGATATAGGAACGGTACCTGGTAGGAGCTCAATACTGAAATCTACCTCTCGGATTGGAGGTAACCCTGGAATCTCATCTGGGAAAACATCCGCAAACTCGCATACCACTGGCAGATCTACCAATGCTGGGCTCGATTTCAGTAGATCTACTGAATATACAGGGAACCCCTCTGCTCCTTTCTGCAACAATCGGCTCATAGACAACACATATATCAAGGGAATCCGGGCTCTGGAACCCTTACCATAGAATTTTCATTCATCAGTCATCTCTGGTCTGAATCTGACAATCTTCTGGAAACAATCTACAGTGGCTCTGTACTTGGTTAACATATCGATACCGACAATACAATCAAAATCAGACAACCCAAGCACAATGCAATCTAAGTCAATCTCATGACCCTCGAACTGTAATATACAATGTCTAACCGATGTCACTGATATCAAATCACTCCCCAAAGGAGAAAAAATCGATACTACAGCAGATAATGACTCGACAAGCAAAGCATGCATCAATGCAAAGCGCTCAGAAATGAATGTATGAGATGCACCCGTATCTATCAATACATAAGCAGGATAGCCGCAAAGAAAACAGTTACCTGCTATCACATCGTATGGTGCATCTTGGGCTTGCTCTTGTGTCAGCGCAAATACTCGAGCCTGCTGTCTGGGAGGTTGGCTCACTGTCTGGCTACCTCTGGCTCGGGGTTGGGTCTGTGTAGGTGTCGGCTGAAAGGAATGAACAGATGAAGCTTGCCTTTCAGGCTGAGTTACTGAACCAGATGCTCCTACACTCTGAGCTTGTTGTACCCCTTTCTGTGGACAGACCCTGGCGAAGTGTCCCTGTTGTCTACAGATATTGCAGCGACCCATCACACCCTGACACTGCTCTGTGGCATGTTTGCCTCCACAAGAACTGCAATATACACCTGTATATTCTGTACTCTGGCCAGGACCTCTCTGTCGTGATCCACTGGAGCTCGACGAACTGCTCCCTGATCTCTTGAACTGTTTGCCTTTCGCTTTCAATTGGTCTTTCCTCCCGCTGCTACTACCACCGCTCTCAAATCTGGGAGGGGGTTGAATAGAGGGTTGTGGCGGTCTCGAAGTCGGAGCGACATAGGAAGTGCTTCGTTGCCTAAGCAATCCAGCTTCTGCCCCCTTGGCACGGTTCAATGCATTAGCAAAGTTGTTGGGTCTACCGGTATTCACCAAGGTAAAGATGTCAGGATTCAAGCCATTGATAAACTGATCTGCAATGGCCTAGTCATTTTCTGCCACGTGAGGAGCAAATCGAAGCATTGTCGAAAACTTTGCCACATATTCTTCGATGTTTAATTGTCCCTGTTTCAAATTGGCAAACTCAGCACCTTTATCCTTTCGGTAGGACACGGGAAAGAAGCGTTGATAGAACTCTGCTTTAAAAACTTTCCAAGTGATCTCTGTGCCACGATGCTCCAATGCTTTCTTCGTGGTAAGCCACCAGTTCTTTGCAACTTCTTGCAGTTGATGCCCAATAAGTTTAACTCGTCGCTCAGTCAGTGTAGTCAAGAGACTCAAATAGCATCTCGATGTCATCGAGCCAACTTTCACACTCAATTGAATTTTCTGTGCCCTTCACTGTCGGTGGTCGAAACGACTGAAACCTCTTTAGCAATGTCTCCATCGGTGTAGCGGTCACATCCATCGGATCATTGGATGTACTGCCCTGTTCTGGTGCCCGACCTGCTACTGGTTGCGGTACTCGTCGAGGAGGCATATCTGATTATCCAACGGATTAGTACACAATCTATACAATCTATCTCAGTCCTCCTCTGATCATATACTTCTGATCCAGAATCGGTTTTGATTCAATCTTTGCAAATACATGCTGTAATCAACTCAGATAACAATACAACATGTAATAGGGAAAGCAATAAATCATGCTAGCACAATAAAAGCAAGGAAGAGAATTCAATCTACCCCCGCTCATTCTATTATATCTCAGTCTAAAGGATCTATCGCTCTGATACCACCTGTTGTGGGGACCCGGGCTCTAACTCAATTGTCTTTGGGATTAATTGGATCTTTGCTAGAAAATGTGGGTCAAAATTTTGCTTTTAATATCAAAACAATTGTATTTAAATCATACACCAATCATACCTCTCTTTTTATTTCAACCAAGTAGGTACATGTCTTGTTTCATTACATACTTAAACAAACTAGTATTTAAAATACATTACATATCAAATGTAAAAGCTACTAGTCCATCTTCTACGCCCGTAATCACCACGCTATCTCGATCTCTCATCTTTGTCTCGACCCTGATCCTGTCCCATCTTTTGTCATGCACACATACAGACACAACAACAGCCGGAAACTCCGGTGAGAATAAATCTCAGTATAAAACATGTACACATGCATATACATAATATAAATCATGAACATACTATCATGAGTGAAATCAATATAAGGCAAGCATTTAAATCAAACTCATATATTTGACTCGACTCATTTCTAAGTCTAGGGATCCCGGTGTGAATAAGACGTAATAAGTCTCCCACCTACTCTCCCAATCGGGGTGGCGGTACGTCTTATTCCTAGACTTCGGTCCTGTCTGTATCGAATATCTACAATCGGAGTCGATCTTCTCCTATGCCACGATACCACCGAACGTCTAGAAACTTGGCATATCTGCCAATGACACTCCTATCTCAATGCTTGTATATAAATCAATATAAAGAACAACATAACAAGGTATAGGAATCTAGTATGTGATTTGTGGGAAACTCAAACCGGATCTGATTCGAGTTATATCTCCCCAATCAAACATTGAATTATACCTTTCGTTGTTCAGTCTTTGTCAAGATCGAAGTCTAGAAGTCAAATCTTGCTGGTATCAATCTGAAATGGCAATGTCAAATAGCACAATATCAATTCACAACTCAAACCGATACATGTACATATCAATATTCAATCTCGGTACATTTCGACGGCATAACAACGTAATCTCGCGATACCGGTCATCTCAAACATCAATAATCAGTCACAATAACTCACAATCTTCCTCATAAACACCTATCAATGCTGAAATATGCATATCTCAAATTCGATAAACGCTGAAAATTAATAACAATAGCATACAATGTCCGTTCTACGATCCGGTTGTGAATATCATTTCACCATAATCATAAGAACACATGATAGTACTCAAAATCTGATTTCTCCAATCATCTCACTTCAAAACATGCTCAAATGTAATAATACTTACGTCTTTTCGAAGCTGGTGATGAAAGGAACACGAATCTAGTCTCGGATCGAAAATCGGATGGTGAGATATTGTGCAAGCTAATTTCTAAGCTAGGAGCATTTTTGAGGTTTTCATGGGAGTTATTTCGGTGGTCTGCTGAAAAAATGCTGAAGAATGAAGACTCAGCACTTATATTGCATGGCAAGGGACACATGGTTTATTTTTCAAGTTGCACGTCGCACCGCAGGTGCATTCACTCTTATATCGCGGGTGCGCGGAGAATACTGGATCATATCCAAAATTTAAGAAGAATGACCGCGGGTGCGCTGGCTCTTGCACCGCGGGTGCGCTCCTGTCTCGGTGCATCCACCGCAGGTACGGTCCTGTTCTTACCACGGGTGCGGTCAAGCTACTGTAAACCTTCAACATTTCATGAGAAACGATCGCGGGTGCACTGTCTCTGCTGCCCCAACCATATATTTTGCACTAAAATCGAATCGCAACGTCGCTTCTTCGACCTTCGATAAATACATCAAATCATGCATTAATAATTGCTGATTACCAACTCACATCTCGGGCATTACAGGTGAAGAGGAAGTGAAGTGTCTAATGGCTGGTGATACAGAAGTGGAGTCAAGCAGTCAACAGGTATTTGACTTCACCTCAACTGATTTCACTAGAGAAGAACTCATTTCAACTCTTCATGACATGGTTAATGAGTACCACAAGCTTGCCTTATCTTTTGAAAAGGCCAGAGCAAAGCAAACTGATCCCGTAGACAATAAAACTAAAACTGATGAATCAGTTGATGTGTTGAGTCTAAAAAAGGAGATTGCTGAGCTCAATGCTGAAAGAAGCAGGAATCAATCAATGATTCAGAAGTTGATGCTTGAAAATTCAAAGCAAACTGAGCTTATTCAGGTGTGGAACAAATCATCTGCTGCATTAACTGAAATACAGAACTCGCATATATCAGTTACTGATAAAACTGGTTTAAGATTCAGTAACCAAGATGAAATGTCTTCCAATGATACTCGACCAAAACTGAATATGGATAAAGGGAAATACATTCACTTTGTCAAATCAGTTGTGGTACAAGAACAAACTGAGCCAAGTAACTGGTTGAACAGCCTACTGAAAGTACGAACAAGGCTAGAAGATATGGCATTGGTTATAGCCCAAAAGTTTTAACTGACTCACGCAGTCAGTCGTCAAAAAAATTCAGCAGGAATTATTCAAATGGCTACTCCAATTAATATAACAACAAACCAGTTCAGAAAAGATATCGGCTGAACAATCAGTTGAACAAAGCTAGATCACATGTTGTCTCATCTGCACACTACACACCAAGCACACACAAATCGAGAAAGACCATCTAGAATACATCAACTAGGGCAATCAGTCAGACTAATCCAAGTATGGATTCCTAAAGGACTAATCAGTTTAGGACCCAAATAGAAATGGATACCAAAATATATCTTTTGTGTGATTGCAGGTAACAGGTACAAGCAATGAATCAATCTGGTACTTGGATAGTGGATGCTCACGATACATGACAGGAGATGCAAACTTGTTATCTCAAATGATCAAGTACACTGGACCAAACATCAGTTTCGGAGATAATTCAAAAGATATCAATTTGGAGGATGATCATGAAGAAGAAAATCATATCAATCGAAACATCCTTCAAACACCTGAAACTGAAATTGTGGATCAATCAGTTGAACAGGAAGTAGTTCCTGAAAGTCAGTTGGTCGAGCAAACAAATAATATTCAGTTACCAACTGAAACAGCTCCAACTGAAACTGAAAACATTCAGTTGCCTACAGAAGAAGTTGCTGATACAGAAACAACAAACGCTGAACTCAGATGAAAGAAATCACATCTTCCAGAATTGGTGATAGGTAATCCATTTGACCCGGTAAGAACTAGAAATCAAATGCTCAATTTATTTATTCATTCAGCTTTCGTATCGCAATTGGAACCAAAGAAAACTGATGAAGCTCTTGCTGATCCTAACTGGACAAATGCAATGCAAGAGGAGCTGAATCAGTTTACCCATAACAATGTCTGGAACCTAGTTCCAAGACCAGTTTCGAAAACTGTTAGAGGTACAAAATGGGTGTACAGGAATAAACTGAACGAAGATGGTTCAGTTGTGCGCAATAAGGCAAGACTGGTAGCACAAGGATACAGGCAAGAAGAAGAAATTGATTATGATTAAACATATGCACCAGTTGCAAGACTGGAAGCTATCAGAATATTCCTTGCCTATGCATGATTCAAGAATTTCAAAGTCTACCAGATGGATGTAAAGAGCGCATTCCTAAATGGTCAGTTGCAAGAAGAAGTCTACGTTGAACAACCTCCAGGTTTCATCAATCATCTTTTTCAATCATCTTTTTCCCGATCATGTCTACCATTTGAACAAAGCCTTATATGGTCTGAAACAAGCTCCAAGAGCTTGGTATGAAACTCTTTCAAAATTTCTAACTGATCACGATTTTTCTGTTGGATCAGTTGATAAGACATTGTTCAAATTTTCAAAGAATGATCACATTTTACTCGTTCAAATTTATATTGATGACATTATATTTGGGTCAACTAACCCCAAATTATGCGAAAAATTTGCTAAGTTGATGCAAGATAAATTCGAAATGAGCATGATGGGTGAACTGGCATTTTTTCTTGGACTACAAGTGAAGCAACTGGAGACATGTATTTTTATCAGTCAGACTAAATTCACGAAGGAGTTGCTGAAGAAATTTGGCATGGAATCATGTTCAGCTGCAAGTACTCCTATGAGTTCATCAGTCAAACTAGACACTGATCAAGGGGGAATATCAGTTTAGGCGATACTTTACAGATGTTTAATAGGTTCATTATTGTACTTAACTGCTAGTCGTCCTGATATTATATTTGTTGTCTGTATATGTGCTAGATTTCAAGCAAACCCTAAGCAATCATATTTTTTAGCTGCCAAACGTATTTTAAAATATCTCAAATGCACTCAAAATGTTGGGTTATGGTATTCTAAAGACTCCTATGCCAATCTAGTTGGATATTCAGATGCAGATTATGCAGGATGTAAGCTTGATCGTAAAAGTACAAGTGGATCATGTCAGTTTCAAGGAGACAGACCGATCTCTTGGTTCAGCAAGAAGCAGACATCCATTGCAACTTCCACAACTAAAGCAGAATATCTTGCTGCTGGGAGTTGCTGTGCTCAACTGCTCTGGATTCAGCAACAACTGAAAGACTATGGAGTTATTGCCAAAGAATCGCCCATATTTTGTGACAATACAAGCACGATTGCTATTACCTACAACCCAGTTCTTCACTCAAGGACCAAGCACATATATGTCAGGCATCATTTTATCAGATATCATGCCTTGAAGAAGGACATAAGACTGGAATATGTCTCAACTGAACAACAAGAAGCTGACATCTTCACCAAACCGTTGCCCGTGACTAAGTTTTCTCACTTTCGCAATATACTTGGATTAATTGATTTATCCTAATCAGTTTTACTGCTAGTATATCAGTTGTTAATTAATTTGTGTCATCTATCAGGTTCTTAATTTTTAACTGATGTCAGCTTGTCAGTTTGTTATTTGTCAGCTATTATGATTCAGTTCGTGATTTACTTATCAACTGATGAGATTAACTCTTGCAGGAAGATAAAAGACAAAGATAAAATAGATAAGCATTTTATTCATTTAAAAGTAATAAGCACGGAGTACAGTGAAATATTATTCCTCAACAGCAGACCTCCACTTGGCCAACCAACCGGATAAAACTCCGGTGGAAGTCTTAAGGAAGCTATCTGATTCAGCAATTTGTTCTAGGATCTTCCTTTCCTTCTGAAACATTAGTAGGTAGACACCTTCATCTGCGAAGATGTCCACCTCATCAGCAACGTGCAAGCGCTGCCGATATTTCTTCATTTTTGCCACCAGTTTGGGGGTGGTAGCCATTCCACACTCCTGGAGGAACTGGAGTTCTTGAAGCTCTTCCCAGTATCGGAGAATCTTGTGGAAGACCTCATCTTCCATAGCTGTCTTTCTTTTCTCCAGAGCTGAGTTCATAAATGCTTCGGCCATATCAGGAGTCTTCGAGCTACTTGCACCTGCCATTATAAGTTTTGGATAATTATTTGCTAATATGATTGAAACTAACCGAGTTATTCTTATTTATAGCCCAGGGTCAAGGAAGCTGAAAGGACGAAATCATTACGGCAGACGATTAAGCATAAGATTTACTTTAATTCGCCTTGCTTAATTTCTCGTAATTTATATATGCATTTATTGAGGGGGAATTACGATTTAAAAAGTTAACTGAGAAGACAATAGTCAGTGGTTTTCAACTGAACTGACTAAGTTCTCAAACTGGTCAGTTATGAGCTAATTTAACTGATCTTCTCCGATACGTTAACTGATAAATCGAAAAATATTCTATATTAAGTGACGTGACTGATTATCAAAGCATTAAATTCTGTCTTTCAACAAATAGTAGGTTGAAACGTGGACCCATATAATCCATGTCCTCTCAACACACGCTTTTCCCACACGTACACACGTCTTTTATTCAAAATTTCCTGGACTAACACGTGTCCAATAATTTGAACAGTCACATACATAAGTACTTTGCCCACTCCATTTCAGTTTTTCTTTCTTACGCTTACCTAAGATTCTCAGAGCAAAAGCAAATTCAAGCTTTCCTTTTCGCAGAAAATCATTCAGTTCTAATGGCAAATCAGATTCCAGATCACATCATGAACGCAATGGCTATTGACTTCGATTCAGTTATGACTGTCCCTGATGACGCAGTGAAGAACATCTTCATTAAACTAGAAGAGGCCGGACTGAAGAAATTTCTGGGTTTATCTTCCCAAGAAATTTATACCAAATAGATTCAAGATCTCTATGCTAATGGCTTCGTCGATCAGAACAGACATATCACCACCACTGTGAATGGGCAGTTGCTGACTATCGAGGAACAGTTCTTCGGCGACTCATTCCAGCTGCCTTCTGATGGGCTAGCAAACCTTGCTGAAGTTAAGGCATCTGATATTGAAGAGATGCAAAGTCTTCTTTCTGCTGATGGACGGAAAATCAAAGTTTCCAATCCAAAGAAGGAACTAAAACCAGAAGTTCAGTTGCTGGCTGATATTGTAGCCAAGGGTCTATTAGCAAAGACATGATCATTTGCTGCACTAACCTTGGAGAAATTTCAGGCCATTACTATTATTATGGCTGGTCGAAGACTGAACTGGAAGCATCTTATCTTCAATATCTTGAGGAATATGTTTCAATCAACCAAGCAGTCCAAAGGATTCGCAGTGCAGCTGAGTTATTTGATGAAAGTCAAAGGACTGGTGGCTGATGATTCAGAGAGATCATCAAAACTGAAAATCTACAACGCCAAAAACTTTCAGCCACCAAAATCAAAGTTGGAAATGTCTCCGTGAACAATTCTTGAAGATCAAGAAGGAGATTTGGACTGAACAAGCTCCCAAATCAGTTCAAAAGAAGAAAGCTGTTCAGAAAAAGACAATCAAACGCAAGTTGATTGTAACTGAATCTGAATCTGAGAAGACTCCATCTCCAAAGATCATCAAAAAACCACGGAATTTGAAGACCAAGACTGCTGCAATAGTTGGCACTATCCCAACTGATAGGGTGACTGTATCAGAAACTCAACAGCCCATCCAGGCTGTCCCTTTGAAAGCAATCCCAGCTGAACCCTCAACTGAGGATCAGTTACCTCTATCCAGGATTCTGCTACAGAAGAAAGTCACTAAATCTAGTGACAAGAAGAAGCTTGTTGGAATTACGGCTCCACTGATCAAAATCTCCGGATATAGTCATTTACCTTTTGCCAGACCAAAAGGTGTAGTGATCAGAGAAGGTATCGATTCAACTACTTCAGAATTAAGAATTCCACATATCCTGACTGATCCAAAGGGCAAAGAAAAGATGCAAGAAGAGCCCAGACCTACAAATGCTATACAGACACACATTGATCTCGTTTGGCAGGAGATTAATGAATTTTCAGCAGAGAAGCTCAAAATTTTTGATGAATGGGTCAGATTTAGGACTCATGTCTTTGCCAAATAACTTCAGAAGAAATCCAAACTGAGGAGGTTTATTGATCTTGAAAAAGTGGTGATGAAGACAGTAAAGGCATCGACCATTACTCAAGTTCTTGAAAGGAAGAAGTATTTCTACGATCTTATGAGAGTACAGAGACTACAGAAGATAGTTGCTAAGCTGCAGCAAAACTTTGATCCGACCAGTCCAATCACTTTCAATGATAAAGCAGTGTATGCTCAACTGGAAACGGATCTTATCAGTCTACAAATGGAAATCAAACATTGGGAAATGGATCAAGAGTTAATCATCCCAGCAGCCACTCAAGACTTCTCAACTGAAGATTCATTTCAAGAGTCTCCTCAGGACGTTGCTACTTCTTCTCAAAATGCAACTGTTCCTTCAACTTCAGTTGCTCCAACATCACCAATTTCTGCACCTCCTACTGATAATCCACAGCTTTACTCTGAAGCTGAATTGACATTGGCAAATCTAGTTGAGGTCATCGAGTCAGTTACGAATGACATTCAGCTTGAAACAGTCAGAACAGCTGAAGATGTTGCATCAACTGAAAAACCAGCAGATGTTCAAACTGAAGCAACTGAAGAACAAGCCAAAATGGATAATTTTGAAGTACTTTATGAACCAGTTCAGTCGGTGGTTGTAACTGAACAAGCAGTTCTTAGTTCTACAGAAGGGGCTCAATTGAACTCAGTTTCAACTGAAAATATGCAAACTGATGTACCAATAGTTCAACAAACTGAAGAACCATCTTTTTTATTGGATCCTCCTACTATCTCTTCTCCTCCCCAGAATCTACAAGAGCTGATACATGCTGAAACGGAAGTTTCTGACAGGACTTTGGTGGTCTTTGATCAAACTACCAATGAACAAGAACCAGGGCCATCTGGACCTGTATCTCCTCATTCATCCTCAGAAATGGACTTAGTACTTGAAGAGATTCAGGACATTCAGAACAACATGTCAAAGATAATGAAAGAAATTAAGGAAATTCAACACACTCAACTTGCTCACTCTTTGAAGCTGAACTCCTCAAGTGAATTCAATTCAGGGAAACTGAAGTCAATTCAAATCGATGTGACCTCTATCTCCTTTACGATCGATGAACATAAAAAGAACAGAGGCTTAGCTGAGAGTCTCTCCCTAACTCCAGACTCCATCAGCAAACGAGTTGAATCTATGGAGATATATGTTTCAAAGAAAATCGACTTGCTGCAAACCACTGTATTGTCTGCTGTCAAAGATATTGAAGCTGATGTACGAATTTTATCTGGAAAAGTCGATGTGCTTGACATAAAGGGGGGAAGCAGCTAGATTGATGAAGGAATAAGAGAGGATCAAAACTGAAGAGACAACTGTTGTCAGTTATTAGTTGAAGGATATTTGTTTTCTTTGTACGAATCTGTACACTAGAAAAATTATTTTATCTACAAGGTTTTAAAGTATTCTCTATACTTCTACTGATCAGTTTATTAAATTCCAAGTTTTGTCAATCACCAAAAAGGGGGAAATTGTTGGAAACTAAATTTCAGTGATTTGACAAACTAAGCATCGTATTTATTGGACTAACCTGATCAAGTGTCCAGGCTTCGCAAATCAACTATCAGTTGCCTAACTGAAGATTAATGTGCATAATATTAAAGTCAACTGATACCAGCGTAACTGAATTTTCAAGTCAACTACTGATCCGTCGTAAACCGATCAGTCGATATATTCAGTCGAAAACATAGAAGCTATTGCAACACGTCATCAGTTGAAAAGGACATTCAACCGACAATAGTACAAAGCAGACTGCAACTCGGAGTGGAACGCCGGTTTTCAGAATCTACAGTGTACGAATGTCAGAGAATATTGACGTGGCAATCAATGGATATAAAATTCAAGTTATATTTATTGTTACCGTTGGAAGAGAAGCCTATAAGTAGGTGAAGAGGGCAGCAGAGAAAATAACGACGAACAACTATTCTACTCAAGCTTGCTGTTACGCTGCTAAGATCACTACTCGTATTCAAATATCAAAAGCTCACTCTTATCAGATTGATCAGTAGCAATCAAGGCTACATTTACGAGTTTGTTAGCACTTTGAAATCATTGTTAGATTCATTCAGTCGTGTTAAATTCTGTCACGCACTGTAAAAATTTTTGTGAACTAAGAGTTTCAGTTTTGGCAGTGTTAAGTCCAAACTGAAGTGGGTCAGTACAACTTTTGTATTCGATCAAAGTCTTTTAGTGAAAATCATATTTTCATGATAGAAGGGGTGACGTAGGAGTTATTCTATTCTCCGAACATCCAGAAACAAACCGTGTGCATTTTATTTCAGTTATTATTTTCAGTCAGTTATTCTATCTCTCAGTCAATTTACTTCCGCAACTGTTTTTCTCAGTTAAACTTATTGTTATCGACTGACGAGATACTGAGTGTCAGTTTGTCACTAAACTGAACCCAATTTTCGAAATATATATATAATTCGTGAGTGTTTATTCAACCCCCCTTCTAAACACTTGTCACCTTCTAACCGATCTTTTCAACTTATTTTATCAGAATGGCGCTGTAACACCCAAAAAACCAACCTACGTAAACCACATGCATGCTAACAAATTAAATTGCATAATTGTTTTATTTAATTGATTTTAAATGCTTACTTGATGCATATTATATGATTAAATGTATGATTGCATGATTAAAGGATTACATGGAATGATTTCATGAAATTGAAGGATTTTACCCGAATATTCGATAATAGACTAGGGAAAGGAGACCGTGGACGAACGAGACAAAATAAATAAATATTTTAAAGGCTTCTTAATATGATTAAAAATGATTAAATTTTTCTAAAAATGATAGAATTCAAATTATTTTACTAGACGAACTCGATTTTATTTGGGAAGCTAGTTTTGGGCAAACGAGAGACTTTTAAAATATCAAATACATTATTTTTGAAAACTCATTTTTGCAAACTTTTATTTTTCAATTAAATAAGTGTTATTGGGCCCAATTTTTTGAAACATTTCATGTTTGCAATCTTGATTTTGATGTTAACAAAACTTATTATTTTGTTTCTAATGATTTTACCTAAGTGCGCAGAAACTGAAACTGATCAGGATTCGAACTGATCAGTTATCGAGCCAAAACTAAAGCTATCGAGACGCAAAGTGAAAGCGCCAACTGATCGCCCAAATTGAATCAGTTCAACTGATATATCAAAGATCAGTTCAACTGATTGTCCAACTGATAGACAGTTCAGCAAAAGACCTTCAAAAGCCCGGCCAGCTGATGAAGAGCTCAACTGATGAAGAGCCCAGCTGACCAGTTCAAGAAGAAGTGAAATCAGTCGAGCTGACAAGCCAACTGATTTCACCAAACCAGTTCAAGATCAGTTCAACTGACCATTTCAGAACATCAGTTAGGAATCAATCAATTTGCAGAACACGACAAGCTTATTCAATGGAATCCAGCTGTGCGCACTGAGGAAAAGCTTTTGTTCGGTCAAAGGATAATAATAGACATTGCAGCAATGCTTAAAGCCAAAACGTTCCGGAATGGTTGTCGGAAAGTACAGACGTATTTCGAGGAACATATTCAAAATGTAATGGATATAATAATTGAGTCTCACTGTACGATCAAAATTCTCACCTATAAATAGAAGATGAAGATCAGTGAATAAAAAGAAGAACAACAAGAGTGTGTGAAGAAGAAGAGCACTGCTTAAAATGTTATTAGCTTACAAGAAGCAATCATCCCAGTTGTGAGAGAATACTTCAACGTGTTATCAGCTTAGTGTAGAAGCCTTTTTCCCACACTGTCTGAGATCACCTTCGTGTTGTATTCATTGTTCAGTTCTCACATACACATAAACTATCTCTCACATATATCAGAGAGTAGAGCTTAAAATATCAGTTAAGTGAGTCTTGCACGAATACGTAAAACTTGTGTATATAATATTTGACACATAGACGTCAAACAAGTGTTAACTGGAAGATACTGCCTTCAGTCTAGACTAGGAGTTGAGTTAGACAGTAGGGTAAGTCCTGAGCTGAGTGGGTTTGTACAAGATGTTGTATAAATCAAAATCTTCTTGTGGATCCTATCCGAGGTGGTAGAAGGGGTGACGTAGGAGCAGTTGAAATCTCCGAACATCCATAAACATATCTTGTGTTATTTCTGTTGAACTGCTTGTTTTTTTCTTAACTGATTTGATCAGTTCAGCTGATATCAGTTCAGTTCTGTTCATAACTGAACTGATATAAGCCAGAACTGATCCCATGTAATTTTCAGTTATTCATTTGCACAAGATATAAACCGATAATTTTTCTTAACGAAGGATTATTTCGAGTATTTTTCGCTTGATTTATATCCAAACTCGATCTAATTCATTGATGTTTACATTCTTAGAGCACGAGCTATTGCAGCTCGTTGAGAATATTGTATTTGAAGCACCTTCAAAGGTGCTCGAACCGATCCATCAATTGGTATCAGAGCTAGCTGTTCTAAAAAAGACATTTGAAAGCTAATATTTAAAAATAAGTTTCAAAATGGTTTTCAAAACCCTCTTAAAAATTTTATTTGAGTTTGCCGTGGGAAGATAGAAGGTTTTGGCTCTGCAACTAACATTGTAACCACTTCTCTCGGCTCCGTAACTTTGCTGTTTTAGCAGCTTGCATTGTTCTGAGTTCAATTGACAGAAGAACAGCTAAACTGATATGTGGACAAGATTTCATTTGCAAGTCTACCAGTTCAACTGATCAACAGACGGAACCCAACTATCAGCTGAAACTAATGATTTAAGTGGAGCTTAATCATCAGAAGTATCGCCGCTTAACTGCCATATCAGATCAAAATAAATGATCAATGCGGTTCAACATCAGTTGAGTCCAGTTTGAGTCAGCTCTACCAATTAGCCAGCACAAAGATCAAGTTCAAGGAAAATTAGCTGCTCTTCTGGCAAAAAGAGACTCAAGATCGATACAGCATGCAAAGCATTCAAGGCGATCGGTTGTTGGTATATCCAGTTCTAGCATGTATAAACTGACTGATATTTGATGTTTAAAATTTGATATTATACTAGCACTTTCCTTTACAAAATTTGGTGCGCTTAAATGTATAAAAGGGACGCGTATTTGATTAAATAAATATCGCTTTATCCAGTTAGTTTCTACGTAACTGAAATGCTAGTTTTATACTTGTTGCCCAAACTGCTTGAATGTTAAATGATGCTAAAACTCATTGTTAAAATCATGTAAATGATTATATTTTTTAGGGGGAGTTTTTAATTCATTTCTTGAGGGGGAGTTTTCTTTAAAATTATCCCTTGAACTGAAAAATGTGTTAAATTCGTTTTAAACTCGTTTTTAATTCAGTTCTTATGGGAGAGCTTTCTTATCCCTCGAACTGAATTTTTTAAAACTGTTTTAAATGTTTTGGCCAGCATCGTGTCAGTGTCCGAGCCAGTCGAGCAGAGGCTAGAGGACATTGATGTGATCAGAGAGTTCTCCGATGTTTTCCCAGACGATGTTTCAGGCATCTCACCAGACATCAGATTTAGGATCTGTTAGATAAGGGTTTCATTCGCCCTAATTTTTCTCCATGGGGAGCACCAGTTCTGTTTATCAAAATGAAGGATGGCAGCATGCGACTGTGCATTGACTATCGAGAGCTGAACAGAGTCACAGTGAAGAATAAGTATCCGTTGCCGATGATCGAGGATTTGTTTGATCAGTTGCAGGGAGCTTCAGTGTTCTCAAAGATAGATCTTCGATCCAGTTACCATCAGCTGAAAGTGAGAGAGACTGGCGTGCATAAGACAACCTTCCGGACGCGTTACTGGGCACTATGAGTATATGGTGATGCCCTTCGGCCTGACGAACGCGCCAGCGATCTTCATGGATCTCATGAATCGCGTGTTTCAGCCATACTTGGATCAGTTCGTCATAGTTTTCATTGACGATATCCTGTGTAGAGCCCTAAATCAGTACACGTAAAATTCATATATTTATTTATTTGTTAAATTATTTATTTAAGATTTAAAATGATTTTTAGCGGTACATGATTTATAAATTTGCATTAATTTAAATTATTTATGTTTTTGTGATGCACATTAAAATATTTTCTTGAGTTTCACGTTTCAGACGATTATTCGATGCGGGAACGAGGAAAAGAGACCGGCGATGATTTTGGCAATTTAAAATGTGGTATTTTATTTTAAGTCAAGAAAATGACATTTTAAATAATTTATTTAGTTTTTTAGCATTTTAAAAAGCCTAATTTAATTATTAGGTGATTTTATTGTTTTTAAACTTTTAAAGATTTGTCACTGGTACATTTTATTTTAAATTAAGAGATTTTATTATAGTTAGAGGAGGGTTAATATTTTAATTAGTTGTTAATTATTAATTAAGCAAAACTTTATCCCATAATTACCTAAAACACACGCACACACATTATCACACTCACACACACATTCATGGTTAACACACACACATTTCATTGCTTCCATTTCATTTTTCTAAAAAGAAAAGTAGGGTTCCTTGAACTTGCAGCAACCGCCCCTTGCCCATCAAATTTTTCCAGCAATTCACGTTGATTTTGTTGCAAGAAATCGAGCCACAAATATTCTGGATCAACCCTCGCACCTTCCCCGCTTCGGTATCGTCGTTTTAGAATTTTTAAAGATCAAAGGCATATATAATCTATTGTTTCTGCATCTATATCGTTATATTATGTGTTGTGATGTTTATTATGCGTGAAAAATCCATGTATGTTATGAAAAGTTTGAGCAAAAACGTTTGAAATGATTTTTATATAAAATATTTTAGATCTCAAAACGTGTCTGCTGTCATTTCGATTTCTTTGAAAAAATTGGTTGATTTTCAGGAAAAGTTTTCAGCATATGAAACGTAGTACTTTTTGATACCTTCGATTTGACAGTAAATTCGTAATTTTTGGACAAGAAACGAGTGAGTTATGATCGTTTTTGTAGGACTCCTCAAACTGTTATTTTCTGAAAATGTGTTCTTGACGTGTTCTTGAATTTTATTTGTTGCAGGCTTCGTTGGAGAATGTTGGGTGATGACTGCTGCGATTAGGTATATTTTGTATGAGGTTGGGATGATTTTTGGTGCTTCGTTCCGTGTCGATAGGCACTTGGTTGCATTAGAAGTCGTAGGAAATATTTTGGTGTCAAAATGTCGTGTTCATGAGTCGTGTTGCATTGTAGGTCGTGCTTCGTTGTTTTGGCGCGTTTGTGTGAGTTGAATAATTGCCATAGTGTCCTAGGATGAGTCTTGAAGTGTTGGTTCGAGTCGATTGGGTGTGGCATGGTGTTTACATCAAATTTTGTTCTTTGGGGTCGAGTTGCGCAGAGTTAGTGCTGCAACGCTCACCAGGGAGCGCCGCAGCTCCTGTTCTGTGCAAGTCTAGCGCCGCGGCGCTGCCCTTGTGGCGCCGCAATGCTGGCCAGCGCCTAGGCACTTGTCCATGACTTTTAAAGCACTATTTTAGGCCCATGTCTTCTATGTTTTGGGAAATGTTCACCCATCATTTTAGGATTTGTTTCGGGGTTTGATGTCATGGTTTAGTACGCTGATTAAATGAGGTCAAGTCCCGAGTGATTATGAACGGGTATGCTAAATGTCTTGTGACCAATTATGAACGGGTTTGGAAGTCGGTGAACGTGGCCGAGGACCTCTCCACCTCGGTAAAACATGATCGGGTTTAGATCAGGATTGGAAAGCGGTAAAGCATGATCAGTGACCAATCCACCCGATAAAGCATGACTGAGGATCTCATGTATGTGGTAGTGGATTTTCTCTGCCAGCCAAGTACTGTGGTTTAGTCTGATCAGGCACATTTATGTATGAGTCACTTGTTTTGAAACATATCTCTACGCAAAATGATGATGTTTATGCATGTTCAAGTATATATGATGGAAGCATGTTTATGAAAAGTTTTACTGATGATGGCACGTATAAGTTTATGTTATCACGTTCAAGTTTAAGTATGTACGTTCTACTTTAAAGATGCATGTGGTTTTATTATATATTACTTGATATCTCCAGTTTATACATCTTGAGTCTTTAGACTCACTAGACTTGATCGATGCAGATGAGTGCGAGTATGAGAAGACGAGGGATGGGGACCAATGAGCCGGCTCGGTCTGCGCAGGAGGCTAAACCCGAGGACCGCATATGTTTTAAGAACTTTAAGCATGTTGTTTTAAATACTCTGATTTTCTACGAGATCATTTACATTGTTTAAATGGTTACCTTTTTGCAAACTTTATTTATAACTGTTTCTATTTCACATAATTTTAGATGAACAAATTATTTTATCGCAATTTGAATGATTACTATTTATTTAATAAAATTTTTATTTTTCCGTTAATTTTAAAATTGTTTAAAAGTGCGTACAACCGACATTGAGAGACAGTACATCCGACATTGAGAGACAGAATTTGGGCAGGACAGACTTCTGACGAGAAGTTACAGAAGTGGAGACAGAGAGACGAGGCTAAGGGCTAGAGACTGTATAGAGTTGTGGACGACATAGTCAGACATATGGACCGCCTATGGGTTCCAGACAGTGATTACCTTCGAGTAGATATCTTGAGCGAGGCTCACAGCACCCCGTACTCCATCTATCCAGGGAGTACGAAGATGTATAAGGATCTACAGACTCTTTATTTGTAAGGCCCGAGATTTTATCCTGTTAATCTGAAATGATTTGGTGATAATTAATTTGATTATAGAAGGAAAGGATTAAACCGGAAAAGACGAAAGAAAACACGAGATATGTACGAGGACAGTACACCTCGCGCATATGCGCGACACTGATGCGCAGAAGACCTCGCGCATATGCGCGACACTGATGCGCGCATATGCGCGAGATGGGCAGAAGACCTCGCGCATATGCGCGAGGAGTGTGCGCGCATATGCGCGAGTTGTGCGGAAAGGATGTTGCATGTCCAGAGAAGTTGACGCATGTGCGCCGAGTGAAGGCGCGCATGCGCGTGTATTAGTATGCTGAGATAGTATGTTAGTGCGCGCATATGTGCGAGCAGAGAAAAGCTTAGGCGCTGAGACAGAATGTCTTACGCATATGCGCCGACGGTGGTCGCGCATATGCACGAGATGTGCACTATAAAGATGGAGCCACATGGCTAAAACATGCAAGATATATATATAAATTGACTTCGTTGCCTTCAGAATACAGAAGAAAAAGGGACGAGAAAGTGAAGTGAAAATCCTTATGCCTTTTCATATTTTAGATTTTGATTTGCGAAAGATCCGCCTGTTAGAATTTCGATCCGAGTGCAGCACCGTGTTCCTCTCGTTACAGGCTACAACTGGACGTAAGTTTTATTACGTTTTGATATGATATGAAATTATGAAACTGCCAGAATCAGATATGATTAATAGATGTTGTTCTTGCGATATTAGACATCGTATAATCGAAACCGGATCGAAGAACAGATACCGTATGAAATTATTAGGAATTTTCAGAATTGATTTGATTGTGATTAGATCGAATTGATATCAGACTTGTGTTGTTATCGATTATGAGGTGTTGGGATTGATATCTGATTGATATTGCATTGCTGGGTATATTGATATTTTTCAGATTTGGATCAGATGAGCTGTTGATTCGTATATACTGATATTGTATTGCCGGTATTGCGAGATTGTACAGATTTGAGATTATGATCTGTTATTGTTAAGATTATGGGTTGTACTGATATTGATTATGAGCCGTGTTATTATATCTGTGATGTTGAAATTGACGGGGTTATTAAGATTGTATTGTTATGCCGTCGAAACATCAGTAGATTGATATTAATCGGATTCGTTATTGATTGAGATTGTATCGTTGTATCATGACATTGATCAGATTATGGCTTGATTTGCGTATTGATCAGAACATGTCTTGAATTGAGTTGTATATTGATATTGTGCCTATTCGATATTGTCATTTCAGATTTGATATGGACAGATTTGACTTCGAGACTTCGATTTCGTCAGACCGAGAAGAGAAAGGTTGATGTGATCCCGCCCACGAGATCTTTGATTTGTCCCGATCTTTGAAACAAGTAATCGATAGGTGTGATAATCGCCTCTAGATCACGCGGTCTAGAAACAATTAATCAACGATAGAAACAAACGCGTTCAAGAGAACCTCCAAAGAACCCGTCCTTGGCAACCCTCGTGAAAATCGATAGACGAACGACAAAAGAATCCACCTTTTAAAGTTCGATTTTGAAAACACCGAAGTGTATTTGAGATAAAATCTCACAACTTGATATCAAATCAATAATGAACAAAAGTTGAATTGTTTACATGGTATTCTAGCTTAAATATAGGTAACGAAAACCTAAATACAGAAAATTGCATATTTAAAGATATCAAATCTACTTGCCAAAATAATTAAAACTCTAATTTAGAAAAAATCTTCTCTCCAAGTCGTAAAGGACACGGACCCCGTGTACAGGTCCGGAAGGAGGTCCGTGTAGGCATTGTAATTTTCACGTCTCAAAAGTAGTGGATACGGACCCCGTGTACTTGTCCGTGTGGACATCCGTGTAGGCTCGGCCGTCTTCAACAATGCTTGGATAATATTCCTTTGGCCCCCAATGCGCTAAGTCGCAAGCTTCCAATTCATCCTCTACTTGATTGTGATGCAACCCGAACCCTTCGAGCCTTGTTTCCAAGCTTTCATTGGTTGGATGAATGGCAACATTCAACCCCTTCAAGCGTACTCTCGGGATTGGTTTTTGAAACGCATAGTGGCTGGCTAGATTCATATCAAAGGTATAAGTCAATGTGATACCGGGAGAACGACTCGAGTATGATATACTTGAGTTTCCCTAAATCACATACTTATTGTTATTGTGTGCATTGATTTGAATTGATATGCTTATTCTATTGATTTATAGAAGGCATGTATTAGACGAGTATTAGACGAGTAATCTTGTGACATAGGTGCCAGATAGTGATGGAATCGTCACTGGCACATTGCACATTGTCACAGGATAGTGATTTGGCGAAAGTGCCATAGTTTGTGACAGATAGGTCAAGACACCGGATGTTTGGTTATATCGATGATGAATAGAATTGGAGTTTCTTCTATTACTGATATTCGATATGAAATACCAACGTCTGGAAACCGGGATCCCTAGACTAGGATTGAGTCTAGTCTGAGATGTGGAGTCAGGAGTCTGATTAGCGATTTTAATTGGTTATGTTTCATATTTTGATACATGTTACTGATATCTGTTACATGCTTTTACATTGTTTATATGATTGCATGTTTCGTTGATTCATACTGGGATGTATTTCTCACCGGAGTTATCCGGCTGTTGTCGTGTTTGTATGTGTGCATGACAACAGGTGGGACAGGATCGGGGTCAAGAAGATGAAGAGAGAGATCGTAATTAGAGTGGAGACTACGGACTTGATTAGAGATAGGGTTTGGACACTTGATATTTAGTTGTTAAACCTTAGTTTGCAGAATTGTATATAGTACGAGACTTGTACTTTAATACTGACATGTATATTAGAATGTATTCCATTACGTTCCGCATTTAATACTGTATTTTAAAAAAAAATTTAGATCCATGTTTATTATAATTAATTAAATTGTCCCAATGATGATTAAGAACATGATTAGTGTCCGTGTCCCCACATTATTGGTGGTCGGGCATGAAGCGAGATATTCTGCGATCCGTCTCCGAGTCTTTGACTTGTCAGCAGGTCAAGGCAGATCATCAGAGACCTGCAGGAAAGTTGAGACTACTCCCTATTCTCGAGTGGAAAATATCACCATGGATTTTGTGACACGACTTCCGAGGATTATTGGGATTTAATGTCATCTAGGTGATTGTTGATCGGCTAACTAAAGCAGGTCATTTCTTACCGATCAGGAAAACATTCACATGACTCAGTACGCAGAGATATACATCAGAGAGATAGTCAGACTGCATGAGATTCCAGTGTCCATCATGTCAGACAGGGATCTGAGGTTCACGTCTGCATTCTGGAAGAGTCTCCATTAGGTGCTAGGTACTAAGTTGTTGTTCAATAGTGCTTTTCATCCTTAGACAGACGGACAGTCGAAAATGGTGATCCAGATTCTGGAGGACCTACTCCGAGCTTGCATGATCGACTTCCAGGACAGCTGGGAACCGAAGTTACCTCTTGTTGAGTTCACCTACAACAACAGTTATCAGGTATCAATCGGTATGATTCCATACGAGGCACTATACAGAAAGAAGTTTAGCTCGCCAGTTTATTGGAATGAGGTAGGAGAGCGAGCAGAATTGGGTCCGGACATTGTCAGGCAGACAGCGAAGTTAGTGGGCAGGATTCAAGACAAGATGAGGACTGCACAGAGCTGTCAGAAGAGTTATGCAGATCAGAGGCGGCGAGATCTTGAGTTCGCATTATGGGATAATGTTTTTCTGAAGTTCACACCGATGAAGGGTGTGATGAGGTTTGGGAAGAAGGGCAAGCTCAGCCCTAGATTTATCGGACCATTCGAGATACTAGAGAGTTGTGACACTTGCGTACAGAGTCGCTTTACCTTCGAATCTGGCGGGAGTTCATAATGTGTTCCACGTCTCAATGCTGCGGATGTACATGTCGAATCCTTCGTATGTGCTGAACTATGAGCCATTTTAGCTGACACCGCACCTGTCTTTTGAGGATAGAACCACTCAAATATTGGACAGATAGGAGAAGAGGCATCTGGAACAAGATGATCCAGATGGTCAAGGTCAAGTGGCTAAATCATTCCGAGGAGGAGGCTACTTGAGAGACCGAGACCAAGACCGAGACCGAGATGGGGAGTCGCTACCCAGAGTTATTCGGTACGTTCTGAATTTCAAGGACGAAAATTTATTTGGGGGGGGGGGGGGAGAGAGTTGTAAGGTCCAGAAATTTAATTCACGTAACCTGATTGCATGCAATCTAGGGTTTTATTTAATTATGTGTTTAATCATTTTTATGCATTTTATGCATAATTCTTGCATGATAGGATTTATTTCATGATATTTTAAAAGTTCAAGCATTAGGGTTTTTAGATCCATTTTGCGCTCGAATGAGGAACGAAGGCTGGAGAATTATCAGGAAAATTATTTTTATTACATGATTACTTTTTATTAATTAATATTAGGTGTTTTAAATTTATTTTTCAAGAAGTGGGCTTTTTTGGGTACTTTTACCCACCATAACATATTTTTAATCGGTAATCAAATTTTATCGAAATGAAGGACTTTTTGAAGGTTCGGGCAATAATTTTAAAAATGTACCTAAACGAAAACTTTTTCGGGAATGTGTTTGGGCTTGATAAGCCTAATGTTAAGCTTGGTGGGCTCAAAACTCTTTCTAAACTTTTTAGATAATAATTAAGGCCCATTATCTTATTATTACCTACTTAATTATTTCCCTAAGCTTCCCTTAACCAAAGATTAATTCCACCTAGCCGACAACCCCCCCTCCACTCAGTTTTTCTCTCGGTTTCAGCACTCTCATAGTAGCAAAACTTCGGCCAAGCATCTTTCTTTCAATAAAAATTCCCCTGGCGCTTCCCCAATGCTTGTTTCTCCGACGTTCTTGCGTATATTGCATCAAGGCATGCTTGCATCTCGTTTCCTCTTCACTCACGCTATATATATTGAAATACACGATTATGCATGTTCATGTTTCGATCTTGCTTGTGGTTGCATTTTGTGAAAAGTTTGAAGTGAATAATTCGAATTTCTTACATGAATCTCACGTTCTTTGTGTCGTTGCGAAGGGCTGCCTTGTGTATTTCTAGGGCTGTTCTCAGTGGTAATGAGGTGACATTATGTTGGAGTTGGAGGTTAGTGGAGAATTAAGGAGGGCCGATCGGTGATCTGTGAGGAGGGGTCACGTTTTTGGAGGGTAGATCGTGTGTTGAGTGAGCCGGCTGCATAAGGGACCATTCCAGACCGTGGACCAAACCCTATTGGGTCTGAGTCATGGCTTAAAAGGGGCCGCAAGCTACTGGACTCGCATTTGGAACCGCTGGCATCGTGGAGTTGAGGTGGCCGCTTGGGTGATCCTTTGGCGTCGAGCGTTTCGTGGGCGAGCTTTGAATAGCATGGGGCTGTAGCCATAGTTCTAGTAGGTCCATTAGGGTATAGTCTAGGTCCTGGGTGGGTTGGTTCGTGGTCGATTCGCTTGGGCATGAGCTAGGGATGAGAATTCTCAAGTTGAGGGAACGAGGGTTTATTCTTTGGTTGTGCAAAAAAAAATGTATTTCCAGCAGCTTTCCAGGGGTTGTTCGAAAAGCTTAGGGGTCTGGTCTTGAGGTTTTAGGGCCTTTAGATTTGTGTTTTAGGTATGGTAAAACGTTGGGAAAAATTTGGTTAAGTTTCGAGTCGATTCGGGTTAAAACCAGGACCCCGGTCCAAGTTTTAAAGCGAATCGATTCAGTTTTGAAACACGCTCTAGTTTACGTCTAAGAAATACTTTTAACATGTTTTGGGATGTTTTAAGGAGTTTGGTAAGTTTCAGGTCAAATTTTAGAGGTCCAGGCGTAAATGGTCAATTTGGGTTTCCAGGGGCAAAATGATCATTTTGCACCCGGGATGAGATTTTAGTCCTGGCAGCGCCCTGAGCACATTTTATCATGTTTTAAATGTTTATGCATCACGTTTATGATTTTTATGAAATTATGATAAATACGGTGCATGCTTGGTTTTAAGGAAAAAGTTACGTATATGCATGTTTTTATTAAGTGGTGAATATGATGATGTTTTTGAAGGATGAAAATTGGTTGTGACTGACGATGTATATGTATATAATGAAATGAGATATGATGAGCTGAGGCCAAGGCTTAGTGGATGGGTAATGTTGTCGCTGATGTCTCCGCCGTCCCGGTACTGTGGTTAAACGTAGATGGATCCATCGAATAGAGCTGATACAAAAGTCACAACTAATGAACTGAATTCAATTAAAAGATATATGATGACATGATGAGACATTCTTTGACACGATAAGATTTTATACGACATGTTTATGTTCATGCTTTAAGTTCACGAAATATATATTGATTATGGTAATTTTCACTGCTGTGTGCTATGTATATGTACTTGTTATTCTTGGTACATGTGTGTTGAGTCTTTAGACTCACTAGGCGTGTGTGATGCATGTGAGCTTGGTGATGAGGGAACTGGAGATGCCGAACTCTGAGTAGGCAGATCTGGTGCGGTGACACGACCTGAGGACCGCATATTTTCCGCATTATGATTTATGAGATTTGAGAGGAGATTAACATTTATATATGTTGATGATTTTAAGATTTTTATTCGTTTATGTTTGCGTAAAATTTTGGATGAGTTTGGTTATTTTAAACTGTATTATTTTTACAATCAAATATTTAAGGTCATTTTTTAAATGTTGTATTTTTCTGTAGAGCGCATGCATGCCAAAATTTAAGCATTATTTCGAAAATATGAGCTTTAAAAAAAATGTTTCCGCTTTTAAATCAGTAGACGTTATAGTTTTATTTTTATCCATTTTTATTTTTAGTAATGTTTTTACCCCTTATGAGCTATTCGGTTTGCTTACGAATTTAATTATTTAAAATAAAATGTAGTTTGAAATCTTTTATGCGGTGATAATTGACTTTAAGAGTAGGTGCTTATCATATTTTGTGTAAGTACCGTGTATCGTATTATCGTAAATCCTATGTTGATTATCGATAATTTATGAAATTGTCATGTGATTATGTATATGATTTATATCATGACAATGAAAATGAGAAAATAAATATTGAATATTAATTAACGTTGTAAAAGCTCGGGTAGAGAAGCCGGACGACAATAAGAACAAAACCAATATTTTGGACAGAACGTGTGGCGCCCGAGCGGTAGAAAATGACCGCCCGAGCGCCAGTGTGGAACATATTATCACTCGGACAGAACGTTCTGCGCCCAAGCGGTAGTTTTTGACCGCCCGAGCGCGGTGCAAGTGCACTCGGAGGCAGAACATCTCTCGCTCGGGCGCGAGAATTCTACCGCCCGAGCGCGGTGTAATGCCCGAGATTTTATATCATGTTAAATTACGATTATTGATTTTAATCGAGACAATTATGAAAGGGCTAACCAAGACACGAAATGAGATCGCGTGTGAGATTTGTTGTGCGAGGACCGTAGCTCTCGCGCACATGCGCGTCATGATGCGCGCACATGCGCAAGATGGACAGAAGGCCCCGCGCATATGCGCGAAGTGAGTGCGCGCATATGCCCGAGCATATGTTACCAACGTCCAGAGAGCCTCGCGCATATGCGCGGAAGGCGTCGCGCATATGCGCGAGCTGCCGAGAAATGATGTGCGATGACCAGTATGTCTCGCGCATATGCGCCGGTTGATGTCGCGCATATGCGGGAGACGTGTTTCTTGAAGGAACGAGCCACGTTTCCTTGAGCATGCATGGTACATATATATATATGTATTATATGAATTCATTTCATCATAAGAAGAACGAAAAAAGAGAGAACCGAGGAAGGGAAGCTCCAAATCCTTACGCCTTTTTACTTTAATCCGCCCGTCTGATTTTCAATCCGACTTCAGTACCGAGTTCCTATCAACGCAGGCTACAACTGGACGTAAGTTTTGTTACGTTTAGACATGTTCTGAAATTATGATGTTGTCAGAATTAAATGGAATTCATATATGATGTTCTTGACATGTTAGACATCATAGAATCGAAGTCAGATTAAAGAATAGACTGTTTATGAAATTGTTATGAATTTCAGAGTTGAATTAATTGAGATTCTATATCAGAGTTGTGTTATTATTCAGATTATGAGTTGTACTGATACTGGTTATGAATTCTGATATTATATCTGTGGGTTGAGATAGACGGGGTTATCGTGACTGTATTGTTATGCCGTCGAAACATCAGTAGATTGATATTGATCAGATTCAGTAATGATTTCGATTGTATCGTGATATCATTGATATGAATTAGACTGTACCTTGTTCAGATATGGATCAGATTATATACCGATTTGAGTATTGATCAGAACAGGTCTTGAATTGAGTTATATACTGATATGGTATTTATATGATTATCATTATCAGATTTGGATATGGACAGATTGGGATACGAGACTTCGTCTTCATCAGATCGTGAAGAGAAAGGTATAAATAAATGTTGATTCGGGATTGCACAACTCGAGTTAGGTTTGACTTGAGTTTCCCAAAATCACATACTTTACTTACTGCATTGATATTTGCAGATTATCAGATTGATATGTTTAGTCTATTGAATTATAGCAGAGCCAGAGTTTGAGTCTAGGGCAGATCAGCCTAGGTAGGGCAGAACCGCTGAGTCTTTGTCAGAACCGCGTAGACTCTATACTTACGGTGTATCGTTGAGCTTAGATGTAGATCGACGTCTATTGTAGACAGTCGATACAGCATACCAAAGTCTAAATTAGATCGGGATCCCTAGATTAGAATGAGAGATGAGTCGAGTCTTAGATATCGAGACTAGAACTTGATTTACAGATTGGTATTGATTTATGTTTCGTAGATTACGATTCATGTTTTATTTACAGACTGGTATTGATACATGTTGTTTGATTATGCTATATGTAATAAGATATAATTCATGCTTTTATGTTAATTCAGTTAACTGCATGTATACATTATTTATACTGGGATTTATTCTCACCGGAGTATCCGGCTGTTGTCTTGTTTGTATGTGTGCATGACAACAAGTGGGACAAGATCGGGGTCAAGAAGATGATGAGAGATCGAGATTAGAGTGGCGATTCCGGACTTGGATGTAGACTTGGTTTAATACTTGAAATTTAGTAGGTAAACCTTATATTAGTTTGAACTAGAAGCATGTTGTACAAGATTTGTATTATTATACTGGTTTGTTTAATAGATTGATTCCATTACCTTCCGCATTTTAAAGAAAAATTTTTAGACCCTGTTTATCTTAATTGATAATTAAATCCAAAAGATGATTAAGAAGATGATTAGCGTCCGGGTCCCCACAACAGGTGGTATCAGAGCGATAGATCCTTTAGACTGAGATAGAAGAGAATGAGCGGGGTAGAGTGAGTTTTTCTTTCCTTGCATGTGATTGCTAGCATGAGATTTATTTTAATATTGATTTACATTGTGTATGCTAGCATGAGAATATGATTTACTGCTTTGAAATACATGTTTACCTGATTATCCGATTTGAATTGGTATTATGTATTATTGAGTATGAATCAGATCTGATTCATGATCAGCAGTAAGATGATCAGAGAAAGATTGGAACAGATTTGTAGTATTTGAGTACTAATGTTTTGATAAGCAGATATACCTCCACGGAGAATTCCAGAAAGGGGTAGTACTTCGACTGAACAGATAGATGTATCAGAAACTCAGATGGAAATACAGTTGGAAGAGTTTCGGTTATTTCAGCCGCCGATCCTGAGTGGTACCGAGACGTCTGAAGAGTGTGAGAACTGGTTTGATGATATAGAAATACTGTTTGATTTACTTGATTATTCAGATGAGCAGAGAATTAAACTGATATTCCACCAGTTACGAGAGACTGCCAGGAGTTGGTGGATTACAAGTAAAAGAATGTTAGAATAGAGAGGTACAGTGATTTCGTGGGAAATATTCAGAACTGAATTTTATCGAAGATTTTTCTCAATTTCGTACCGAGAGGACAAGAAAGCAGAATTTGAGAATTTGACACAAGGCCAACTGAATATTGAAGAATATGTTGCGAAATTCTCTACTCTACTGCGTTTCGCTCCTAATGTAATTGGGAATGATGAAGCTGTAGCGGATCAGTTCATCAGAGGATTGAACTCAGAGATAGTTGCATTGATGAATATGCAGCGACCTTATCATTTTGCTGATGCCTTGAGTAAAGCGAAGAGAGCGGAGGCGAGTCTGATTAGACAACTAAAAAGGGTGTGTGCGATGCAACCCCAGACACAACAATCCCCTCTCCGATTTGATCGCGGCAGCACGAGTGGAAAGCAAGATTTGCTGAAAGCTCGAAAGAAACCATTCAAGAAGTTAAGGAGCGGACTGAGCGGTTCAACTAGCTCCAGTGGTTCCAGCCCAAGTTATACTGGAATGTATTGCAGGATTTGCGGAGGGAGACATTCCACAGAGCAGTGCCAGGGAGTGACTGGTAGTTGTTGTATCTGCCGACAGCCGGGACATTTTGCTACAGTTTGTCCCCAGAGAGATTCCCGAAGACTTCAGGGATCAGGACCATCGGGTGGTAGTGACCGAGGAACAGACCCAAGAGGCACTTGATGATATAGTGGCAGGTACTGTTCTTTTATGACTATATTGCATATGTATTGATATATATTAATGCATTTCTTACGATTGTCTTTGATTGAGTTGCATTGATATATACGGTATCTGTTGGGTCTGTATTGCTGTAGTATTAATTTTTGTACCTTCTGGGAAAGAAAAATTGATATCAGAGATTTCTGTGAAATATCGTATACTACAGTAAGATGAGAATAAGATTGAGTTAGATTATGATGTACTTGTATTTCTGATTTGACCGCATTATTGATATTAATATGTTGAACAAGTACAGAACTATTATAGATTCCTTTCAGGAGAGTATAAGATTCAAACCAGATATGGTTGAGTAGAGATTCCACAGTAAGAATTCTAGATCTAGAATTCCTTTGATATCTGTGTTGTCTATGACTCGATTATTACAGAAAGGAACAGATGGTATCCTTATGTATTCAGTAGATGTACTGAAATCGAGCCTAACATTGACAGATTTGCCAATGATATACGAGTTGGCTGATGTTGCCAGATAAGATTTCAGATTTGCCTTATATCAGAAAGATAAAGTTCAGAATTGAGATCAGGTAATGGTTGTGCTTTAGAATTCAGTACAGAATGATATTAAATGTACAGAATGATACAGAATGAATTGAAAGAATTAAAAGATCAGTAGAAGAGTACCGACCAAGAGTTACATATGATTTAGTGTTTCTCTTTGGCATGTTTCAGTATGTTCAGAGATATTCTGATGATTTCATGCTCGTTGTATCTATGATATTTTGATATATTCGCAGCATCTGATTGATTGAATCGAATAACTGAAGATTGAATGAGATATTCTGAGAATTGTGATTATTGTATACAGAAATTATTCAGATAAGAATCTTGCTTGAAACAGATTATATGCAGAATGTGCGATATCTGAAATTAGTATACCGATTGATTTGACACAGTTGAGATCATGATCAGTAGATAAGAATAATACCGATATCAGAAAGAGCAGAAATGTAAAAAATGTCAGAAATTTATGTTTGGTCTGAATTGACAGATTTTCGTATACGATTGTTGTTTTGTGTCTGCCTGAGTATTGTTATATTTCTACAGCCGTATTTGATACAGATCAATATGAACCGTTGAGATTATATACAGTTCAATCCGAATCAGAGCTGAATTCAAGAATTACGGCAGTTCAAAGATTTAACCAGAATGTTCAGAACTTAAATTTGATAATCAGAGCAGAACATCGATCAGAGTGGCAGATGTGTGATTTTTTTTTTTACTGTATGAGAATGATTATCTTATAATTTCAAATGCTTCATAATTGTACAGCAGAATTTGATATCGATAGTCAGAACCGAATACCAGGTAGGTATTTTTCTTTCATTTATATTATTAACTGATTGGTTTATATCAAATAGTTCGAATCTGAAATGACAGATGATGTCAGAAACACACAGTAGTAGATTCAGTTTTCAGTTGGTGACTGTAAATGTAAGATATTCGAACATATAGTTTTGATATAGACAGATTAAATCAGTTATGGCAGAATTTATGATGAAATGTTGGCAGAATTGTACTGAAATGTCTGAATCGCCAATAAATGAAGATAGAAAGATAGAAATCAGAAGACTTATTACATAATTGGTATATTTCTGACTAAACATGGGGAGTATATTTCGATGAAATTCGTAATGAAATTACTGTAATACTTTCCAGATTGTGATGTAATATGATTGTGATTGACAGATTGTTCAATCTATATCTATTAGTTTGTACCAGATAACGTACAAACATGACCAAATGACACAGATCGATGTCAGAAAAGTGGTCACAATAACTAGAATGCCGAAGTAGAGTATATCGGATTGTGATTTTGCTTGATTTTGTGCTTTTGGCAGAAGGTATAGCATGATTTTATCTATGGTTTATAGATTGACGGATAGTTGGAGTAAACTATCTAGATACTGGAGGATATCCAGGAACTGTAGTGCTGGATTTTGGCACTAGTGACCTGATGTCTTGTCACTTTATGAATTACTGTATAATGATAGCTATCAAACGAGTATTGAGATAGCCACAGATAAGACATTGTACAGTGAGTACTGCAGATTTCCGCTGAATGGGAATGATATTACGGTGACATTTGAGATTGAATTTGATAACAGCTGATGATATTGATTTGGTATGAGCTGTTGATTGGTATATACGGATGTTGTATAGCCAGTATTTGCAAGTAATTTGATCAGAACGGTTTGATAGAATGAATTTTCTGAAGTAACCTCTATTATACATTACTTCCTTATCTGATTTGATTGTCTGTGATTTCGAGGACGAAATCATATCTTAGAGGGGGAGAAATGTAATGCCCGAGATTTTATATCGTGTTAAATTACGATTATTTATTTTAATCGAGACAATTATGAAAGGGCTAACCGAGACACGAAATGAGATCGCGTGTGAGATTTGTTGTGCGAGGACCGTAGCTCTCGCGCACATGCGCAAGATGGATAGAAGGCCCCGCGCATATACGCGAAGTGAGTGCGCGCATATGCGCGAGCATATGTTACCAACGTCCAGAGAGCCTCGCGCATATGCGCGGAAGGCGTCGCGCATATGCGCGAGCTGCCGAGAAATGATGTGCGATGACCAGTAGGTCTCACGCATATGCGCCGGTTGATGTCGCGCATATGCGCGAGACGTGTTTCTTGAAGGAACGAGCCACTTTTCCTTGAGCATGCATGGTATATATATATATATATGTATTATATGAATTCATTTCATCATAAGAAGAACGAAAAAAGAGAGAACCGAGGAAGGGAAGCTCCAAATCCTTACGCCTTTTTACTTTAATCCGCCCGTCTGATTTTCAATCCGACTTCAGTACCGAGTTCCTATCAACGCAGGCTACAACTGGACGTAAGTTTTGTTACGTTTAGACTTGTTCTGAAATTATGATGTTGTCAGAATTAATGGAATTCATATATGATGTTCTTGACATGTTAGACATCATAGAATCGAAGTCAGATTAAAGAATAGACTGTTTATGAAATTGTTATGAATTTCAGAGTTGAATTAGTTGAGATTCTATATCAGAGTTGTGTTATTATTCAGATTATGAGTTGTACTGATACTGGTTATGAATTCTGGTATTATATCTGTGGGTTGAGATAGACGGGGTTATCGTGACTGTATTGTTATGCCGTCGAAACATCAGTAGATTGATATTGATCAGATTCAGTAATGATTTCGATTGTATCGTGATATCATTGATATGAATTAGACTGTACCTTGTTCAGATATGGATCAGATTATATACCGATTTGAGTATTGATCAGAACAGGTCTTGAATTGAGTTATATACATGATATGGTATTTATATGATTATCATTATCAGATTTGGATATGGACAGATTGGGATACGAGACTTCGTCTTCATCAGATCGTGAAGAGAAAGGTATAAATAAATGTTGATTCGGGATTGCACAACTCGAGTTAGGTTTGACTTGAGTTTCCCAAAATCACATACTTTACTTACTGCATTGATATTTGCAGATTATCAGATTGATATGTTTAGTCTATTGAATTATAGCAGAGCCAGAGTTTGAGTCTAGGGCAGATCAGCCTAGGTAGGGCAGAACCGCTGAGTCTTTGTCAGAACCGCGTAGACTCTATACTTACAGTGTATCGATGAGCTTAGATGTAGATCGAAGTCTATTGTAGACATTCGATACAGCATACCAAACTCTAAATTAGATCGGGATCCCTAGATTAGAATGAGAGACGAGTCGAGTCTTAGATATCGAGACTAGAACTTGATTTACAGATTGGTATTGATTTATGTTTCGTAGATTACGATTCATGTTTTATTTACAGACTGGTATTGATACATGTTGTTTGATTATGCTACATGTAATAATATATAATTCATGCTTTTATGTTAATTCAGTTAACTGCATGTATACATTATTTATACTGGGATTTATTCTCACCGGAGTATCCGGCTGTTGTCTTGTTTGTATGTGTGCATGACAACAAGTGGGACAAGATCGGGGTCAAGAAGATGATGAGAGATCGAGATTAGAGTGGCGATTCCGGACTTGGATGTAGACTTGGTTTAATACTTGAAATTTAGTAGCTAAACCTTAGATTAGTTTGAACTAGAAGCATGTTGTACAAGATTTGTATTATTATACTGGTTTGTATAATAGATTGATTCCATTACCTTCCAGCATTTTAAAGAAAAATGTTTAGACCCTGTTTATCTTAATTGATAATTAAATCCCAAAGATGATTAAGAAGATGATTAGCGTCCGGGTCCCCACACGCGGTGTAAGTCACTCGGGGCAGAATGTCTCGCGCTCAGGAGCGAGAATTCTACCGCCCGAGCGCGAAGGCGGTGGAGATAAGAATAAGTCTTCTGTTTCGTTTCTTTCTTCATTACCTTCAGCAACTTCGAGAGAAAAGAAAGAAAATCGATTTCTTTCGTCCGAATCGACTTCGAAACGTTGTCTAAACGCGAAACAAATTATAGATTCGGAATCTTCGCGTTGAGAGCTTCCTGTTGAGGTAAATTTCTTCTAGTTTCAGCAGCTCTAAATATGAAAGTGCTGGAATAGCATGTATTTAAAGTCGAGATTCCTATATGTGGTAGAATAACCGACGAGAAACTCGTATTCGAAGTCGGAATTGAATTATGTTATGATTTTGATTTGATATGAATTTTCAAAGTTTCAAAAGATATTTGGAACTTATATTATTGATTTTGGATCATATTATTAATTGAAATGAGTATGTTACTGATGTAGATAAATTATTATGCTGATATCTTCAAGCTACATCAACGGAACGAAGAATTGAGGTATGTTGCGACCGGGTAACATACGACATGTATCTGTATTATATGATTTATGTTGGATTGGTTTGATTGATTGGAATGAGAATACATGTCTATATGCCTTATTTGTTGAGTTTATGTGGCATACATGACATTGTGATTTGAATATCTATGTATAAAATAAATGTTTTGTTAACACACATCGTTTGATGCATAGATCGATACAGGACATGCACGTTGAGATATGATCCTTGGATACTCTGATATGATTTGATTGGATTCTGGGGTTTGTGAACACAATGCTATGTTTGGTATTACATGACCCTTAAAACATAGACATTTGTGGCCCCGACGATTGATTGAGATTTGGGATTTGATGGCGCTTTGTCGACGCTATCATACGAATATCCCTAATTGAGGTCAGTGTGCCAGCTCGAGCATTGACTTGATAGCGATTCGTTTGATTCTGGCATGTGCTCAGTGGATGGACATTTGACCTGATACCTCAACAACATACATGCATTGCATACCATATATCATTGTTTAGATACTTGTGGTATATATGATGGTTGTTCCATACGGAGCTTTGCTCACCCCCAAGAGGGGCTGTTGTTGTCTTTGTGTATGGAAAATGGCAGGTACTCCAGGATATCAGAAGGCCAGAGAGGGTACTTCTGGAGGGAGTCACAGTTTGGGCTAAGGTTTTATGTTTTGTTCCCAGTATATATATATATGTATCTTATATACCGGGGCATGTCCCGAGGATTTGAGGTGTTTGTATATGATTGGTTTTGATTATTGTGGGCGATTTTTATGATATGAGACAAAATACTATTTTTAGTATTCAAATTATAGAAGAAATATTTTGGGCTCATTGTAAAGAAAATTTAAACTCGTTTTCTGCTGTAATTAATTAACCCTAATCAGATTGTGTTATAATAACGATTAGGAGCTAAGGGCCCCACATTTTGTGTCATGATTTTCAGAATGCTTTAAATAGTTTAGCCGGTGGGTTTTTAATTCAGTATTATAGGTGATGCTTTAACTCGAATTTTATGGAATGAGAATACATTTTTCTTGTAGATACTTGCACATTGAAAAATGGAAGCCACGAGTTCGGGAGAACATACACCAAACAACATTGACGTCAAAAATCAACCACAAAGGTCTACGCAGGTATGCAATTTTTTTAATTTCAATTTTCAAGTAAACATTTTAATACTGTATTGTGGAAATTTATAAAAAAAAAAATAGAAAATTATTTATATTTTAAGAATCAATTACATTCAAGATCAATCAACATAATACAATAGGTGTAATTTATATAATTTTTTTATATCTTTCATATTTAGACAAAAATTATTATATATAAGTAAAATATAGCCTCAAATAGTTGACGAAAATGGCATGTACGTAAATGCAAAAATAATCATTTAAATTTTTCTTAAATGTATTCCACTAATATTTTATTATTTTCATAAGAACATTAACTATTGGTATGTAATTCTATGCGGGACATGACAAATTCTAACTCCAGCTCTTGCATCAATTAAAGGCGACAAATGCTAACGCATAACGAACGTGAAAGAATACATTCTATGACCCTAAAACGATGACAATATTACCTTGCTAGACGTCGATCAAATTACCAAATTAGAAGAATGGATTTGACTTCATCCATTTCTACTTCAAACCAACATTATATAATACATAGTTCAAAAAATATTTACATGGTCTATAAATGATAATTTTTTCATATGAAAAATGCACAACACGCTTACAATATGCATATATTGTTCAACAGATCAACAAATAAATTGGAGATTGGTCCAGTGTACCAGACGACGATCAATGAATGAGGATTCAAGGAGCATGAATTCGCTCGACGTCGTGCAAATTATCGAAGGAGACAAGATAACGAGAGGTCATCAATTCCAGAATAGTCTAATCTTGGTAATAGTAATTTTGTTGCACCAACTACAATGATTCAACAATCAACTCGTGACATCGGTGAAATTTGTAAGTATCTTCTACAATATTACGACTTATATCCACAATGTAATGTTAAACAATGCTTTCTTGACAACACAATCGTTTATTTAATTTGATGGATTGTACAAAACATTGTAAATATTTATCATTCTCAAGTACTATTATAGATAACAAGTTAAAAAAAGCTCCACATCTATTGTTCATGACAGTTGTTGATTTGACTATAATGCGACAAATGTGTCGCTCAGAGCCAATATCTTTTCATAATTTGACATCAAATTTCGAGCGTGAAAGTACTAACACACGTCTAGCATCGCCAAATTATGTTCATCAAGGTACTATACTATATCCAAATAAATAGTCGATGCAATATATATGTCACACCTTAATCCATTATCAATGCGTTTAAATAAAAATAAATAATTGAAACAAAATAGGTTGGATTAATTAGTATTACTTTGCTAAATAATTGTTTCACTACATTTTCTATTTATGACATACACGTGTATTATATATTTGTTAAAAATTAAAACTTTTTATTGCTTCTGCCATCAATTTTCTCTCTCAAGTTCTATATTTAGTATTTAATGACTTCGATGATAGTCCATCATCCAGGTGATTGATTTTTATTTTTGTTTTAATTTTCAAAATTTTATGCACAAATATTTAATCATTTAAAACTTTGAGAAGGTGATTTAAAAATTAACTAGGAAGCATCCGGCATGAATATATATTTTAAACATGGAAAATATAATTTGAACACATTGCACATTTTTTAATGTCTTATTTTCAGAGTTTCGTTCAAAAAATTTAATTTATTTAAAATAAGTATTCTCATTTTTCAAAAATTCGTATAAATAAGAAAAATATTATTTTAAAATATGGTATATTTTTTAAACGTAAATTATGAAATATATGACTTTTTCATTAGCGCTTATATTCATTTTGCAATTTAAATTGAAAACAAATATTTTTAAAAACGAGGTTTACAAATAGGTTAGAATAATAAATTTCCACTACATAATTTATTGGTTCACTCTAACAAAAACAATTTCTTTTCAAATTGTTAGTTTGAAGATTATTTTGAAAGTTTTAGCAGGAATTAACTTCAAGAAAACAATGGCATTACTAACATATAACGATATCCACGTCCACGTCGATATCGTAACCTAGCAAGAAATTTCGGTGAAAGTGAGATAAATTATCAGTGGCAATTGCCTGACCCAAGAATTTGTATACATTGCCAAGCTCTACTGTTTCATGGTGAAACATCAAAATTATGTTGTAGAAATGGAAACACAAATTTGGATCATATCCATTCTCCCATTGAATTGCAAGAGTTGTATGCCGCGGATAACGATGAAGGCAGACATTTTCGGAAGTTCATAAGGGCATACAATCATGTTTTCTCTTTTACATCGATGGGAGTCAATATAGATGAGTCCTTAGCAATCGGTACGCATGGAATTTACACGTTTCGTGCACATGGATAATTATATCACTTGATTGGAAGTCTTCTACCAACTGAGAATTGTAGGCCAAGGTACATGCATATGTGGATTGTAGACACGGAACATGATATAGACAACAGACTCTTGAAAATCCAGAATTGAGGCGAGAATTGCTGTTTAAGATACAAAACATTCTTTATCAACACAATCCATTTGTGCACGTGTTTCGACAAATTGGCAAATGTCAAGACATACCTAACTGTAGGCTCATCATCAGGCAACAAAAACCTAATGAACATCAATATATTTTACCAACAACATCTCAAGTTGCAGCTGTCATTTTTGACAACGAATTTCAAGAAACTTTGAGCAATCGAGATATTACTATACAAGGAACCGGTGGAAATCTTATCATCATTCAAGACGTAGTTGGCTATTATGATCATTTGCAATATCCACTCCTTTTTTCCATATGGTACATATGGTTGGGACATAAACAGCCGAAATATGAACAGTACAAGATTAACATGTTTAAATTACTATTCGTATATGCTACATGTTAGTGAAAAACATTGTACTTTATGCTTTATCTTTTTAATTAGAAAATTTTAAAACTTAAATTTACCTCAATAATCATATAGTGTACATTATCTTCTTAATCAGATACGAGAAAATCCGCCGTTTTTGCTATTTAGAAGAGGCCGTCTACTTCAACAATATGTAGTTGACAATTATGTAAATATTGAAATACAAAGACTACGATGGATACGTTCAAATCAACGTTATATACGTTCAGAACTTTACCAAGGATTGCAAGATTGTTTATATGGAGGTGAAAATAATGCAGGTATGATAACTTAATGATTTGAATATTATTTTTCACAACATTTGTTACAACTCACGTCTTATAAATACCAATCAAATACATTGTACAGGAAATGTTGGTACCAAAATCGTTTTGCCATCATCTTTCGGTGGAAGCCCACGTGATATGTATCAATGGTATCAAGATCCCATGACTTTGGTACAAACATATGAAAAACTAGATATAATGCTTACAATGACATGCAATCCGAATTGGAATGAGATAAAGTATCAACTACTTCCTGGGCAATCACCTCAAGATCGTCCAAATTTGATTACAAGGATATTTCGGTCAAAATTTGAGGAGTTTAAGAAATACATTGGGGATAGAGGGGTTTTAGGTAAGGTCCGCTCTTATTAATACGTCATTGAGTATCAAAAAAAGGGCTTCCTGATGTTCATATGTTGGTCATATTTGAAATTAATGACAAATTGTGTACTCCCGATCACTTTGACTCAATTGTGCGTGCTGAAATACCATTTGAGTTGACACGTCGATAGTTTCCGATTAGGCTAAGTTTTGCTTTGACAATAAACAAAGCACAACGTCAAAAAATCTCAAATATTGACATATTTTTGTGTAACCGTATGTTCAGCCATATTCAGCTATATGTGGCACTTTTGAGAGGAGTCTCACAAAATTCTACAAAAATTTTGGTAAAAGACGAGAATTTAGAGCGTCAATATGGTGTATTCACAAGAAACGTGGTTTTCAAAGAGTTATTGCTACCTAACGTGAGCTCTTTCTTTCTTCTCGGGAACATCTTGAAATCGAGTGGGTAGCAATAAATTGTTTGATTTAAAAATGCATATAAGATGTCCATAAAATAAACAAGAAATTTATAGAGAATGATAAAGTGTAAGTAAGTCAAACTCTCTTTATTGTAAATTTTTGTAAAATACATTATGTACAAATATTTACAATAATCGTTGTTATATGTTTCAATGTTAGAATTTGGGGGATGCTAATAAAATTATCCGTGTTCATCCACAGTCAGCTATATGTGACACCTTGTTTTCTATCCATGCTTTTATCTCTTTCCATGTTTATCTATTTCTCATCCTCTATCTTATCACGTCTCCCAAATAACCTTTTTCGGCATGGATATTACAATTTCTATATTTATTTTCCAATTTTAAAAATACTTGGTTAGTGTCTAATGGATAAACATATTGTTTATGATTTTATGGTTGTTTGTTTAAGTTTATTTTTTTTGTTGGTTTTGACTCTGTGTTTTTTTTTCTCAAAAGCTGAAGGATACTGGTTGCGAACAAATTATTTGTAGAAATGGCATACTCAATTCAATGGATCAGATCTACTCGCTCCCATTTTCATCTGGTTTGTTTTTAACAATGAATAAGTTTATGGTCTATGATTTATTATGTCGCTTTATATTAGTAATCATGTCAAATTCGTTTGTTTGTTTTGATATTGCATGTGATAATGTATTTATTATGAGCTTCACGGTCTTATGATCTAATCTCTCACATATTGTCAACAGAGTCACTAAATCATTATCTTAAGGCTTCTTAAATATTGTTTTATTATAATCTTTATAGACAAATTTACATTTTGGTTGGTAGAATAAACTAAACTGTTTCAAGATCGAGCAGAGTTCCGATCTCAAAATCTGAACTTTTATCTGGTACATTTGCATCTTTACTGATCTGGCATATTTGAATCTTTGCTGCATATGTATTTAAACCTGACGATTCATACATAGAAAACGCGGATGATGGAGGCAGGAATCCAACCGATAGTCTCCATAAATAGCCAATGCCGCATGTTTTTAAAATTCTTAGTATTACAGTAACAAACTTGACCTTAGCATGTATTAAAAAACTTATTATTTTCATTGTTCTATCTACTTAAATTGTTGATTTCTATTTCAACTTAAGCAAAACATAATATGTATATTCTAGAATAATTTAATTCTACCACAATTATTAGAATTTGTATTGTTCATCTTTGTGAATTAATCTATTTACAATATTTTAGTCTTTTAGGAAAATAAAATAAGTTTGTCAATTTCTACTATATTTTTCATGTATTTAGTGAAAACTTGGAGTAGTTTACGTTTTGTTATATCATGTAAATTTTTTATAGCACCCTTTAATAGATTTCTCTATTTCTTTTGTATATTTATGTTGTACTTGAGTATGATTCAATATAATGGATATTTTGCTATTACGCTAGAACAGAGAGTGTCAAACTTATGCATATAATGCCTAAAAATAAATACAGCTTTAATTATTTTTGTTCAATTTATTAGCTGAATTTAGGAGACAAATTTGGGGATTTTTATATTCAATAAATTTTAGTTTGATGATATTATGTTCTTTTTTGGAAAATCATTTGACTATTTGTTTACTTCTTTTACGTTGAAGTTTATCATTATTTCACATGAGATCATATTGCGGCTTCAGACGAATATTGTTTTTTATGATCAAAAAATGTATCACGTAAGGTAACAAATTGAGTTTGGCAGATTTATTTAAGCTTTGGACTCCATTGCCTTTCATGATTCAAGTACAAAATGTTTTGGTGTCATGGTATCGTAATATAATGAATGTTTAATATATTAACTCAATATATTCATAATACACGCAGCGCATGTGCCTCGGTGGCTAGTCCATAAGAAATCCTCGTGTCAAATTTGCCAAGAAATGTTAATCACGAAGCGTTTTGCTGTTGAGTAAATACATGGCACTTTGACGTTTTTGGTTTTTTTAAGGTAAATATTTTAAAAAATATAAATTATTTAACTTGTAAATGTATTTTGAGGTGGTGGCATGCAGTTGTTGGTGTTAACCGTATTTCCCGGGCTTTGCCCATTTCAGAAGGAAGCAACCAATCCAAATTAAAGACCGACCCTTTACCTTCGGCGTCGCCGTTGATCCTTCAATCCAAACGAACCTACTTAATTGAAAAAAAAAGCCTCTCAAAATTAAAAACCTCTGCCAACTGCATTCCTAGCCTTCAGTTCCACCATCCAAGTTTGCTTCAGTGGATTTCTCTCTATACACGCACTTACATTACATCAAAGGTAAATGTTGAAAACGATCTTCTAAAGAATTGTGTTCCGATCTTTAGTCCGTAAAATGTTTCAGAAATCAACAATGAATTTCAAAGAAATGTCCAATGATCATATTAAAGATGTAAAGTCGCCAAGGTCTCCGAAAGAAATGCAAACTAGCGTGGATACACTATCAACCTCGCCTAGATCTCCAAAAGGAGTATATACTCCCTCCCCAGGGTCACCAAGATCTCTGAGGTCCCCTAGATCCCCTGGGAGTCTGCGCAAGAATTCAAAGCATTCCTTTTCTGGAAGAGATGGTCGTCCTAAAAAGGGTAAACCATTGCTATGTGCGCTTAGATTCATGTAAAATCATATTTTTGTTTACAATGCTTGTGCAGGCGGATGCGGGGGAAAAGGAACTTGGGGAGGTCTGCTTGACACAGAGGATGGCCATGTAATCGACCCTGATGATCCAAATTACACAAGCCATGAGGTAATTGTTTCAAGTTTCCTTGTTTCTTTAATATCGTAATTTCACATTTCTATCACAATAACTTATGATTTCAGGAAGAAGACAAATCGATCCCTAGAACAAATCCAAAGTTTGAGGAATTCAAAAAGAAGGCTACGGTTATAGTAGAGGAATATTTCGACAATGATGATGTTATCTCAACTGCCGATGAATTAAGAGAACTAGAAATGCCAAGTTACAATTATTATTTCGTCAAAAAGCTCATCTCCATGGCCATGGATCGCCATGATAAAGAAAAAGAGATGGCTTCCATTTTATTATCTAAGCTCTACGGTGATGTCGTTGATTCCCCACAACTTTACAAAGGTTTCCAAAAGCTCGTTGAATCAGCGGACGACTTCATAGTTGATATACCAGATACAGTCGATGTACTAGCTTTGTTCATTGCTCGTGCAATAGTGGATGACATACTCCCACCCTCGTTCTTGACAAAGACCGTGAATAATCTCAGTAAAGATTCTATAGGATTTGATGTGATCAAACGGGCCGAAAAAGGGTATCTGTCGGCCCCTTTACATTCTGAAACGATCGAACGCAGATGGGGTGGAAACAAGAACAAAACAGTCCAAGATTTGAAGATTAAAATTGATGACTTGTTGAAGGAATATGTTGCTAGCGGTGATATTAAAGAGGCTTTGAGATGTATAAAGGATTTGAACGTTCCACATTTCAACCACGAGGCAGTTAAGAGGGTGCTTATAATGGTTATGGAGAATAGACATGCTGAGAGCTGTTTGCTTGAATTGCTCAGAAGGGCTGCTGAAGAAGGGCTGATCAATTCAAGCCAGATATCGAAGGGCTTTAGTCGTACGATTGACTTAGTCGACGATTTGACGTTAGATATACCGAATGCAAAATTGTTGCTGCAGTCTTTGATCTCAAAAGCAGCGTCAGAGGGTTGGTTATGTGCCTCGTCTTTGAAATCCCTGTCATCTAATACGGATAGACAGTCAGTTGAAGATGATAAAGTTGAAGCATTCAAGAAGAAGGCAGGCTCGATTATCCATGAGTATTTTCTGTCTGGTGATGTTTCTGAGGTTATTCGCTGTTTGGAGTCCGAAAACAGGTCGTTCTTGAGTGCACTAAATGCTATTTTCGTGAAGAAACTAATCACATTAGCTATGGATAGGAAGAATAGAGAGAAAGAAATGGCTTCTGTTCTATTAACTTCATTATGTTTTCCATCCGATGATGTTGTGACCGGCTTCACCATGCTGATAGAATCGGCTGAAGATACTTCCTTAGACATCCCTGTCGTAGTTGAAGATCTAGCCATGTTTCTGGCAAGGGCAGGGGTGGATGAGGTCTTGACCCCAAAGCACCTGGAAGAGATTGGAAACCAGTTCTTTGAATCAAATTCAGTGGGAAATAAGGTTATTTCAATGGCATCGTCCATGTTAAAGGTTCGGCTTTCGGGGGAACGTATTCTAAGGTGCTGGGGTGGTGGAGGGAGCTATAAGAACGGATGGACTATCGAAGACGTAAAGGACAAAATCGAAAGATTACTAGAAGAGTTTGAGTGTGGAGGTGATATGAGAGAGGCATGTCGATGCGTAAAGGAATTAGGAATGCCATTCTTTCATCATGAGGTCGTGAAGAAATGTTTGGTGACCCTTATGGAGAACAAAAATGAGAGGGTGTGGAGTTTACTGCGTGAGTGTTACAGTATCGGGCTTATAACGACGCATCAAATGACAAATGGGTTCGGGAGAATGGCGGAATCTCTGGATGATTTGGCTTTGGATGTGCCAGATGCGAAGAAACAGTTCGAGAATTTAGTGAAGCGAGCCGAGAATGAGGGATGGCTGGACCCCTCATTTTGTAACAACGGGTCGAAACTTGTTTTGGACAATGGGTTTTGCTAATTGTGACCAATAATCCACCAAGATTTATCTTTCTAACAATTCTCAAACCAATTTTTATTTGATATATTTCTCTGATGGTTTTAATGAATGGAACCACCTAAATTGTTGGGCACTAGGCCAAATACCTTTACATTTCAATTTATGAGTCAAAATTTACAAGTGAAAAAATTGTATAAATTGTACGGCAATAACTTCTCGTGTTGTGATAGTTCCTGCTTTATCTAGCCTTTGGATGTTGTGACTTCTTTTATACATTTTTGGTGTTTGACGTGCAACATACAATATCTATAAAATCGAATCATCTTAAAGAAAAATCGAATCACGTTGGTAAAGGTACATGACCAGGATATTTCTACCAAGTTTTTGTGAGATGGTTTTTTTAGGAATTAGGATTTGGTGGTGGTTTTTTCTTCGTGACGGGAAATCATATGTAAATAGAGTATAAGTGTGGATAAAAAGCATTGTTTTTCAATTGTAAAACGACAAAATTAATCTTCAATACACAATTTTTATGTGTACATCATGAAACACGATATATTGCATTCTACTTCATTTGTATTCGAAAAACATTTTATATAAGGTTGAATTATATTTATTCTACTTCATTCTTTTTTTGAAAAATATTTTATATTTATATTTACATGAGAAAAATAAGGTTGAATTATATTTATATTTTTATTTGTATGTAGCAAAGTAAGTCATGTTCATGGGTAAAGAGCATTGTTTTTCAATTATGAAACGACAATATTAACCTTCTATATATATTTTTTATGTGTACATCATGAAACACAATATATTACATTCTGTTTCATTCTTTTTTGAAAAACATTTTGTATAACGTTGAATTATATTTATCCTACTTCATCCTTTTTTTGAAAAACATTTTATATTTATATTTACATAAGAAAAATAAAGTTGAATTATATTTTTATTTATATGTAGCAAAGTAAGTCATGTTCATGTCCTTGTATGTTTAAGCCTGAATACTTTGAATAGAGAGTCATATAAATAAATTCTCAATTAAATATATGGGCAAATGAAAAAAAAAATGTAAAATCACCATTAATAATTTTAATGTGAGGACCCGTACTCTTAATTAATATTTAATTATCAAACAACAAGGATTAATTGGTGTAAACAGCAAAAATAAATTTAAAATATTCATTTGGGACTACATAAATTTCGGCATAACCTCCCCGTAAGTAGGACAACCCAAAAATTTCAAAACACAACAACATCAATATACGCTCAAAAATAACATCAAGTTCACAATCAACCAAACAAATATCCTACAGTCGCACTGGCCAGAACTAGACACAACATACCACAAATAAAATCCAAAACATCATAAAAACATCACCATACAGCTACACAGGACATCTCCCTGGCAAATGTATCAAACCAGTATAATATATAGATATTTGGGAACTCTGACACAAACCAACTGACTACTGGGTACCACTCACTGACGCTCCATCAGACGCGTCAAATCCCTCGGAATGACCTGCTATGGCATCAAAAACAACCACAACATAAAAAGAAAACAAGGGTCGGACTCCAGTACGACAAATCAGTAAAATTACAACGTATATAAAAGACATGTAATAATACCAAGTAAATGCAATGATATGTGATACATGAATGGTAACAATGGAATAAAGGATATCAATCGGAGTCCAAACGAATAGCATCATCAACAGTAACAGTGGTCACCCGTGCCAGGAATACAACATCAAATCACCGCTCGTCCATGCACGTAGCATCGGGAATGCGAGTAGCTAAGTCGCTCGTCCCTAGCTGTCATCGAGGAATGTGACTAAACCTAACCCACCCGTCCCTCTGATGATTCAATATATCTCAACAGAATCAACATAAATTTTCGTCAAAGGAGTCAAGGCTCAATATTTTATGTCAATAAAATTTATGCATGAATGCACATTCAAGGCACATAATAGAAAACAACATTTACTGAATATTCTTACACGTCAATATACGCGTCATAATGATATAGGTTTGAGCGTACTTCAACTATAACTTACAATACCACAATAATTTCTTAAGGACTTTCTGATGAACTCGCTCAACTATATAACCTACAATATAAATTCAATATATACTTCAATATACTGTATTCTAAACGGCTAAAACAAATTATATCGGCTATATTAAAATTCAAATTCTCGGCAGCCTATAAAACCCGTCAAAAATCTGGAATTCAAGCTTAGTACCTCAAGAGTCAAGGCTAAAATGCACAAAGGTGATCTCGCGGAGGTAGCTCACTGGAAAAGTCACCGGAAATACTCTTCACGGTCAGAAAACAAGCTGGAAAAAGAGGGGAAAAAATTAATACTTCACTTATCAAACTAATCCACCAAGAACAACAAAGAATCGAAGCCAAAACCTTACCTAAACCGGATCAAAGCTTAAACGCACTGTTGCTACAAAACAAGCCGATCAAGCTCAATAATTTCTGACTTAAGGCAGGAAAAAGTCTAATAAACTGGAGGAAAAATATTGCTATCTGCTGCGCTACTTCTCCGACCTCTGGCGACGCTACACGAGAGCTGCAGAAACATGAGGAAAAGCGTCGGGTTGCAGGGGTCAAAAAGCTTTCTTTCTGGATTTGAGCGATTTGTTGCTTCTTCTATCAAATGGGTTTAAGTAAGTAAATGAAAATGAGCTGGGTCTATACTTATTCAGCCTCACATTCTCCCCCACTAATAAAAGATTTTGTCCTCGAAATCTAACAAATACAACATTGATATCCAAAACATTAAGACTGATAATACATAGGAAATTCAGAATACATCGCGTAATTACATTTTCAAAAAATGAGGCCATTCTTGTCGCATCTTTACAAATTCCCACGTAGATTCTTCTCTTCCATGTCTACTCCACTGTACCAAAACCAGTGGAATTGTCTTGCTCCCGAGTTGCTTTTCCTTGCAGTCCAAAATTTGCACTGGATGTTCAACATAGCTAAGAAAACTATCTAACGCCACATCCTCGACATTCAAGATATGTGTCGGATCTGGCTCATACTTCCGCAACATAGATACATGAAACACATTTTGTATCAAAGACAAACTCGGCGGCAAGTCTAAACGATTAGCCAATGTGCCAATCCTCTCAACAATCACATACAGACCAATATAACGTGGAGCTAACTTCCCTTTATGTCCAATCTCATAGTACCTCGGAATGGTGATACTTTCAAGAAAACATAATTGACCACTTGGAACTCTAAACTTCTACATCTTTTATTAGCATAACTGGCTTGACGATCCTGGGCTGCTTTCACCCTTTTCCCGATCAATTCGAATTTATCTTTAATTTCTTGAATAAATTCTGGTTTTGACATCTGTATTTCTCCTACATCTTACCAATATATCGGTGATCTGCACTTTCTTCCATACAAATCTTCAAATGGGGCCATACCGATTGTTTCCTGAAAACTATTATTGTAAGAGACTTCAACCAAAAACAATGATTCCTGCCAACCACCTTTGAAATCCATCACTACTGCCCATAACCCGTCTTCAAGCGTTTTAATGGTTCTTTCTGACTGACCATCTGTTTGTGGGTGATAAGCGGTGCTCATAGCCGACCCAAAGCTAATTACAAACTGTTAGAGTAGGTGCCCGTCGAGCCAAGTGTTGGCCGATGGTTCATGTTTAAACTCTATGTATGTACAGTCTTTATTTTAATAATATTTGAATTTATTATTTTGGCACTTCTTTATCTGTATACCCATGCTAGTTGCATAGATAAAGTCCTTGAATATACAAATAGTAGAAAAAATATGAGAAGCTCATATGATGAGGATCATGAAACTCATATTTGGAATATTGTATATTCTAAACAGTTCCTAGTCGATTCAGCCACCGCCAAGAAGGATATAGGCCGCTCAAGTTCGAGACTAGTATCTGCGATGTGAGTACCATGTTTCATTGGTAGGGGACATTGTTATGTCCGAGCATGAAGATAGGTGCTCCTTGTAGAGTGCACTGAACAACCCTCCATAAAGGACTTTCCAAGTGGTTCTCACTTATCGAGTGGAAACGTCCTAGTTTATGGTTGTACACCATTAGTCCTTATGACCCGGGACAACATTGAGACTCTATGTGCTAGAATTACACTTTGACTTGTTTACCGACTCTCATGGGGTCATCAGGTGGCAAGGTTGAGTGTTCTGTCAAAACATATAGGAGTCGATGCATTGTAGTCGGGGATTCACCGCTTACCTTCGGGTATGGATATCCTATGTGTTCTCATGTATGTGTAGTATGAAATCTCTAATCAGATTATGGTAGTAATTATGAAAGGGGTTTCATAGATTACACCATCGATGCAACTACGACATGACACATAGTATCGATTCACTGACAACTCTCGATATACCAATGGTTGTCGAATCGGTCGGGTTATATGAGTTGAAGGGACCGTACTGTACGCTAACCATAATTGAATGGTTCTTGCAGGCACTATAATTTGATACCTAGGGAATCATATAAGCGATGCTGCTAGGCGTTTAACATGATTGGTTGGGTACTATCAGACTTGAGTTCTGACATTCTTGTTATCAAGGAGTTGATAAGTATGAATGGAGCAGTTGGGGTATGCTCGTATAAGGACATGTTTAGTTCGAATCACATGGAGATGTGAACCCACGGCTAGTTGTATCAATGAACCATTGAGGGCCACACAAATACTAGCTTTCTAGATCCCATTGAGAAGTTAAAATAGTTCAATGTGTTGAACGGCTTATAAATGAGTTTATAAGCGTAAGGAAAATAGAAGTATGACTTCTATGAGAGAAATATAACTTTTAATTTATGAATGTGTTCCTAAATTAAAAGTTGGCCAAATAAATAATGTATTTGAAAATTGTGATTTTCATAAACATTATTATTGACTAAATTAAATTAATTCAAGTGTTGAATTAATTAAACACTAGTGGGCCTAGTAGAATCCAAATAATTAAATTAATTCAAGTGTTGAATTAATTAAATAACATTGGGCCTTGTAGAGCCCAATTGGAAATAATTATTTAACTAGTGGGCTTGAGTAAAATCAAGTAAAGTTTAATTGGGCTCAAATATGTTTGAGACAATTAAATTAAAGTCCATGAGCCTTGTAATTGTTACAAGCCCAAATAAGAATACATGCTTTGGAGGTGATGAGTTGGGAATACTTTTTATTAAAAAAATTGCATGGCATGCAAAAGTTGGTCTCTACTTTTTCACACACCAAGACAACTCATCCTCTCCCATTCTAACTAGACTTGGCCGAAATTCTTGAAAGATTCTCTTCTCATTTTTCTCTCCATTTTTCTTCTTCAATTGTTGAGGATAGAAAATACTTCTCCTTGAAAAATCTTCTTATTTTTCTAGTGCAAAATAAGAAAGGTTCTAGCTTGCAAGTGGTGGGCCTAATTTGAAGCAAGGAGAGCTTGTAGAAGGTCATCCCATCAAGAGCTAAGGTGTTTACACCCTAGTTGGAGCCATCATCAATCCATTGTGATTGATAGGTAAATTTCATAACACCCTATGAATGTCATAGTTTGTGTTTTGTATATACTACATGCTAGTACATGAGGTGTTCAAATTTTTCATAAAATTTTGGTTTTCATGCCTTGAAAAGATTTTTGAACTTCCATTGCGCATTTGAACACCTAAAACCGATCCTCTTTCAAGTGGTATCAGAGCTAAGGTTACTAGTTTTTGTAGCATATACATGATATATTATATTGAGGTCGATTTCTAATCCGCATGAGATGTAATTTTGCAACAAAATCAAGGCCAACACATAGGGCATTTTTGGGCAGCAACAGTAGCTCGGGCTGCCCGAGGGGCTGACCATTTCGGGCAGCAAGGGCAGCCCCTCGGGCTACCCGAAGCCCTCTATTTAAAATAAAAAAAATTAAAAAAAATTTTTTTGCATGTTGGCCGGAATCCGGCGACGGAGCTCCGGCGACGGCGATGACGACTAGGGTTTTCAAAAGGTGTTTTGAAATATCAAAGTGTCATGGGCCTTGAGTTGTTGGGTCATTGGATGTCTAACATATTTGTGAAATTTAAATGGGCCAAAATGTTTTTGGTGAAAAATGATTTTTTGGGTTCTTAAGTTTAAATTTACAAAAGTTGCAAATATTTTCTCATGAAATAAATAATTGAAGTTGGACTTTAATTATTTATAGTAAATTGTGATTTGCAAGAAATTCGGTTATAAATAAATTAATTAGAATGTAGACAAAGGTGTTTGTATACTTTGTTAATTTAGTTTATAATCGTGGCGGTTAGTGATTGGATCAAGTAATTATTGTGATAATTAATTGATGGTGTATGATATGTGATATTATACATGAAGGATGATCAAAAGCCCAAGCCCAATTTGCTAGGTGTATGCTAGGATATTTTGTGTTGAGTGATTGTAATAATTATCAATTTATAAAGTGGGCTTGGTTTATGGCCCATTCCCACCCCATGAGATGTATCCCTATTTGCCATGGATATTTATTTGTAAATATTAGTGTAGTGGATGATAAAGATTGGAAGATGGTGGCCTTGATGATTATGAAGATCGAAGACATGTAAATATTGGAAGCTAATGTAATAGTTGCATTTGCATCCCATGCATTTCCCTAGGATTGGACCTAGGCCCGTGTTTAGCTCACACGGGCCATTAGTTTTGGGGCGATTGATCATCCTTGTTTTGTTTACTGTTTATAATATATGCATGATATGTTATAAATAATGAGTATGTGCGTTATTATTATGATAATAACAAAGTTGCATGAATCCGGCAGACATACGATCAAACATGACAAACTTTTAAATAAAATTAATGATGAGACCTTTCAAAATTAAAAACCCTCATTTTGAATAAGATTCAAAATTAATATCAAGCCCGAAAAGGGGAATTATAAATTTGTTTATAATTTCCATGTCTTCCATCGACAATGGGTGCATGATGAACGCTACCCGTGCTCGGAGCTCGGCTCATATTATTGGGGGGGCCCTGGGTGCCGGCAAGCAGTGACATCCATTGAATGGTGATGTGAACTACGTGGAACTCCCATGATTTCGGCTCATATTATTGGGGGAACTCATGGCGACCGTCCATTAAGGTTCAACATCGATGGATAAGGCTTGACACGTGAAGATGAACGACGTCATATTATTGGGTCCTAATCAAACGTGAGACAAAAGTTTACATAAAGGGTTGCATGGTGATGCAATTGGAAACTACCTTTTAGGGATTGTGATTGGCTGATATTATTCGGGATCATAATTCGCTAGTTGGACCTTGCGTACCTACTGAGGAAAGGAGTTTCCCGTTTTCACTAGAGGGTAGTGAAAATGTCAAAACAGTGGGAGCGAAAAATTTATAAAGTAAAAGTCCATACTTTATATCTTACTAAATATTTTAAAATAGTCATTAACATTTATCTGTTTTACTTTTCAGTACAAATTTGACAATGTCTTCGATTCGCAATCCGCTGTCTGTTATTCTCGAAAAACACGTATTAACCGGACCTAATTACCTCACTTGGCTAAGAAACCTGAAAATCGTCTTGAACTCGGAAAAGATTGCATACACACTGACTGAGTCGCTCCCTGTTGAGGCTCCGACTAACTGCACTCCTGAGGAGTTACAGATTTACAAGGAATGGTGTGACCATGACTTGAAGGCCGGGTGTTACATGCAGGCTTCTATGAATGATGAGGTGCAAAGGCGTTTTGAGGATGCAAAGAGTACTGCTGACATTCATTTGCAGCTCAAGGAGCTCTTTGGTGAGTAGACTCGGCCTCTTAGGCATGCTACAGTCAAGGAGCTGATCACTTTGCACATGCGAGATGGGGCCTCGGTCCATGAGCATGGCCTGAAGATGATTGGGCTCGTGGACAAGCTCGTTGGCATGGATTTGATGTTGCCTTCGGAGCTGACCACCGACGTGTTGCTGTTGTCATTTCCTAGCTCATTTGATCCTTTTGTGGTGAACTTCAACATGAACAAGATGGAGCCGACCCTTGAGGAGTTGGTGAACATGCTTGTGACCTTTGAGTCCACCATCAAGAAAGAGAAGCCGGTTCTTTTTGTGGGCTCTTCATCTGGTACGAAGACCGGTCCACCTGGGAAGGGAAAGAAGCGTTCTTTCCAACGTCCCAAGAAGAACGTGCCCTTGAAGAGGCAGACTCCGGGTCCCGTTGTGGCAGCCACACCAGTGAAGGCTGACAAGACTGTTGACATCTGTCATCATTGCAAGAAGCCTGGACATTGGAGGCGTAACTGCAGGGAATATCTTGCCAAGAAGAGTTCTGGAAACGGTATGTTCTATATTGAAGTAAACATTTCAATTAACTCTACTTCTTGGGTATTGGATACCGGCTGTGGCTCACATCTCTGTAATGATTTGCAGGTGATGGGAAGAAGTAGGAGGCTCAGAGAAGGTGAGACCTTCTTGAGGATGGGCAATGGAGCAAGGGTTGCTGTCAAGGCCGTAGGAGATGTTTATTTGCATTTGAACAATGATTTTAAGTTTTTTTTGAGAGATGTTTTGTTTGTACCAGACTTGGTGAAAAACATTATTTCCATTTCTATGCTTGATAAAGATGGATTTTCTTGTTTATTTAGCAAAGGTGTTTGCAACATTTACAAGAACGAACGTTTAATTGGTACCGGAGAACTTGAAAACGATCTCTACACCTTAAAATTGAAAGATATTCCACTAAACAATGTCCAAGCTATAACAACAACAAATAGACGCAAACAAGATACTCTAAATTCGGCACAGTTATGGCATGCTCGATTAGGACATATTTCCCTAAGAAGGATGAACAAGCTAGTAGGAGTAGGCATGTTTGATATGTCTGATATTTATGCTCTCACGACTTGTGAATCCTGTCTAAAAGAAAAGATGACCAAAATTCCCTTTAAGAGCCATGTGGAGCGAGCCAAAAGATTATTGGATTTGATCCATACCGATGTGTGCGGTCCGCTTAGCATCACCACTAAGCATAGACATGCCTACTTCATCACCTTTACCGATGACTTTTCGAGGTATGGGTATGTGTATTTGATGAAATACAAGTCTGAAGCCTTTGAAAGGTTCAAAGAATTCAGAAGTGAAGTAGAGAAACAGTTGGGACGAAGCATCAAGACACTTCGATCGGATCGAGGTGGTGAGTACTTGAGTGCCGAGTTCCAAGAGTATCTTAGGGAGAATGGGATTTTCTCACAGTGGACTCCGCCCGCTACACCACAGTTGAATGGTGTTTCGGAGCGTCGTAACCGGACTTTGATGGACATGGTTCGGTCTATGATGGGATTCACGGAGTTGCCGCCATCCTTTTGTGGATATGCGCTTGAGACAACGACACTGTTGTTGAACAATGTCCATTCAAAGGTAGTTGATAAGACACCATATGAGATATGGATGGGTAAGCCTCCCAAATATTCTTATCTTAGAATATGGGGGTGCCTTGCTTATGTGAAGCAGGTAGTGGGAGATAAATTGGATAGTCGATCCATTTTATGTTACTTTGTGGGATATCCAAAGAATTCGGTTGGATACTACTTCTATCATCCCCAAGAAACAAAGGTGTTTGTTTCTAGGAATGCAACTTTTTTGGAAAAGTAATTTCTATTGGATAGAAAAGGGGAGATGATAGAACTCGAAGAGGTTCGAGAGACACCCACAATTATAGAACCCACACTCGAAGAGCCAAGAGAGGAGATACAAGCTCCTAGAAGATCCGAGAGAGTCTCGAGACCACCTATGAGGTATGGTCTGCTTCTTGAAGAGGGCCATGATGAGCCTAACCATGGATGTGATCCAAGGACCTTCAAGGAAGCATTATCTGATGACGATTCATCCAAGTGGCTTGAAGCAATGGAATCTGAGATGAATTCCATGCATTCGAACCAAGTGTGGAATCTCGTGGATCCACCTGAGGGAATTTTTCCCATAGGGTGTAAATGGATTTACAAGAGGAAACTTGGGGCGGATGGGAAGGTATAGACCTTCAAGACGCGATTGGTGGCAAAAGGATATACTCAAAGACAAGGAGTTGACTTTGAGGAAACCTTTTCTCCAGTTGCAATGTTCAAGTCCATAAGGATATTGCTAGCCATAGCTGCAAGGTATGACTATGAGATATGGCAGATGGATGTCAAGACAGCCTTTCTTAATGGGGATATTAAGGAAGAGATTTACATGTCTCAACCCGAAGGGTTTACATCTGTCGGAAGTGAGCATATGGTATGCAAACTTCAGAGATCTATTTATGGTCTAAAGCAGGCATCTAGGAGTTGGAACCTTAGATTCGATAGTACAATCAAAGAGTTTGATTTTACTAAGAATCCTGAGGAACCCTGTGTGTATAAGAAGGTCAGTGGGAGTGCTGTGACATTCCTGGTGCTGTATGTTGATGACATTCTACTCATTGGGAATGATGTAGGAATGTTGAAATCAACTAAGATATGGTTAACGAGTAAGTTCTCGATGCAGGACTTGGGTAAAGCATCTTTTGTATTGGGAATACAGATCTATAGAGATAGATCAAGAAGATTGCTTGGTCTCACCCAGTCCACATACATTGATATCATCGTGAAGAGGTTCTCGATGGATGAGTCCAAGAGAGGACATCTACCAATGTGTCATGGCGTGTCCCTATCCAAGTCTATGTCTCCCAAGACTGATGCAGAGATAGAGGCGATGACACGCATTCCGTATGCATCTGCGATTGGTAGCATCATGTATGGGATGATATATACACGTCCTGACGTGGCTTTCGCACTAAGTGTAGTGAGTAGATATCAATCGAACCCCGGTCTTCCACATTGGAAAGCTGTGAAAGACATCCTCAAGTATTTGAGAAGGACCAATAAGTTGTTCTTGGTTTATGGGGGTGGGGTACTGAAATTGGAAGGCTATACCGACTCTAGCTTCCAAAGCGATATCGATGACTCGAAGTCAACCTCTGGATTCATATTCATGCTCAATGGTGCTGCTGTCTCTTGGAAGAGTTCCAAGCAAGATAGTACAACGGATTCCACCACTGAGGCAGAATATATTGCTGCATCAGCTGCAGCAAAGGAAGCTGTTTGGATAAGGAATTTCGTCCAAGAGTTGGGCGTCATTCCTAATGGAGTTGCTCCTGTCCCAGTGTTTTGTGACAACACGAGAGCCATTGCTCAAGCAAAGGAGCCAAGGTCTCATCAGAAGTCCAAACACGTATTGAGAAAGTACCACATCCTCCGAGATATCGTGGAAAGAGGAGACGTCATGATTGACAAAGTCGGCTCCGAAGATAATGTTGCTGATCCGCTAACTAAACCTTTACCTGGACCATTATTCGAGAAGCATCGCGAATCGATGGGTTTGAAGCATATGGGTAGTTGGCTCTAGTGCAAGTGAGAAATTGTTAGAGTAGGTGCCCGTCGAGCCAAGTGTTGGCCGAGGGTTCATGTTTAAACTCTATGTATGAACAGTCTTTATTTTAATAATATTTGAATTTATTATTTTGGCACTTCTTTATCTGTATACCCATGCTAGTTGCATAGATTAAGTCCTTGAATATACAAATAGTAGAAAAAATATGAGATGCTCATATGATGAGGATCATGAAACTCATATTTGGAATATTGTATATTCTAAACAGTTCCGAGTCGATTCAGCCGCCGCTAAGAAGGATATAGGCCGCTCAAGTTCGAGACTAGTATCTGCGATGTGAGTACCATGTTTCATTGGTAGGGGACATTGTTATGTCCGAGCATGAAGATAGGTGCTCCTTGTAGAGTGCACTGAACAACCCTCCATAAAGGACTTTCAAGTGGTTCTCACTTATCGAGTGGAAACGTCCTAGTTTATGGTTGTACACCATTAGTCCTTATGACCCGGGACAACATTGAGACTCTATGTGCTAGAATTACACTTTGACTTGTTTACCGACTCTCATGGGGTCATCAGATGGCAAGGTTGAGTGTTCTGTCAAAACATATAGGAGTCGATGCATTGTAGTCGGGGATTCACCGCTTACCTTCGGGTATGGATATCCTATGTGTTCTCATGTATGTGTAGTATGAAATCTCTAATCAGATTATGGTGGTAATTATGAAAGGGGTTTCATAGATTACACCATCGATGCAACTACGACATGACACATAGTATCGATTCACTGACAACTCTCGATATACCAATGGTTGTCGAATCGGTCGGGTTATATGAGTTGAAGGAACCGTACTGTACGCTAACCATAATTGAATGGTTCTTGCAGGCACTATAATTTGATACATAGGGAATCATATAAGCGATGCTGCTAGGCGTTTAACATGATTGGTTGGGTACTATCAGACTTGAGTTATGACATTCTTGTTATCAAGGAGTTGATAAGTACGAATGGAGCAGTTGGAGTATGCTCGTATAAGGACATGTTTAGTTCGAATCACATGGAGATGTGAACCCACGGCTAGTTGTAACAATGAACCATTGAGGGCCACACAAGTACTAGCTTTCTAGATCTCAGTGAGAAGTTAAAATAGTTCAATGTGTTGAACGGCTTATAAATGAGTTTATAAGCGTAAGAAAAATAGAAGTATGACTTCTATGAAAGAAATATAACTTTTAATTTATGAATGTGTTCCTAAATTAAAAGTTGGCCAAATAAATAATGTATTTGAAAATTGTGATTTTCATAAACATTATTATGGACTAAATTAAATTAATTCAAGTGTTGAATTAATTAAACACTAGTGGGCCTAGTAGAGTCCAAATAATTAAATTAATTCAAGTGTTGAATTAATTAAATAACATTGGGCCTTGTAGAGCCCAATTGGAAATAATTATTTAACTAGTGGGCTTGAGTAAAATCAAGTAAAGTTTAATTGAGCTCAAATATGTTTGAGACAATTAAATTAAAGTCCAAGAGCCTTGTAATTGTTACAAGCCCAAATAAGAATGCATGCTTGGGAGGTGAAGAGTTGGGGAATACTTTTTATTAAAAAAATTGCATGGCATGCAAAAGTTGGTCTCTACTTTTTCACACACCAAGACAACTCATCCTCTCCCATTTTAACTAGACTTGGCCGAAATTCTTGAAGGATTCTCTTCTCATTTTTCTCTCCATTTTTCTTCTTCAATTGTTGAGGATAGAAAATACTTCTCCTTGAAAAATCTTCTTATTTTTTTAGTGTAAAATAAGAAAGATTCTAGCTTGCAAGTGGTGGGCCTAATTTGAAGCAAGGAGAGCTCGTAGAAGGTCATCCCATCAAGAGCTCTTCTACAAGCTAAGGTGTTTACACCCTAGTTGGAGCCATCATCAATCCATTGTGATTGATAGGTAAATTTCATAACACTCTATGAATGTCATCATTTGTGTTTTGTGAATGTTACATGCTAGTACATGAGGTGTTCAAATTTTTCATAAAATTTCGGTTTTCATGCCTTGAAATGATTTTTGAACTTCCGTTGCGCATTTGAACACCTAAAACCGATCCTCTTTCACAAACTTCCCCAAAACTTCGAAGCAAACCTTGGATCATGATCGGATACTTTGGTTACTGGCACACCATGTAATCTTACTATATGATCAATGTACAGTTTTGCCATTTTCATATAAGTACAAATACGATCATATGGAATAAAATGAGCTGATTTATACAATCTATCAACAATCACCCAAATCGCATCACAACCATGATTAGAACGAGGTAGATGAGTCACAAAATCCATAGTCTCCACTAATCTGATAAGTCCATCTTGAAGTTCCCAAGTGCTCGTGAACTTTAGAGATAGCCAAATATGTCAGCATCGCATTCTGAACTTTCCTACTGAGGGCATCTGCAACAAGATTCATTCGACCTGGTTGATACTGAATCTCACAATCAAAATCTTTAAGCAACTCCATCCATCGACGATGTCTCATGTTCAAGTCAGGCTGTGTGAAAAGATATTTAAGACTCTTGTGATCCGAATAATTCACAAACTGCTCACCGTACAGATAATAATGCCATAACTTCAATGCAAACAGAATGGCAGCCGACTCTAAGTCATGAACTAGATATCGGGTCTCATGCGGATTCAACTGTCAAGAAATATATGCAATCACTCACCCATTTTGCATTAGAACACAACCAATTCCATTAGATATGCATCTGAACAAACAACATATCCACGTGAGCCTGATGGAAAATGTCACGCCCCGAAACCGAGGCTTCGGTGACATCCGATATTGTTAATCAAATAACAATAAACCTCATAAAAAATAGTCAAATACCAGTCTATTTCATAAAATTTCATTGTCTTTACATGAAAGGAAAAATACAGAGGTCGTGGAAGCGAAAATTACAAACATTTACGAAGAAAGACTAAGGAACACTTGAATTCCTTCCTTTTAATTCTTTACCAGCCCCAGAAGTGCTCCTGCTCCTTTTGTTCTACATGTTCTTCATTCTCATCTGGAGAGAGACGTAAGGGGGGTGAGTGCTTTGGGAAACACTAAGAAAGTGGGGCCGATCGAATTCCAGAAAACATTTCACACATAATATTTTTAAAACTTTCTTATTTTTACATAACATAATATATCAGAGTGGAATGAACAGAAGTCAAACGTTGAACAAATCAGAGCTTCAGAGTTGGATGAACATAAATCAGACTTAGAAAAAAATCAGAAATTCGAATCAGAACAGAACTAATCAGAACTTATCAGACAAACAGATTATAATGATCATTGGCTATCCTTGATCTTGGGCTCTCTTTGGGGCCATCTCCTGTAAATGGTTTTCCTCTGGAGCCTTTTCCCACATTCGGGCTCCCTCTGGAGCCTTTTCCCTCACAGGCTTTCCCGATGCACCATTATCAGATTCAAACAAATAACTTATCATTCAGAGACAAATTGGTTCGAACAGAATGACACCAACATAGAACGAAACGGAGAAGCATAAACGAACAAACAGACGGAACGAAACGATTTGAAGCAACTTAGTGATCTTCGTAATCCAAACTTATTCACATCATGTAATAGACGATCGAATTTTAAAACATACATAATCTTTAAAACATATAAACTCACTCACCTGAAAGATTGTTCCAAAATTCTTGGAATGAACAAGTTGGAATTTGACACTGAAAAATCAGTCACCTTGAAAAAAATTTTGTGCCTAATTGAACCGTTGGATCGGTCTGAATTTTGGATATGTTGCTCCAAACACGTGTAGGTATATTCTGAATGGTGGAGATTGGATTTGGACGTGCAAAACAATGAGCAAAACTTTCTGAAATTGGGCAGAATATTTGGTACTCGAAAATTGCAACTTTTGGATAAAATCTTTGATGTTGTTTTTGGTGTGATTTAACTCATTCCTTTGCCACTATTTATAGGAACCAATATGACTTTAAGTATTCCCCCTATATGACAAAGGTTGCATTACTTATGGCATGTAATCACCAATTTGTCTTTAGGTCTTCTCTCTCCATGCCAAAGGTTGCATGGTTTATGGACTTAAATGTCACCAATGTGACTTTAGGTCTTTCTCCTCCATGCCAAAGGTATCATGTAGTTTTATTCTCCTCCATGACATAATTCATCTTCAATGCAAAACTAAAATCAACTTGGTACTTCTTTGTCTCTTTGTAATGCAAAATTTTGGGTCTTCACAGCAAAGCCAGCACAGGAGCTGTTTTCAAATTTTCCTTCAAAGTCTCAAAACTTGACTCACATTCATTAGTCCACAAAAAACATCGATCTTTTTGCACTAATTGGGTCATAGGCCTTCCTATAATATAATCCTTCAACAAAAAGCATATAATATCCTTTCAATCCCAAGAAGCTGTGAATATCGGAAATATTCGTCGGTGTTGGCCAATTGATAACAGCTTCCACTTTACTAGGATCCACTGATACTCCTTGAGCTGATATAACATGACCCAGAAATACTACTCTGTCAAACCAGAATTCACATTTAGAAAATTTTGCATACAATTGCGCTGCTCTGAGTGTTTGGATGACTAAATTTAAATGTTTTTTTATGCTCCTTCTTTGTTTTTGAATAAATCAGAATGTCATCTATGAAGACAATAACAAATATGTCAATAAATTCTCGAAAAACACGATTCATCAAATCCATAAAAATCGATGTAGCATTAATCAATCCAAAAGGCATATCTAGAAATTCATAATGTTCCTAACGTGTTCGAAATGCTGTCATCGGAACATCTTCCTCTCAAACTCTAAGTTGATGGTATCCAGAACGAAGATCGATCTTTAAATACACTGATGTACCCTGCAAATGATCAAACAAGTCATCGAAACACGGCAGAGGATACTTGAAGGATCGTTTGCTCAGCATCTTTGGGATGCTTCAAACAAAATATTCTCCAATGAGCTGCAATAGCTCGTGTTCTAAAAATATTAACACAGATGAATTAAATCGAGTTTGGTTTTAAAACCAAGCAGAAGAAACTCGAAGTAATCCTTCGTGAAGAGTACTAATATATTTAGAAAACATTTTAACTTATGTAAGCTGACTAACTGAAATAAAACAGATTAGTTTTTGCATTCTTCAGTTCAGTTACAGTGACAACTGAACTGACGAATACTCCAACTGATCAAAACAGTTTGAAAACAATAGTTAATCAGTTAAATACACAAGATATGTTTATGGATGTTCGAAGACTTCAACTGCTCCTACGTCACCCCTTCTATCTCCAAAGATAGGATCCACTAGAAGACTTTGATTTATACAACTACTTGTACAAACCCACTCAGCTAGGACTTACACTACTGCCTAAACTGAACTCCTAGCTACGACTGAAGGCAGCACCTTCCAGCCAACACTTCTTTAACGTCTATGTGTCAAAGACTACATACACAAGTTTAACGTCTTTGTGCAAAACTGTATTTGAGTGGATGAGAGTGTTTGTGTGTGAGAACTGAACAAGGATATTCTCACACACGGAGGGAAATACGCTTTTAATCTAAGCTGATATATCTGTAAAGAGTTCCCTCGACTGGGCTGAATGCTTCTCTCTTTAAGCTGATATGATTTTGAAGCGTGCCCTTTTTTTTCTCTCTTGTGTTGTCTGTTGTTTGACTCTTCACTGATCTTCCCTTTATATAGGCGGGAAAACTGATCGTACAGTGAGATTCATTTATTGTATTTGTTGCATCTTGAATTCGTTTCTTGGACTTTGTGTCTCGACTTTTCAACTGCCCTTCTGAAAACATTTTGTCTTTAATGCACCGATGCGACGTCCATTATTGTCCTTTGACTGGATAATAGCTTTGTACCTTCACGTAAAGCAGGATTCCACTTGAGAGAGTTTGTCTTCATCCATAACTGAAGGATTCTAACTGATGCTTCGAACTGGTCAGTTGAACTGATCTTTCAGTTGGGCTGGTGAAATCAGTTGACTCGTCAGTTGAACAGATTTCACACTTATTCAGTTGGACTGATCAGTTGGGTTTCTTCATCAGCTGAACACTCCTTCGGCTGGCCAGGCTTCTGAGGTTTTCCTGCTGAATTACCTATCAACTGGACAATCAGCTGGACTGCTCAAGTGACGTAGTCAGTTAGACTGATTAATTTTGTGAGATCAGTTAGGTCTTTAGTTTTGCGATGTAAACATCTCGTAAACGATCCTAGATGCTGCACACTAAGGTAGATCATTAGTAACATAATTAACAGGGTTTGGTTATCATCAAAATTAAGATTGCGAACTTGAAAAATTCTAACAATCTCCTCTTTTTTATGATTACAAAACCTAAGCAGTTAAGCGCAATATATTCAGTTTAAGGATTAGCAAGTTCAAATGTTATTAAAGGCTCCCCCTTTATAACTGAATTTAATGAAATTAAAATAAACAAAAACTCCATCTCCAAAACTGAGTTAAAACCTTTTAAAAGAGATTGACAGAATTAAGAAACTACTTTTCAGTTGATTAATAGGAAAGAGTTTTTCGTAACAACTGAGTTTTAAAACTGATTGATAATATTTTTAGATTGAGAGATTGAGAGAAGGACAAGAAACTCCCCCTCAGAAACTGAATAAAAGCCCGTATCTGAAAGATATTTATATAGTCATTCATTCAGATATTATAATCGTTCAAGCAATGTAGACAAGAGATTTGGAAATATCCATTCAGTTACAGTAAAACACAGCTGAACAAATATGATGTTTATTTAAAGAAATTTCCTTGTATTTACATCTGAGCACAGTTGAACAAGAAAAATTACTACAATGGTAGCATATTTTAATCAACATCAGATATCAGTTGGTTTGTGTGACAGAACTGGATATACCATAAACTGGTTGCTTGATTGCTTGAACTGCTGCATCAGTTGTGAGTTTATCTTGCTATAGAAACGAGTTAAACTGCCTGAACTTGACTTTTTAGCAGACTAACCGATCGAGCAGACTCTGACTAAGCTCAACTGGAATGCAGCTGGTGATTTTAATCATCCAACGTCCCAGCATGGATGAGTTTCGTCTGAAGAACAGCTGGCCTGGTAGGCTTGCAACTGAAGACTTGTTCAAGGAGCAATTTAGCTGTGCATCTTTGCAGATGATTCTCAGTTCCCTGCAGGCTAATTAAAAATCCCTAGTAAAGAGTCTAAAGAAGTGGCTGCAATATTAGTCGCAGAGCAAATCCTCTCAACTCTTTACCAAAGAGCGACATATAAATATTTTCAAATAATTTTGAAAATCGTATGAGATATTTTTTAAATAACTTTTAACACTATTTTAAAGTGATATTCTAAAACACACTTTTCTTCAAATTTTTTTCTTAGAACAACCTGCTCTGATACCAATTAAAGGATCGTTTGCTCAGCATCTTTGTGATGCTTCAAACAAAATATTTTCCAATGAGCTGCAATAGCTCGTGTTCTAAGAATATTAACACCGATGAATTAAATCGAATTTGGTTTTAAAACCAAGCGGAAGAAACTCGAAGTAATCCTTCGTGAAAAGTACTGATATATTTAGAAAACATTTTAACTTATGTAAACTGACTAACTGAAATAAGACAGATTAGTTTTTGCATTCTTCAGTTCAGTTACGGTGACAACTGAACTGGCGAATACTCCAACTGATCAAAATAGTTTGAAAACAATAGTTAATCAGTTAAATATACAATATATGTTTATGAATGTTCGGAGACTTCAACTGCTCCTACGTCATCCCTTCTATCTCCACGGATAGGATCCACTAGAAGAATTTGATTTATACAACTACTTGTACAAACCCACTCAGCTAGGACTTACACTACTGCCTAAACTGAACTCCTAGCTACGACTGAAGGCAGCACCTTCCAGCCAACACTTCTTTAACGTCTATGTGTCAAAGACTACATACACAAGTTTAACGTCTTTGTGCAAGACTGTATTTGAGTGGATGAGAGTGTTTGTGTGTGAGAACTGAACAAGGATGTTCTCACACACTGAGAGAAATACGCTTCTAATCTAAGCTGATATATCTGTAAAGAGTTCCCTCGACTGGGCTGAATGCTTCTCTCTTTAAGATGATATGATTTTGAAGCGTGCCTTTTCTTTTCTCTCTTGTGTTGTCTGTTGTTTGAGCCTTCACTTATCTTCTCTTTATATAGGCGGGAAAACTTATCGTACAGTAAGATTCATTTATTGTATCCGTTGCATCTTGTATTCGTTTCTTGGACTTTGTGTCTCGACTTTTCGATTGCCCTTCTGAAACTTTTTGTCTTTAATGCACTGATGCAATGTCCATTATTGAGCTGGATTCCACTTGAGAGAGTTTGTCTCGAACTGGTCAGTTGAACTGATCTTTCAGTTGGGCTGGTAAAATCAGTTGACTCGTCAGTGGAACTGATTTCACACTTGTTCAGTTGGACTGATCAGTTGGGTTTCTTCATCAGTTGAACACTCTTCCGGCTGGCCAGGCTTCTGAGGTTTTCCTGCTGAATTACTTATCAACTGGACAATCAGCTGGACTGCTCAAGTGACGTAGTCAGTTAGACTGGTTCATTTTGTGTGATCATTTGGGTCTTTAGTTTTGCGATATAAACATATCGTAAGTGATCCTAGATGTTGCACACTAAGGTAGATCATTAATAACATAATTAACAAGTTTTGTTATCACCAAAATTAAGATTACGAACTTGAAAAGTTCCAACAATACTTATTCTTCACAGTAGCTTTGTTCAACTGTCTGTAATCAATGCACATTCTCATCGTTCTGTCTTTCTTCTTTAAAACAATACTAGAGCTCCCCAAGGTGACATATTTGGTCTAATATAGCATTTTTCTAGTAAGTCATGTAATTTCTCTTTGAGTTCAATTGTGCTTGAGCCAAACGGTATGGTGCTCTAAAAATAGGATTTGTCCATGAAACTAACTCAATGCTAAAATCGATTTCCCTCTAGGGTGAAAATCCAGAAATCTCATCGAAAAATACATCAGAGAATTCCTTGACAACATGAATATCTGAAACTTCAAATCTTTTTCCCTGTGTTGCATCAACTGCATAGATCATAAATCCTTCATTTCTTTTTGACAAGATTCTAAACATTTCCATTGCTGACACAAATGGAATACATGATTGTGAATCACTACCGTAAAAATTCCATTTACTGCCATAATACGGTATGAAAATTACAACTCCATGGAAACAATAAACGGTTGCTCGATAATTTGACAGAGTATCCATTCCCAAAATACAATCAAAGTCAGACATATCTAGATTGATTAGATTAGTTATCATGATATTATCATTGAATCTAATCACACAATTCACAATTATTTCAAGAGACATCAAACATACACCGACAGGTGTAGAGATTGACAAAGTATCTATCAATGGAGTAGTAGCAATCTCATGCTCATCAACAAATACAACAGATATAAATGAATGAGATGCTCATTTGTCTATGAGTATACGCGCGGGATAATTAAAAATAAGGTAGATACCTACAATAACTCGGCCTGGTGCCTCTTGAGCTTGATCCTGAGTTAAAGCATGAACTCTAGCCTTTTGTGGCCTTGGAAAACGTTGCTGAAAAGACTGCTGAAAAGACTGAGTCAGGACAAAGGTCTAGTTGCTTGTCCTCTAAAACCCTGACCAAACTGAGGTTGCTGAAATTGTTGTCTTACTGCATTTGGACATACTCTAGCATAATTTCCAACTTGCCACAGATATTACAAGATCCATGAACTCCCGTACACTGAGTATTGAAATACTTACCACCACAACGATCACAAAATACTTCACCTGGTGACCCAACGGAACCTCCACACTGACTTCCGGAACTAGAAGAACTACTATGAGTCTATTTCTTGAATTTTTTTCCTTTGGCCTTAAATTTTTGCTGCTTTGGTTGTTGATAAGATTTAAAAGGCTGATACGACAGTAAAGGACGGTATAGTGGTGCACCCATTGACATCGGCACATTGCCCCCGAAACTCTGAGGAAATCATGGTTGAACTGATCGTGGTTCTTCCAAAAGAGACTAACAAAGTATCTATCAACGGAGTAGTAACAATCTCATGCTCATCAACAAATACAAAATATACGCACATGATAATTAAAAATAAGGCAGATACATGCAATAACTTCGCTTGGTGCCTCTTGAACTTGATCCTAAGTTAAAGCATGAACTCTAGCCTGTTGTGGCCCTGGAAAACATTGCTGAACAGAACCTCTAGGCTGAGGATAGCTAGACTGCTAAAAAGACTGAGTCGGGACAAAAGGTCTAGTTTCTTGTCCTCTAAAACCCTGACCAAACTGAGGTTGCCGAAATTGTTGTCTTACTGCATTTTGACATACTCTAGCATAATGTCCAATTTGCCCAAAGATATTACAAGATCCATGAACTCCCGTACACTGAGTACTAAAATCCTTACCACCACAACGATCACAAAATACTCCACCTGGTGACCCAACGGAACCTCCACACTGACTGTCGGAACTCGAAGAACTACTAAGAGTCTGTTTCTTGAAATGTCTTTTGCCTTAAAATTTTGCTGCTTTGGTTGTTGATAAGACTGTGAAGGCTGATACTGCAATAAAGGATCGTATAGTGGTGCAACCACTGGCATCGGCACATTTCCCCCAAAACTCTGAGGAAAACATGGTTGAACTGGTCGTGGTTCTTCCAAAAGTAGACTTGCCTTCACATTATTGACTTTCTCTACAGCATCGGCATAATTAACAGGTGTTCCAGCTACTACTAAAGTGCAAATGGTTCGAATTCAATCATTGCATAAAATGCGATAGCTTGTTCCGATCACTGCTAGCAACATGAGGAACATAGACAAGAAAGGCTAAAAATTGAGAGGCATACTCTACTACAGTCATGTTATCTTGAGTCAATCTATTGAATTTAGCTTCCTTGGCCGAATAATACGAAGGCGGTGAATATTCTCGAGCAAACTGAGCGAAAAATACATCCCTAGTAACTCTTTCACCTGATTCTTTTAGAGCTTCCTCAGTAGTTTCCCACCATAACTGAGCTCGATCTTTTAATTGACAAATAGCCAACTTAAGCTGCAAATCGGGAGTATACTCCAACATATTAAACAAGCGTTACATACTTTTTAACCATGCTACAGCTTTCTCACCATCTTCATTTCCAAAGAATCGAGGATGACACTTGTTCTGAAATCGAGATATCACTAGTTCCATTTCAACCATTCCTCTAGTCAACTGATCCACTTCATGCTCAACGTTAACATTTCATGCTTCACCACGAAGACGACGACCTCGTCTTCCCCATTCAGTCTCGTTAAGTGCTTTCACATTAAGAGCTTCAGATTCCTGAACAACTTCCTTTCCTTTTCTGCCCTTACGTCCAGGTGCCATCTACAAGAAACAATGATTTAATCCACAGGCAGAAACAAAATAATCGGTGTAGAATAAGAGCATAAACATTTAAACTAATAGGCAATTTCAAAACTTAACCAACTATACGCTCTAGTTATCCTAATTCAATTAATGCAAAACATAAAACAAATAAGACCAAATAATCAAACACATGCACAATCATTTTATTTGTGTCTAAACTCGAGTGTCCTAAACTCTAATTCGAGCGTATCCCAATTACGCTCTGATACCAAATTGTGAGGGTCCGTGCTCTTAATTAATATTTAATTACGAAAAAACAAGGATTAGTTGGTGTAAACAGCGAAAACGAGTTTAAAATGTTCATTTGGGCCTACAGAAATTTCTGCATGACCTCCCCGTAAGTAGGACATCCCAAAATTTTCAAAACACAACAACATCAATATACGCTTGAAAATAACATCAAATTTACAATCAACCAAATAAATATCTTACAGCCGCACTGGCCAGGACTAGACACAACATACCACAAATAAAATCCAAAACAGCATAAAACATCACCATACTGCTACACAGGGCATCTCCCTGAAAAATGTATCAAACCAGTATAATATATAGATATCTGGGAACTCTGACACAAACCAACTGCCTACAGGGTACCACTCGTTGACGCTCCACCAGACGCGTCAAATCCCCTGGAATGACCTGCTATGTCATCAAAACCAACCACAACCTAAAAAAAACAGAGGTCGGACCCTAGTACGACAAATCAGTAAAATTACGACATATATAAAAGACAGGTAATAGTACCAAGTAAATGCAATGATATGCGATTCATGAATGGTACCAATGAAATAACGGAGTCCAAACGAATAGCATCATCAACAGTAACAGTGGCCATCAGTGCCAGGAATGCAACATCAAATCGTCGCTCGTCCATGCACATAGCATCGGGAATGCGAATAGCTAAGTCGCTCGTCCCTAGATGTCATCGGAGAATGAGGCTAATCTTAACCCACTCGTCCCACTGATGACTCAATAAATCTCAACAAAATCAATATAAATATCTGTAAAAAGAGTCAAGGCTCAATATGTTATGCCAATACAATTTATGCATGAATGCATCCTAATAAACATTCAAGATACATAATAGCAAACAATATTTATTGAATATTCTTATACGCCAATATACGCGTCATAATGATATAGGTTTGAGCGTACCTCAACTATAAATTACAATACCACAGTAATTTCTTAAGGATTTTCTAATGAACTCGCTCAACGATATAACCTACAATATAAATTCGATATATACATCAATATACTGTATTCTAACCGATTAAACAATTATTAAATCGGCTAGGTTAAAATTCAAATTCTTGAGAGCCTATAAAACCCATCAAAAATATGGAATTAAAGCTTAGTACCTCAAGAGTCAAGGCTAAAATGCACAACGGTGATCTCGCAAAGGTAGCTCACCGGAAAAATCATCAAAAATACTGTTCACGGTCAGAAAACAAGCTGGAAAAATAGGGGAAAAACTTAATACTTAGCTTATCAAACTAATCCTCCAAGAACAACCAAGAATCGAAGTCAAAACCTTACCTAAACCGGATCAAAGCTTACACGCATTGTTGCTACAAAACAAGCCGATCGAGCTCAATAACATCCGATTCAAGGCAGGAAAAAGTCTAATAAAGTGGAGAAAGAAGATTGATAACTGTTGCGCTACTTCTCCGACCGCTGGAGACTCTACACGAGAGCTGCAGAAACATGAGGAAAAGCGTCGGGTTGCAGGGGTGAAGAAGCTTTCTTTCTGGATTTGAGCGATCTGTTGCTTCTTCTATCAAATGGGTTTAAGTAAGTAAATGGAAATGGGCAGGGCCTATACTTATTGGGCCTCACATTTAAATTAAATAAATGAATTGAACCAAAAGAAAATTTATATTTAATAAAAAAAATTTAAAATGTATTTTGTCAATTCAGTTCAATTTTTCAATCCATATTGTTCTCTATGTGTTATGCTTATTATCATTTAATAACGTAAGTTTTGTAGATTGAATTTTAACTGTAGATGTATTTTTTAATTTATATTATATCTAATTGGTGTAAATGTGCATTGCACGTACTTTATGCTGGTATCTATAAAAGTGTAGATAAATATAATTGTTTTTTAATTGTGCATTGACAAAATTAACCTTTTATATATACTTTTTTGTGTATATCATGAAACATAATATATTGCATTCTCGTTCTTTTTTTTTTGAAAATATTTTATTTTATTCTATATGCCTATAAAATTGTAGATGATGGAAAATTTTTCCAATTGTAAACGGACATGAGAAAAATAAGATTGAGTAATTTTTATATTTTAGTTTCTATATAGTAAAGTAAGTCATGTTCATTATTTTAAATGTTTGAGTTATTAGAAAACCACTATTAAATTTACTTAATATTAGCATTAATTATTTTCTCATTTTAATAATTTTCTTAGACTTTCTTTTAAATTATAAATAAATTAATTATGTTATTTATGGGTCAGTTTCACTATCATTTAAATAAATTCAATGAAATATTAAAAATAATTATAATGTAATTAAATTAAAAAAATATTTCAAAAACTTTTACATATGAAGGATCTAGATAAAGTATTTGAATGCTTTGAATTGAGAGTCATCTAAATAAATTCTAAATTAAATATATTGGCAAATGAAAAACAAAAAAAAAAAGTAAAATCACCATCGTTACTTTTAAATTAAATAAATGAATTGAATTGAAAAAAAAATTAATCAAATTTTTAAAATTTATTTGTAAAATTACTAATTTCCAATTTCATGAATAAATATAATATTTATAACTCAAAATGTAATTGTGCATTTAAATATTATTAATCAAGAAAATAACTTAATTTAAATTACAAGTATCTATAAAATCATCTACATACATTAAATAATATTATACTAAAAAGATATTTTTGTAAAGCTGCTAAATGAGAAAGAATTATGTGAAAAATCAAATCAAATTTTTTCATTAGTTTTCTCCACTAATTCTAATAATAAATAAAATAAAATGAATGATTAGTTGATTTAATTCATCCCATAACTTCTATTTTATTTGAGAATCTCCATAATTATATATTATCAAATAGTACTTAATTATAAGAATAATAACATGTGATAGGATCGGTTAGAGGGATCATCATTGAGCTACAATAGCTCGGTTCTTGAAATATTAAACACCGATGAATTAAATCGAGTTTGGTTTTTAAGCCAAGCGGAAGATACTCAAAATAATCCTTCGTTGAAACCGATTAAATATTTTTGAAAAGCATTTAAAATATATGCAAGTTGAATGAGTAAAAATATTTTGGATGAAGCATTTTATCAAACATTTGGTATGCAATATTTTGGTATTTGAAGAACACATAAAATGATTCAACAATGCATCTTTAAAAGCAATGAAAAAGATAAGTAAATGCAATAAATAAATAGACACGAATTTGTTTATGGATGTTCGAAGATTAACAACTCCTATGTCACCTCTTCTTCTCCTTGGGAAAGATCGACTAGAAGACTTTGATTTATACAACACCTTATACAAATCTATTTCAACTTTGGACTTATCTCTTGCCTAATTGAAACTCCTAACACACTCTCGATTGTAGGCCGCAACCTTATAATATGCATATTGTTTAATGTCTCTTATGCCAAGACTATAAACACAATCTTTAATATCTTTGTGTGAAGACCAACTCAACTATTCTTTGAAGTTCAACTCTCTTGTATATGTGTGAGTAATTGTGTGTAAGAAATTTATCATTTACAGTATACATATCAAATATATCCTCGTACAATGACTTGTGCTCTCAAATAGTATATTTCTTCATGCTAGTTGTCCATGCTTTGAATCCCCTTAAAAAGATATTGTTTGATCTTCAAAATGTTGTATTTATAGGACCTAACAGTGATATATATGTCAAACACAAGAATATGACAATTTGAAAAGTTTCTATACTATTTTTGAAATTGCAACGATCAAATTCGTCTTGCTGGACATTTTTCCGAGCTTAAACTGGTCGTTCAGCGGTTGAAAATAATCTGTGGTTGAACTTGTCAGCAGTTGAAACTGGTCCGCGGTTGAATTGATCAGCTGTTGGTCAGTGGTTCAAACTGGTCAGCAGTTCAATCTGGTCAACATCTCAACCGAAGCTCAACTGGTGTGTTATGCAGAATCAGTAGTTTCATTGCCATTTATCAGCATCTTAAGCTTCGATTCAGACTTTTACTTCTGAAGATGATTTGTAGATGATCGTCTTACCTTTCCAACGCATACTAAATCGCTTCATTCCAATAAGCGAGCTGAGATATATGGCCACAATACCGCAATTGCTCATACCCAATTGATTGATATTTTTGTGCAATTAGTTCGGTCATTCAGCAACCGCTTTGACCTAGATACCATTCGATTTTTCCCAACTGATGTGAAATACGACTTGTTACAAATTGTGTTTTCTAATTGGTCAAGTTAGCGGATTGTTATTTGAATCATCTAGCTGAGAAATATCATCAAAACACCAAATCTTGTCAGAAATTAAATTTGGCTAAAATCAATTTCATTTTTCTTCTTGTGTTAATAACTTCACACTTGAGTAAATATGTTAGAAACACAATAACAAGTTTTTTTAACATCAAAATCAGGATTGCGAACATGAAATGTTCCAACAACATGACAGTTTGTTTGAATTTATAAAGTTACTTTATACACATATATAATGATAATTATATTGAAAAAAAGATAATCAAACATAAACTAAACAAATACAATTATTTTGAACGAAAAAATAATATATTTTGGGCTCATTCAGTTATGTTATTTTTTTTAGTAAATTGACTATATTACTAAAAAAAATTATGTATGTACAGAGGTTGAATATAGTTATGTTATGTAGCATTGTTTGTCCTTTTGTTGTTCAAATGTAGACAAATAGTAGTCGATTGAATCAAATAAATATCTGCAAATTTGAGTTGAAAGAATGTAAACAGAATAGTTCGGTGTATATATTTATTTAACTAATATATCGATTAATTGGTTTATAATGAAATGATTATAAGTTAATTAAGAGAATATATGCATTAATTTTTTATATTTATGATCATTTGCTATTGTTAATGAGAGTTAAACGAATTGATTTGTAATGATTTGGAAAATATTAAATTTATCTCCATCTCTTCATTGTCTTTGGATTATACGTGTTTACTATTTAATTTACGTTATTTATTAAATTCATATTTGTTATTATTAAATTTATATTTTCATTTCATTATAATATAAATATTATTCCAGAATAAATAAATATATTTATAATTATTTTAACTAACTTTAGTTGTCTAATTTTGAAATTCTCAACTCATCTACATAAATCTAAATACTCCATATAAACATTTACTTAAAATTTTAATATCATAAGACATATATGGAAATTGTATTATGTAATATTCTTATTTTTATTGAATTTAATTTTCTAAAATAATTTATTAGTAGATCAATGGGTTAATGACTATGAAGGTCAAATTAAAAACTAATATTAATCACGATTTAAATTATATAATCATTATTTCTCTCTTAAATTTCTTTGAATACTTAGAAATGATCCATCTTATTGCAATGATTGTTTAAAATATTTGTTAATCGCTAAAGGCTCAAGATTAAAAAGTTTCGTATTTTCTTGAAAATTATATTTAAGATAATAGTTTTGGCCTCCAGTTTCTCTCAAAAAATTGCACATGAGTGAGTACAAAATGAAGAGAGGTCAAATCATTTAGTTTACTTGCTTGGTTGCTGTTTTTTCATTTTCAAGTGTCTTGTCATTCATTTTTTCTGTATTGTACTTACTATTTACTTCTATGATATATATTTAGTAAATATTGCAATGATAATAGATATTAATGTCAAACTATAAATTTGAATTGACATATATTGCATTATCTATATGTTCTAAATGTCATTTCATCTTCATCTAAATTACAAATTTTTTTTTTTTTTTACTTTTCCTAACGTATGGTGCGTGGAAGGATAAACATTTTTTTTTAGTTTTTTTCAATCTATATTATTTTATATGTGTTTTGTTTATTATCATTGACTAATATTACATATTTTAGAGATTGAATTTTTAACTTTCTATATATATATATATATATATATATATATATATATATTAATTTGTAGTAAATATAATTAGTATCAACATGCATCACAGTTTCAATTTAATTGGATTTTCGGATGCTGACTATGCGTGCTGTAAGATAGAAAAAAGAGTACAAGTGGAACTTGTTAGTTCATATGAGGCATAATGATCTCATTGTTAATCAAGAAGCAGATATCTATAGTAACATCAACAACTTAAGCTAAATACTTAGTCGTTGGGAGTTGTTTTGCTCAACTTCTCCAGATCTAACAACAATTAAGAGACTGTGGTGTTCGAGATAATGAATCTCAAATTTTATGTGACAATATACGTGTTATAGAAATCCTTTATATATTACACTAGAGATTAAAGCACGTTGACATCAGATACCATTTTAATAGAGATCATATCATAAAAAGGATATCAAATTAGAGCATGTGTCAAGAGATCAACAAGTGACTGATATCTTCACAAAGTCTTTACCTGAGATTAAAATTTCTTTCTTTATATATATTTTTTATTTAAGTTCATTAGTTCACATTTTTAGGGGTGAATTCAGATCGAGCTGACAATACAATATTCAGACTTCTACACTCAAGATGATATTCAGCTCAAGTTTACGATCAGTTTGATCTTATCACGTAGCTCTGAACTGATGACAACTGGAAAAAATCAATCTGATTACGAATGATCAATATTTTATTTTCGCAAATTTATGTCTAATTAATTTTGATTTATTTTATGCACATATTTATTTACGACCTTAAATTTACGGTTTGTGTCTTGTAACATTCTTTTCAAATTTTCAAAAATTCTCCACAAACAAACTGATAGGATCGGTTCGGGCACCTTTGAGGGTGATTTAAACAATATATTCTCAATGAGCTGCAATAGCTCGTGTTCTAAAAATGTAAACAACAATGAATTAAATCGAGTTTGAAACCAAACGGAAAATACTTGAAATAATCATTCGTTAAAAAAACTGATCGGTTTTATATCCTGTGCAACTGAATAACTGAAAATTCCATTGGATCAGTTCTGGCTTATATCAGTTCAGTTATGTCCATAACTGAACTTATATCAGTTGAACTGATCAAATCAGTTAAGAACAAAAACAAGCAGTTAAACAGAAATAACACCAGATATGTTTATGGATGTCAGAGACTTCAACTGCTCCTACATCCTCCCTTCTACCTCCTCGGGTAGGATACACTAGAAGACTTTGATTTATACAACACCTTGTACAAACCCACTCATCTTAGTACTTACACTACTGCCTAATATGAACTCCTAGCCTAGACTAAAGGAAACACCTTCCAGCTAACACTTGTTTAACGTCTGTGTGTCTTAGACTACATACACAAGTTTTACGTCTTTGTGCAACACTCACTCAACTGATCTTTTAAGTTTACTCTCTGATATATGTGAGAACTGAATAATGAATACACCGGGAAGGTGTTCTTACACACTGAGGGAAAAGAGCTTATATACTTAGCTGATAACACGTTGAAGTGTTCCCTCACAACTGGGCTGATTGCTTCTTGTAAACTGATAAGAATTTTAGCGTGCACTTCTTCTTCACACACTCTTATATTTCTCTGGTCTTCACTGATCTTCGTCTTCTATTTAAAGGCGAGAAGTTTGATCGTACAGTGAGACTCAATTATTGTATTTGTTGCATTTTTAATCTCTTTTTTCCGACAGCCATTCTGGAATGTTTTGGATTTAAGCACTGATGCAACGTCTATTATCGTCCTTTGACTGGACTAGAGCTTTTCCTCAGTGCGCACAGCTGGATTCCTTTGAATAAGCTTGTCGTGTTCTGCAAACTTATTGATTCCTAACTGATGTTCTGAACTGGTCAGTTGAACTGATCTTGAACTGGTTCGGTGAAATCAATTGGCTCGTCAGCTGCACTGATTTCGCTGCATCAGTTGAACTGGTCAGCTGGGCTCTTCATCAGCTGGTTGGGCTTCTAAAGGTTTTCGGCTGAACTGCCTATCAGCTGGACAATCAGTTGAACTGTTTTTATATCTCAGTTGAACTGGTTTAGTTTGGGCGATCAGTTGGCACTTTTGGTTTCCGTCTCGATAGCTTCAATTTGGCTCGATAACTGATCAGTTCGAATCCTGATCAGTTCCAATTTCTACGCACTTAATTAAAATTATTAGAAACAAAATAACAAGTTTTGTAAATATCAAAATTAAGATTACGAACATGAAATGTTCCAACACATACTGACTCGTGGAGTGTAATGTTTATTCCAATACGACTGTATATATGTTAAATGCTTTTATCGTTTCATCTTAACGACTTTATAATTTAATTTTCATTTATGTTTGAATCCTTAATCGTTTGGCACTTTCTATTATCATATTTCAATTATCAACAACGTCTTCATTCACAAGTAACATCTGCAAGTTGTTTTTGACGTTGTCTACATGCTGATAGATGAGGCGATGGTATCCGTTGTCAAGCACCGAGACCGGGGTTAGTGGATATAGGCATTGTTCAATGATCACGTAATATTTAAACAACAAGTCTCGTAGTACAATATAAATCAAAACCAATTTATTTTATAAATCATAAATAATATTGTCTTTACAACATAAATTTTGAAAGTAATAAAAATTTGTGGTAACATTTACAGCTTGAATTAAAACTTCAATGATGGAAAACTTAAAAAAGCAAAACTTAAACAAACTTCTTAATTCATATTATTATCAGCCCTCAAACTGATCTTGTTCTTCTTCTTCTATTTGCTCTTCAGACTTATATGTGTCTAATTTTGACACACCTACCTTGAACAACGTTTTGATCACTTTTATGATACATTTGTTTGATCCAATGAACTTACATCACATTTTATGCACATACACTACATGTTTAATTATACCACTAAGTGTCCCTTAACATGCATTATATAGTTGTTGTTGTAAACATTTTCGTTATATTAATTTTATGGTTTTTTATAGTATATATTTTTTATTCTAGGAGTGAGTGACTATTTAAAAATTTTAAAATAAAGATAAAAATTAAAAATTTAAAAAAAAATTAGAAGTGAATGAGATTGTAATCATTGTTATCATATCGTTCCGTTAGAGTAATAAAAATTAAGGACTATATTAGTAAACTATAGTAAATGGATGAATTTTAATGCTTACTATGTTTAGGTTATGATATATGTTGTACGAAAAGTAATTTGTTATGATATGCTGTTTTCGAAAGACTCCCGCTTGCTGAATGACAATCATATCACTCATCCCTTACTCTATACTCACCACCAACTCGATACGGTTCAACTCGAAAAAAACCAGGTTTGAGTTTGAGGTTTTTGGGTTCGGGTCAGATCGGGTTAGATCTGATAGCTGACCCGAAAAAAATAATGGTGTTGGGTTGGGGGGTTGACCAGAAAGTTTTATTATTATTTTTTAAAAATTATAATTAATAAATATTGCATACATTTTTATATATTGTATGCCTGAAAAAAATATTTATTTTATATTTATATCATAAATTTTCATAGTTTAATATTTATTTTGAACATTTTTTTTATTTTTTAAACAATTGTTTGTTTTATTTAGTAAATATACTTTATTTTTCTACAATACACTTTCAAATTTAAATCATATATATAAGGGAGATTTTATTATTATGTGTTTAAATTAAAATATTATTACTTTTTTTTTAATTTTATTTAATTTTATTTAAAAAAATTTATAAAAAATTCAAAATCAGGTTATACGGGTTGATCGGGTTGATTCGGGTTCAAGTTTGGATTCAGAGTTTTCAGGTTGGCTCGGGTTCGGATTGAGTTCGGGTTGAACAATTTTTGAATAGTACTATTGCTCAACTCGACCCAACCCATCCAAACCACCCGAATCGACACTCCTAGTTCAAGGACTAGCGGATACTGAAAGGAAGATATAGTACTCTGCTCGGCAGATGAACATCTTTTTGATAATAATAAAGGTGATACTATGGCCATACAGTTGCATATTGGATTATCGAAAACTGTGACGCGCCAATGCAACCATCCCGATTTCAAGACAAGATGTGGTTTAGTGACCCAATGTGTATGAAGACATCATAACTATATTTCTAAAGGGCTAGTAGTTTAAGCAAGCTTGATGTATGTTTAGATACAACTTATGCAAGCTTGATATATGATTGTAATCTTTATATTAGAGCATGTTGACAATACTTAGGGGGGGTGTATTCAATATAGAAGATTTATTGACTTTTAATTACTTTTGTAGATTTTAAAAGTTTAGATGTATTCAATTAAGACTTTTACATACTCTATAGAAGTCTAGTGGTATTCAAAATAGACTTTCATAGAGTTTTAAAAAATCAAGTGGTATTCAACATTGACTTTTAAAAACTCTATAAAAGTCTATAGGTATTCAAATTTTCCATAGACTTTTAATAACTTCGTGGAATTCATAGACATACAAACATTAAAGCCTAAGGTACAACTATAAATCAATGAACATGCAATCATATAATCAATATAAAGCATGAAACAGATATCAGATATATATATCAAGTCTGAAACATAATTAATATCAAACTATCAATTATCCTCGTGACTCCACGACTCAGACTAGACTCAATCCTAGTCTAGGGATCCCGGTTTCCAGACGTTGGTATTCCTATATCGACCAACAGTAATAGAAGAAACTCTGATTCTATCCACGTCGATATAACAAAACATCCGGTGTCTTGACCTATCCGTCACAAATTGTGGCACTATCGCCAATACACTATCTTGTGACATCGTGCAATGTGCCCGTGGCGATCCCACCACTATCAGGCACTTCTGTCACAAGATCACTCGTCTAATACTCATCTAATACATGCTCCTATAAATCAATAGAACAACATATAAAATCAAATCAATGCATATAACAACAATAAGTATGTGATTTAGGGAAACTCAAGTATATCCTACTTGAGTCGATCTCCCAATACAACATTGACTTATACCTTTCTTTTATTGAAATTCTGATGTCGTTCCTGTCTGGAATTCAAAGTCTATCAACCCTCAATCTGACAATGACAATATCAATAGTATCATATCAATATACTACTCCAATCAATACCAACTCTGATCAATCTGGATTTAATTCAAAATCAACTGCATAACGGAACAATCTGAATATCCCCGTCAATACAATCTCAACATATATTAATTACAAATCATAACTCATATCCAATACCATCTGTAATCAATCCGTAATTCAAATCTGTTCAATTCTCAATCAATATGATCAGAAAATCATAACAATTCCAAAATCAACTTGTTCTTCGATTCTGACTTCGATTCTACGATGTCTAGTATTCCAAGAACACATAATAATGATCGAATATTAATTTCTCCAATATCATAATTTCAAATGATAACAGAACTCAATAAAACTTACGTCATGTTGTAGCTCGTGTCTAGAGGAGCGCGGTACTGTGTCCGGATTCAAATTCTGATAATTGGATCTTGAAAAATCAATTTCCAAAGCTCCAAAATAATTGAAGATTCTCCAGAGAATTGTCTCGTTTTCTTCTTGAAGAAGGACATGAAAATGTAAATGTATATACCAAGTTGCATGGTGGTGACAAGTGTCCCACTCAATTTTCCATATTTGCACTTTAGTCCCTCAATTCTTCACTATTTACAATTTGGTCCTCAAAACTCTTTTTAATTCCATTTTAATCCTAATTAATTACAAAAATCGTGGAATTTAATTCATCATTCCAAAATTCGTAAATTAAATAATCTCGGATTAAAATGATATAATCTCGGGCCTTGCAATTCTCCCCCTTTGAGACATGATTTCATCCTCGAAATCGTAGGCAGTCAAATCATATCAGATAAGAAGATATAACAGAAGCTAAAATAAAAGACTCACATCAGTGAAATAACTCTGGGAATTCCTGTCTCATATCTGATTCAGTCTCCCAGGTAGCTTCCTCAATGCCATGACGAGTCCACTGGACTTTCACAAGAGGAATAATCTTCGTTCTGAGTTGTTTTTCTTTACGATCAATAATCTGGATTGGTTTCTCGATGTAACTCAGAGATTCTTCAAGTTCTGCCTCGTCTGGCTGAATAATGTGAGAATCATCAGGGAGATACTTCTGCAACATAGATACATGAAAGACTTCATGTATTCCAGATAAAGAATACGGTAATGCGAGTCGATAGGCACGATCTCCTATCTTCTCAAGAATCTCGTACGACCCAATATATCGTGGAGACAGCTTCCCTTTCTTGCCAAATCTGACAACTCCTCTGAAAGGTGAAATCTTCAGGAATACTCGGTCTCCAGCCTCAAATACCAACGGTCTTCTTCGGATATTAGCATATTTGGCTTGTCTATCTTGAGCTGTCTTCATCCTCTTCTGAATCAGCTTCACTTTTTCGGTCATATCTCTGATCATATCCGGTCCAATCTCAGGAACCTCAGAGATATCGTCCCAATACAGAGGGGATCGACATTTCTTTCCGTACAACGCTTCAAATGGTGCCATCTCAATACTCGTCTGATAGCTGTTGTTGTACGAAAACTCACAAAGTGGCAATGCCTCTTGCTATCCAGTGCTAAAATTAAGCACTACACCTCTCAGCATTTTCTCCAATGTCTGGATAGTCCGCTCTGACTGTCCTTCAGTCTGTGGATGATATGCGGTACTCAGATGTAACTTCGTACTCAGAGCTTGCTGCAAACTCTTCCAGAAGTGCGAAGTAAACCGAGGATCACGGTCTGAAACAATCGATTTCGGCACTCCGTGCAATCTGACCACTTCTCGTACATAAATATCGGCCATCTGGGCATATCTGTACATCATTTTTTATGGAATAAAGCATGCAGATTTGGTCAATCGATCAATCACGACCCAATTAGCATCACAACCTCTGGAGGACTTCGGTAACTGCGTCACAAAATCCATGGAAATGTGATCCCATTTCCATTCAGGAATTGATAAACTGTGCATTAGACCTCCTGGTTTCTTTCTTTCAGCCTTTACCTGTTGGTAATTCAGACATTTTGACACAAATTCAGTGACATCAGATTTCATTTGCTTCCACCAAAACTGTATCTTCAAGTCATTATACATCTTTCTGCCACCAGGATGGATACTGAATCGACTGTTGTGCGCTTCAGTCAATATCTGCTGTCTCAACTCTGAAACATTCGGCACAACAATACGATTATTCACATACAGTACATCCTCACTGTACCTGAAACTCTGATTGATGACCTGATCTGACCATCTCAATCGATTTCTGAACTTTCTGATCAACTTCCTGAGCCGCTTTAATCTTCAAAATTAGCTCTGGTTCAGCTTGAATAGCATATAATCTCAACGGTCTACAACATGTCTCAAATACCAATCCAGACAAACAGCAGTCTTCAATCAAATTTGAAACACCTATTGTCGATAAGGATAAAGCACATACCTTTCGACTCAATGCATCCGCTGCTGCATTGGACTTTCCCGGATAGTATTTGATTTCACAATCGAAGTCTTTAAGCAAATCAAGCCATCTTCGTTGTCTCATATTCAACTCTGACTGTGAAAAGAGATATTTCAAGCTTGTATGATCAGAATAGATTTCAAACTTCTCACCGTAAAGGTAGTGTCGTCATATCTTCAAAGCAAAGACGATGACAGCCAATTCAAGATCATGAATTGGGTAACGAGTCTCATGTGGCTTCAGCTGTCTCGAGGCATAAGCAATAACATGCCCTCGCTGCATCAGTATACCACCCAATCCTCGATGAGATACATCACAATAAACCACAAAATCACCTGTACTTGATGGAATCGTCAAGATCGGTGCACTGGTCAGTCTTTTCTTTAATTCAAGAAAACTGGTCTCACATTCCTCAGACCAAACAAATGGAGCATTCTTCTGAGTCAACTGTGTAATCGGTTTGGCAATACTAGAAAAATCTTTGATGAATCGACGATAATATCCTGCCAAACCCATAAAACTACGAATCTCTGGCACTGATGTCAGTCTCGGCCAAGAAATCACAGCCTCAACCTTGCTGGGATCAACTGATATACCATCTCCGGATATGATATGACCCAGAAATACTACCTGTCTCAACCAGAACTCACATTTTGACAGTTTAGCATACAAGTTCTCAGTTCTCAGAATTTTTAACACAGTTCTCAAATGTTCTGCATGCTCAATCATATTCTTCGAATAAATCAAAATATCATCAATAAAAATAATCATGAAATCATCGAGATATTTTTGAAATACACGATTCATCAGACCCATAAACACAGCTGGCGCGTTGGTCAAACCAAATGGCATGACAATAAACTCATAGTGTCCATACTGGTTCTGAACGCTGTCTTCGAGATATCAGAATCCCTGACTCTCAGCTGATGATATCCAGATCTCATATCGATCTTGGAATAAATACAAGAACCCTGCAATTGGTCAAACAAATCATCTATACGGGGCAATGGATATTTATTCTTTACCGTTGCTTTGTTCAGTTGCCGGTAATCAATGCAGAGTCTCATTGAACCGTCTTTCTTCCTCACAAACAACACGGGAGCACCCCAAGGAGATACACTCGGTCGGATGTATCCCTTGGCCAATAAATCCTCCAACTGATCCTTCAACTCTTTCAGTTCAATCGGTGCCATTCTGTACGGAGCTCTAGAAATTGGAACTGTACCTGGCATCAACTCAATGCTGAAGTCTATCTCTCGAATCGGAGGCAATCCAGGAATCTCATCTGGGAAGACATCAGCAAACTCACACACCACTGGCAAGTCCGCCAATGATGGACTCGACTTCAGTAAGTCAACTGAATATACGAGGAATCCTTCTGCTCCTTTCTGCAATAATCGAGTCATAGATAATACGGATATCAAAGGAATTCTGGCTCGAGAACCCTTACCGTAAAATTTCCACTCTTCAGCCATCTCAGGTCTGAATCTCACAATCTTGTGGAAACAATCAATTGTAGCTCTGTACTTGGTCAACATATCAATTCCGATAATACAGTCAAAATCAAACAACCCAAGCACAATACAGTCTAACTCAACCTCATGCCCGTCATATCGTAGTATACAAGATCTAACAGAAGTCACTGATACAAGACCTTTCCCCAAAGGAGAAGAAACAGATACTACAGTAGATAGGGACTCAACAGGTAATGCATGCATCAATGCAAATCTCTCAGAAATAAATGTATGTGATGCACCAGTATCAATCAATACATATGCAGGATAACCAGAAATAAAACAGTTACCTGCAACAACATCATCTGGTGCCTCATGTGCCTGCTCCTCAGTCAAAGCAAAAACTCTGGCCTGCTGTGTCGGAGGCTGGCTCACTGTCTGGCTTTCTCCTGGCCTCTGCGGTGACTGTGTAGATGGTGCTGGCTGAAAAGAATGAACGCAGATGGTCGTCTCCCTGTCTAAGCCACTGATCCAGATGACTCTGCTGCCTGGGATCCCTGGGCACCTCTCTGGGGACATACTCTCGCGAAATGTCCCTGCTGCCTACAAATACGACAAGTGCCAAACACTCTTCGGCACTGCTCGGTGGAATGCTTCCCTCCACAAGTGCTACAATAAGGTCCTGTATAGCTCTGGCTCTGGGCAATCTGTCGTGAGCCACTAGAACTAGAAGAACTACTGCCAAACTTCTTAAACTGTCTTCCTCTGGCTTTCAGATATTCCTTCTTTCCACCACTGCTGCTACCACTCTCGAATCTGGGAGGGGGTTGATGTGGTATCGGTGCTGGGGCAACATATGAAGCTCCTCTCTGTCTCATCAGACCCGCTTCTGCTCCCTTTGCTCTGTTCAGTGCGTCAGCAAAGTTGTTTGATCGCCCAATGTTCACCAATGTAAATATCTCCGGATTCAAGCCATTGATGAACTGATCAGCCACCGCTTCTTCATTCTCGACCACATGTGGAGCAAATCTCATAAATTTAGAGAATTTGGACACATACTCCTCAATATTCAGCTGTCCCTGTCTCAAATTCTCAAACTCGGCCCCCTTGTCCTTCCTGTATGAAACTGGAAAGAACCGCTGATAAAATTCGGTCTTAAACACATTCCAAGTAATAGTCGTACCTCTATGCTCCAAGGCCCTCTTGGTCGTAATCCACCAGTTCTTTGCCACATCATTCAACTGGTGCCCTATCAATTTCACTCTCCGCTCATCAGTGTAATCCAAGGACTCAAACAGCATCTCAATGTCATCCAGCCAACTCTCACAATCCACTGCTGTCTCAGTATCCTTCAGTGTAGGTGGATGAAACGACTGAAATCGCTTCAGCAATGTCTCCATCGGTGTTTCTGTCACATCCATTGGAGGATTCGAAGTACTACCCTGTTCCGGTACTCTTTGGAGAGGCATATCTGATTATCAAAAGGGTTAGCAATCACAATTGACAAATCTGTCTCAGTCCCTTTCTGATCATCTTACTGCTGATTCAGAATCGGTGCTGATTCATTCTCAATAAAACATATTACCATATCAAATCAGATAAATCAAGTAACATGTATTAAAGCAGTAAATCAAGCTAGCAATCAAAAGCAGAAAAGAAAACTCAATCTACCCCGCTCACTAGCTTCTATCTCAATCTGAAGGATCTATCAGCTCTGATACCACCTGTTGTGGGGACCCGGACGCTAATCATATCCTTAGTCATTATTGGGACAATTTAATCAATTATAATAAACATGGTCTAATTTTTTTTAAATAAAGTATTAAATGCGGAACGTAATGGAATACATTCTAGTATACATGTCAGTATTAAAGTACAAGTCTTGTACAATATACAATCATTCAAACTAAGGTTTAACAACTAAATATCAAGTGTCTAAACTCTATCTCTAATCAAGTCCGTAGTCTCCACTCTAATCACGATCTCTCTTTATCTCCTCGACCTCGATCCTGTCCCACCTGTTGCCATGCACATATACAAACACGACAACAGCCGGATAATTCCGGTGAGAATATAATCCCAGTATAAATCAATGAACATGCAATCATATAATCAATATAAAGCATGAAACAGATATCAGATATATATATCAAGTCTGAAACATAATTAATATCAAACTATCAATTATCCTCGTGAATCCACGACTCAGACTAGACTCAATCCTAGTCTAGGGATCCCGGTTTCCAGACGTTGGTATTCCTATATCGACCAACAGTAATAGAAGAAACTCCGATTCTATCCACATCGATATAAACAAACATCCGGTGTCTTGACCTATCCGTCACAGACTGTGGCACTATCGCCAATACACTATCTTGTGACATCGTGCAATGTGCCCGTGGCGATCCCACCACTATCAGGCACTTCTGTCACAAGATCACTCGTCTAATACTCATCTAATACATGCTCCTATAAATCAATAGAACAGCATATAAAATCAAATCAATGCATATAACAACAATAAGTATGTGATTTAGGGAAATTCAAGTATATCCTACTTGAGTCGATCTCCCAATACCACATTGACTTATACCTTTCTTTTATTGAAATTCTGATGTCGTTCCTGTCTGGAATTCAAAGTCTGTCAACCCTCAATCTGGCAATGACAATATCAATAGTACCATATCAATATACTACTCCAATCAATACCAACTATGATCAATCTGGATTTAAATCAAAATCAACTGCATAACGGAACAATCTGAATATCCCCGTCAATACAATCTCAACATATATTAATTACAAATCATAACTCATGTCCAATACCATCTGTAATCAATCCGTAATTCAAATCTGTTCAATTCTCAATCAATATGATCAGAAAATCATAACAATTCCAAAATCAACTTATTCTTCAATCTGACTTCGATTCTACGATGTCTAGTATTCCAAGAACACATAATAATATGATCAAATAATAATTTCTCCAATATCATAATTTCAAATGATAACAGAACTCAATAAAACTTACGTCCTGTTGTAGCTCGTGTCTAGAGGAGCACGGTACTGTGCCCGGATTCAAATTCTGATAACTGGATCTTGAAAAATCAATTTCCAAAGCTCCAAAATAACTTGAAGATTCTCCAGAGAATTGTCTCGTTTTAAATGTATATACCAAGTTGCATGGTGGTGACAAGTGTCCCACTCAATTTTCCATATTTGCACTTTAGTCCCTCAATTCTTCACTATTTACAATTTGGTCCTCAAAACTCTTTTTAATTCCATTTCAATCCTAATTAATTACAAAAATCGTGGAATTTAATTCATCATTCAAAAATTCGTAAATTAAATAATCTCGGATTAAAATGATATAATCTTGGGCCTTACACACACAATACTAAATAATATTATTTTCACATGTATATTATCAATTTAAAAACAAGGTTACAGGTTAATCAATTGATGTATTTTAAAAAATTTACAAACATGCATATAAACCCACATATATAAACATGTAAAGATTAAATGATATAACTTTTAAATAATTAAATTTATTTTTAATAAAAATAATTGAAAATAATTTCAAACTGAACATGTTATATATATCGATTAATTATTGGTTCAAAGAAATTAATAAAAAAATAATATGTTATAATTAAGTACAAAATTTATAAAATTCTATAATTAAAAAAAGTCACAAAATTCTATAAAAATCTTGTAAAAAAATCTATACAAATCCACATAAATCTGTTTATAAATCTGTGAGATTCTGTAAAAGTCAATAAAAATATATCAAATTCATAAAAGTTTATCATTTGAAAAAATAATTAAAAATCATCAAAATTCTGAATTAAATACACCCCAATTATATTTGCATATACAACACACTATCAATTTGTTAATGGGCAGCCTCTTTTTGGGTCCATATCATTTCAGTTGGATAAAAAAATAACCCGAAAAACCTGCAAACCATAGCACAAATTAATCACACCCATTTTTCCCAAGAAAACAGGGGGAAATCAAGAGAGAAAATAAATGTCAATCAAAATGGAGACGGATAATGAATACGAAGGGGAAGATCAGGCGTCGGAGGAGGATCAGATAAGCCAACGATCCCGTTCCCATGAGTTGCTTCGGCAAATAATTGCCATCATTGAATCCGTGAAAGCCATTGGAGAATACAGGAAGACTCAAAGAAAAGAAAGCCTAAATCTGGTAAGAAGATTGAAACTTTTCTCGCCCATTTTAGAGGAGATACAGGACACGAACCCTCCTGATGCCGGGATTGATTGTTTGAATATGTTGAAGAAGGCTTTTCAATCTGCCCACAAATTGTTGAAGCTGTGTCATGCAGGAAGCAAAATTTACTTGGTTTGAATTCTCGTTTCGTCTTAACTCTAAAGTTATATTCGTATCTGTTTTTAGTAAATGTGTTCTTCCCTTAATGCTCAGGCATTAGAAAGTGAAGGCGTGATGGTTAAATTCCATGATGTCTATGAGAAGATAAGTCAAGCTGTGAAAGGAGTGCCGTACGATGAGCTTGGAGTCTCAGAAGAAGAGAGAGAACAAGTATAGATTCCCAAATGCAATATTTGATTAATAGAAACAATCAGGTTTTTAGAGATATGTGTGATGGTTGATGCAGGTTGAGTTACTGCGCGTGCAGCTGAGACGAGCCAAAAAAAGAACGGACACTCAAGACATGGAGCTAACGATTGATTTGATGGTGGCCTTATCGACCAACAACGAAAGAAATGCCGATAGTGCAAGTGTAGAAAGGCTGGCGAATAAGCTTGATTTGCGCACCACTGAGGAGCTGGACATGGAAACTCTAGCCGTACGAAAACTTGTTAAAGAAAGACGAGGCCATTGTGTAGAGAACACGCAACAGATCATATTTCTTTTGAACAAATTCAAGGGATTAGCAGGTCTTGCAGAAGATATAATGCCTAAATATCTTGAGAAACGCCCATCTGGCAAGATTCCTCATGAGTTTCTGTGCCCCATCACTCTAGGAATCATGACAGATCCTGTAATTGTGTCGACAGGACAAGTAAGATTTTTCAGCATTTGGTCTTTCTTTGATGTGAATCAGTTGTCTATAGAAATAAATCAAGCAAATAGTTAATTATAGAATCTGTGTACTAATGACGTCGTTGGCTGTTGCAGACATATGAAAGAGAAAGCATACAACAATGGTTGGATTCCAATAATCAAAGTTGCCCCAAAACAGGCCAAATCTTGACACACTTTTCTTTAGCCCCTAACTTTGCTCTCAAGAACATGATTTTGCAATGGTGTGAAAACAACAATTTTCGCCTTCCAGAAAAGGATATAAAACCTAGTGCGAATCCAGATCAGAATCCGTCTGCTACAGATGCCAAAATCTTGTCATCGGTTAAAAATTTGTGTTCTAGTAAATTAAACGATCAACGAGATGCCGTAAAGAAAATCCGTATGTTGTCCAAAGAGAGCCAGGAGAACAGAATCTTGATCGCAAACAGTGGAGGAATCCCTGCCCTCGTTCAACTTTTATCCTATCCAGATTCTAAAATCCAAGAACATGCTGTGACAGCCCTTTTGAATCTGTCGATTGAGGAATCAAACAAGAAACTCGTATCAAAAGAGGATGCTATTCCTGCTATAGTAGAGATCTTGCAAAAGGGAAGAGTTAGTGCCCAAGAAAACGCTGCAGCAGCATTGTTTAGCTTGTCGATGCTGGATGAAAACAAGGTGAAAATAGGGTGCTTGAACGGGATTCCACCATTGGTGGATTTGCTAAGAGACAGAACGATTAGAGGGAAAAAGGATGCTATCACTGCACTATTCAATCTGTGTCTTAATCATTCGAATAAGGCCAAAGCCATTGAAGCAGGAATCGTGATACCATTGCTTAAAGTACTGGAGGACAAGAAGCTGGACATGGTGAATGAAACACTCTCCCTGTTGCTGATTCTTGCATCAAATCAGGAAGGGAGACAAGAACTTGGACAGCTCCCGTTTATAGAAACTTTGGTGAGTTTGATCCGGAAGGGTACGCCAAAAAATAAGGAATGTGCAACGGCAGTTCTCGTAGAGTTGGGATCGAATAATACAAATTTGATTCTAGCTGCATTGCAGTATGGTGTGTATGAATATTTGGTTGAAGTTGCCAACAATGGCACTGAAAGAGGTCAAAGGAAAGCCAATTCCATGCTACGGTTGATGAGTAAGGCTGAACAGATACCTTGAACATAATAATAATATTCAGGTTATTATTATTAATATTATAATAATTATTATTTGTTATCCAGACATTAATTCAAGAAAACCAATAGATAATAAATCAATAAGTCAGCCAAAAAGTTTAGTTGCGATTGCATGTATCGTCTTGGTGACTAGTCAACAGCATTCCTTCCACCCACGGTATGCTTCAATAAAGATATCTTAAAAAGAAAGGCATGTCTGGTACTAATATTCAACTGTGTGTATGTACATATGTTTGAATATTTTAATTATTTATATATCTAAACATAAACGTAAAATATGATATGGCACAAAATATCTTTTAGATCTGCCAAAACATTTTATGTTGCCAGAAAATTTAGTTTGGACATGAAGGGGTGGCCAAAAAAATAATAATGTTATGATCATTACAATCAAAATAGATATATGAAAGTTAAGAATTATAATAGATATTATTATTCATCAACTTATTTATTGTGATTAGCCATTCTATATTGTACTTAATTCTTTTGAAGCTTAAAATTATCTGCAATTGAGTCAATACAAAAAGTTTAAGCAATATATATGCAACCAATTAATAAAGATAATATAAAAACTGGAAAAATCTTGACTAATGAAAATAATTGTGAGCAAAAATATTAAATTTACAGAATAATTAAGCATAAAAGTCCAAAACTAGATGAATTCATTCCATCTGAGAAAAAAAACACTCTAATTTGGATGACAGTTGATTTGAAAAGGTTGTAAAATAGGAAAACTATGTTTTATTTTTGGTCCGAGCATTTGACCTACAAATCCTGGGAAGCGGGAAACTATACTTGTAAAAACAAGTTTCGGATGAAAATAGATGAGCAATAAATAAAATCACCGTCATTATTTGTATTTATTTAGGATAACACGGAACCATCTATCCTTGCCACCAATTTAAATCCCATAATGGCCCGTAAAATTCGGACAACCTTCCCATGCATCGTCGCATCTATCGTCTTCTGCGCCTCCATCTACCACCACTACCTCCGCCGCACCATCACCTCCGACCATATCCCGCCTTCCCCAATCACCACCACCACCACCTCATTCTTCGCTCAGTCACCTCTTTCATCTCCACCGCCAGTTGTAATCTCCACCACGTCGGTTCTCCTGCATGATTGGGAGGTTTTGGTAATTGTGTCACCGCAGCTGGCTGGAGATTACAGCGGTTACTCCTGTTTATTCGACACAGATGAAGCTTCGGCGGCGACTTTTACCGGCGTTTTGCCTTTTCCCGATCGTTTCTTATTTAATTGCGTGCTACCTGTACGAGCTCGAAGGAGGCTTCCTTTCAGGCAACCATCGTTGTTGAAGTCTCCTGAGATTCGGCCTCAGAGAGACTCATCGCCTCCATTGCTGCTGAGGTGGTCTTATCTGGTGTACGATTCCCTCACAACTGAAGACGACGTCGTCTTATTCGTTAAAGGTGTGAACACGAGGCAAGGGATTAACCGCGACCCAAAGGAATTAATGTGCGTGTTCGGTGACTACGTGAAAACAGCCGTCAAAACCTCAATGCAAGAGGTCTTCCGCTGCCAACGGCCGAAACTAACCGCCCAAGCGGATCTGGTAAAAGTTTCATTAGAGATCTTAGCGGAGAATCGGGTTGTTCCATCGGTGGCGTACTACACGCCCCCGCGCAAGTTAGCCAGCAAGGGTGGGAAATTTCTGCTTTGCGCCAGCACCATGGTGTATAACGTGGCCAAGTTTTTGAAGGAATGGGTCTTCTACCATTCGAAAATCGGGGTTGAGAAATTCTTATTATACGATAATGGGAGCGATGATGATTTGGGAAAAGTGGTGGAAGAGTTGGTTCAAGAGGGTTTTGATGTTACCACATATTTATGGTTGTGGCCTAAAACTCAAGAATCTGGTTTCTCCCATGCTGCATTGTACGCTAGTAACTGTTGCAAGTGGATGATGTACATTGATGTCGACGAGTTTTTGTACTCCCCGTCGTGGAAAAACTCTTCACGACCCTCTGAATCCATGTTATCTTCATTAGTCTCGACCAACAGCTTGGGTTTGGGACAGTTTGAAATCAGTTGCTACGAATTTGGGCCTTCGAATCAAGAGGTCCATCCCATAATGGGAGTGACACAGGGATATGATTGCAGACTGTCGCACGAGAATAGGCACAAATCCATAGTGTTATTAGAAGCGATTGATGATTATTTGCTTAATGTGATACACCATTTCAATTTAAGTTTCGGCTTCAAGTCCAAGAAATTGAGTACCGATTATATGGTGCTGAATCACTACAAGTATCAAGCATGGCCTGAGTTTAAGGCCAAGTTTAGGAGGCGCGTGTCCGCTTATGTTTTGGATTGGACGCAGAAGTTGAACCCCAATTCCAATGATCGGACGCCTGGATTAGGCTTTATGCCGGTGGAGCCGGAAGGGTGGCCTCAAATGTTCTGCGAATTACGCGATGATCGCTTGAAAGACTTGACTTGGAAATGGTTTGGGGAAAAATCGAGCTTGGGTTATGATCGGATGGCTTGGCAAAGAGGATACAACCGTTAGACATCATTCGTATCTTAATTCATGGGAAGAGAATATTTATTCATGGAATATAGATCGATTGGGGACAGAGGCAAATAATATACGTTATATGGTCAAAGAAGAGAAAGGTATCATGCATCTTGGCGAAATATATTTTTTTAAAATTCAACTTTTGTAATTAAATTTACAAAAGAAAGGTAAATTCATTCTTTAGTTTGTTTACGCTCCAAAGAGATCAGGTCATTATTTTGCAGGGAGGATTTTTATTCTCAAATTCAATAATATTAAAATATATAGTTTATGAGAGCCCTTACTCCTAATTGTTATTATCATACAATTTGATTTAGTTAATTAATCACAATAAGTAGTTTAATTTTTTTATTTAACATGGGTCCAAAATCATTAATTGATTGTAATTTAAATTCTAAAAATAATATGATTAAACATCCTGTTTACAACAACCAAATAATACACACACCCACACAATTAATATAATAAATAAATATATACGAACATTTTATATTTAAACATACCCCGATATATTTATAAGCATATGCTGGAATAGACACTGCCACGTTATCTCCAGTGTGGGTCTTTTTAGAAGTAGTACTGTCAACCAGGTCGGCCCGCCAAAAACCTGACATTTGGCGGGCCTGAGACGGGCCGACACTCTATCCTGGCAGGCTAGAAAAGTTGGGCAGCAGTTTGGACGGCCAGCCTAAGAAAACCACAAGTTTTTTTTGGAAAAACTCAATGAACTAATTCACATCATACAATAGTCCATAACCAAATAGTTCAACAACATGCTGAAAAGTTAAAAGAGTTCATAAAGCAAAAAATTAAAGTTTAGTAAATTAATCAAACAACACAAAATTTTAAATTCCATCAACCATGAGATAATCCATATCAAATTCTTCTCCACCATCTCCTTCGACTTCCTCTTCCTCGTTATCAATATCAAAATTTGATTCTTGATTGGACAACATTGTTTTAACACTTGCATCGTCTTCATTACTTTTATCAACATTAAAATACACAAAGATAAATGTAGTTAAAAATTAAAATAATAATAAACTAATATGTCATCAAAGTCAAAAGCAAACTAAAAATTTGTAAATAAAAACTATCAACAACGTAACCATCTATGATGCAACCGTTGTAATATGAATAGCAAATATCACGTGTCATCATCGCAAGGGTTGGGCACCAAAGTTTTTTATTCTTCCAATACTCTAAAACATTCCAAACTTGATGATACGCAAATTCAAGTTTTGGCTGCTCCAAATAAAGATCCACTTGAGATTTTCCAACATTTTAATTGTTGGGTTCTCATATACCATTATTTCCTACATTATTTGGAATAGTTATGACGTGAAAATATAAATCAATTAGATAATGCAAGAAAAAAATAGTATTAGAATACTTAAATCAAAAATAATTTTGCTATTTCCTTTACCTCCTCCTACACTTTGGGGAGTAATTTATGTGGGTAGAAGAAGATTTTGGTCCTGAAGAACTTATTTTGCCAGTCTTAGAATATTAATCAAAAGGCTTATATAATTTTGTCCTCACAAGTTCTATCTTCTCTTGACATTTAACAAAATGACTCTCCAACCTTAGAATAAAAAAACTCCAACATTGAAAGCTTTGTTCGTTGACCAAGAATAGCCTCAAATGTAAGCACCATGCTATATTGTGTACCATACTTGTCAAACTTCTCCATCATTATTTTACACGTATCTGTTATCACCTCATCTTCATGCAATAAGTTTTTCTTTAACAAAACTTTAATCTTCCACACTTGTATAAATGACAATTTGATGTAGGCTAAGAAGAACCATAGTTCACATTGGTAGTGTCATAAAATAGTTCAAAAACTCGCATATTTTCTCTTATCTATTCCGCTCTTTACTTGAAGGAAAAAATTATAATTCTTGTCATTAAATTGAAGGAAAGCAAAAGCTTTTTTATATTAAATGATGCTATCAAACATTAAATATTTTGAGTTCCAACTAGTAGACACATCCAATCGCAAGCCAATACTAGTATCAATATTACCAACTACTTGTACACATTCTTGAAACTTCTTCATCCTAGTATCCAAATCTTTAACATACTTGATTCACTATATCTAATTTTATTCAAAGCTATAATAGCGACTTTCTAACCTTCTTGGACAATTAGATTCAATATATGAGCAGAACAAGGAACATGAAAAAACTCACTATCACTTGTCCATCCAATGATAATGTATCATAATCAATCGAATTGCTATCAAATCATCAAAGCTCGAGCATGCCAATCAGCCTCAATCAAGTATATGAGAATATCCATATAATAGCGTTGGTAAAGTACCATCAATACAAAATCTCAAGCCATCAATCATAGATGTGAAACCCCGTTTTTTCCAGAGATACGAATTTTGATGATAAGCCTAATTTTGGAATAAATAAACCAAGATTTAAGAAATTAAATAAGGAATTCAATTAGATTTAAGAACGTAAAGTTTTTGACATAAATTCAAAGTTGAAAATATTATACCAGATAAAGATATAAGATTTGATATGATATTGATACCTGGATAAAGATCAAGCAAGAAGTTAATATGATTCCTAAATTTCGAAATTTTGGAGTATTTAATTAGGATTTTAGAAATTATGGAGATAAGAAAAATTCTACAAAAAATAAAATGCAGGCATGGAAAAACACTAAAATTTCGCATACCAGGGAAAATCAAGAGTATTATTTTTGGGATAATTTACCACAAAATTTGAAATTACTAAAGGAGATTGTTGGGATTTAAGAGCAATGATTTAATTGTACTGGAAAATAAAAGATCTACCGAATATTGGGAATTAGACACAAAATTTGAAATTTTGCAGGCTTGGATAGGAGAATATTTCGAAAATATATCCAAGGAATGGATATATAGATTTCGAAATTATCCAGTATCATGGATAAGATATGATAATTTATCATAGATTCAAGATTTAATTTAAAAGTTCAAACGCAAGGATAATACACGATCATGATAGCAGCCAACGCCTATAAATAAGAGAGTCATGCCATTTGAAATTCACACCTCTACATTTTCGAAATTTTCTCTCTATTTTTCTCTAGGAATTTTCAAGACTTTGCTCTCTTAGAGTGCCGAGTATCGAAGCTCTGCAGCAGTCCAGATCCAGGCTCAGATTCGAAATCCTACCATCACCAGTTCTCATTTTTCGAATTATTCAAGGTAAGGGGGTTTTGTTATACTATAATTTACACACTTGTCCTTCGTAAGTGTGATTTTGTTATGCATATATTCTTTCGTAATTGGATTTTTGCTATGTTATAATTTGTGTACGAATCTCCCTTCAGTTTTCCTTTGAAAGTTCGTTCGAGATAATTCTTTGTTCACGATATATTTTCTTCGAGATTCGTCAAATTATATATTCAAAGCACTGTTAGGATTAGATTAGATATGGGAAAGGATTTCCGAACTATGACCCTTATAAAGTGGGATGGTAACCGTTGTACGGCCTCACTCCATAGAGGATTAATATATTGGACATGACCTCACTCCTTAGAGGATTAACATATAGGAGACTGATATCAGAAAACCATGGAAATAAGATGACTTTCAGTGCTAAACAAGTATGCTATACGAGTATGATATGTGATGATATGTTATGATTATGAAGTATGAATATTCGTTATTATTAGGGCACGCGTCATCATGAAATCATCCTGATTGCCCGAGAATACTAAACGACAAAATATTTAAAGTCCGGGAGACATGAGGCCCCGACATCTTATTTGAATTCCGGGAGAAATGAAACCCCGGCAAAATATTTAAAGTCCGAGAGACATGAGGCCCCGGTATCTTATTTGAAGTCCGAAAGACATGAATCCCCGGCAAAATATTTAAAGTCCGAGAGACATGAGGCCCCGTCATATTATTTGAAGTCCGGGAGACATGAATCACCCTCATCTTATTTAAAGTATGGGAGACATGAGGCCCTAACATCTTATCTACAGCCCGGAAAATTGAAGCTCTCGGCACTTCATCCCACCTCTGAGATATTTGAAGCCCCCGATGCTTTTTAAAATCTGAAATTAATTAATTTTCTATTTTGAAGCCCAAGCATGACTGATCGGGACAGCGAATAAGACTCTAGCCCGACTATTTAAGGGATAGGTGGTGATACCCTCATAAGAGTCCGGGTCATGGATGACCCGGAATACTAAATGGATAGCCCAAATCAGAGTATATGTGCAGGAGGAATTCTTCAGCAACCGTGCAGGTGAGTGCCCGAGACATTTTCTCTCTGGGCTAACAGGAGCCCGGGCTCTGATGCAAGCTCATGGGAAGCTTTCTACCCGGGCTACCTCGAAAAGCGCACCATACTCGAGTGTATTGGTATGGACTATCTTATCTGTCAGAACAACATGAGTTTGGCGTGTTAGAGAAACCATCAAAAGCACAGGGTATGGGCAGCCGCCCTACCATACTTAGCAGGTGGGTACTAAAAACAAGGTAATGATGATATCTCTTTCTATAAATAGCAGGTACATTTCTCATTTACGGATTCTGAAATTCTTAATTCTCAAACACTCAAAGATATTACCACATATACAGCCGTTATTACTCTAATCTTCACCTGTTGACTTAAGCATCGGAGTGGATATGTCGGACACTCCTCCGGCACCCATTCACGAGTTCCTTTACATGTTTGTAGGTTACAGTTGAAGCCATTATCCTTGCTCAAATTTCCTAACACAAAATAATCCTCATTATCCAGTGAATTGCTCATGTATTTCACGCCCGATTCATTTGGATATCATCAATACTTTCATAGGATTAGTCAATAACCAGATTATGTGATATCATTGATTATATCACGATTACATACGAGAGGTTCTGTTAGGACAAGCGCATGTCATGGAGATGGAATCATGTTTAATCCTTTATCTCAGAAGTTAGATTTTATTGTTGTATGATGTCCACTCATTCTCCTCCTTATCACAAACTCGAGGGCAAACAGTCGAGCGAATTACAAAGAAAGTTTGTCCAAGCAGTGGATACCTTTTTACAACATCATTCTGGTTATAGAATAATGTCCTTTGAATTGATTTGTTGTTTTCATGGATACATCTTGGACAATTTTAGAAGATGGATGAATTATGTTGGCAGATTGGGAGTGTAAAGACTTATCATTGTTGTCCTAGCCATGTTCTAAAGAGAAATCACCCTCTTGTTTTCTCTTTCGATTTTCTTCCTCGAGCATTTTTGGTGAAACTTATATATTTGGTGGGCGATTCCTTCCAAATATCAAGCCAAAAATCTCTCAAAGATCTTGATTTGACTTATGTTGCTTTCATTTCTGAGGCAGTATAGTGTACTTTATTAAATTGTTGCAGCCTCCAGTCATTAAAATTGAAGTCTTGTACGCTTCCTTCAAATGACATATTCACGGTCTTAAAGAATCTAATGGTGTTTAATTGTTCAAAGGTTGTATAGATAGACTTGTCTGATATAAATCTAACTACTTTTGAATTATTTACTCATAGAATGCTGACGTTATCATTTTCTAACGTACCGTTGCTACAAAATATGACCGTTGACATTTGTGATCACAAAGTGGCTCCTTATATATTTGGAAAAGTCACCAAAGATCTACCTCATCTTAAATGCATGTATTTTTGAACTGATTCCTAATTCTTTGAGGTGCAATGAATCTCTTTTCACCATTTAACCATTGTTCATTTCCTTAGGAGTGAAGAAATACTTATATAGTAGTTTCTGGAATTTGTCTCGGGCATTTGAAATAGGTGGAGTTAACAAGCTTAGCCACCTTAGATAATTGTCTTTATTTTTAGAATACCAGAACAGTGTCGATCTGCTTGCACTTGCTGCAATCCTGGATGTGTTCCTTCTTTTACACAAGTTCCATATATCGATGGTATTCATCACATATTCACGTTACATCTTGATGGCTTCGTAAATGCGTGCAGCTACTACAATCAACATTGATGGGTACAAGCTCAATATAATTATTTAATCCGACTCAATTAATTATTTTTTGGACTAATAAGAATAAGCCCAATTTAATAAGCCTAATTCAATTAGTTATTTGTTTAGGTTTGACATTATTGAGACCCAAAATTTGGCTTGTGATTGCAAAAGCCCAAGCCCATTAAGCACTCCTAAAAATCTATAAATAGAGGAACTCCCACACAATTAAAGGTATGCTCTCATTTTTTATAAAAGTTCTTTAGTTCTCTGATTTTTCTTTGAACTTCTTACTGACTTTAGCGTCGGAGTGTCTACGTCGGGAGGGTTCCCGACGCCCACTTGACGAGTTTTCGTGACGCAGTCTATGTGGATACGTTTACCAGCCAGGTGAGCTTATTTACGGGCCAAGTGGACTAGTTTACTAACCAATCGGATCTCGCGTGCGCAGTCTACGTGACTCATTTATTTTACCTGCATCATCTTGGCGCCGTCTGTGGGAACACTGTCACTTCGTCACTCGAGGATGCACACTCGTTTGCACACCTCTCGCAACGTTAGGGGTGAGGGACACCCGCCTATTATTCCTTCGCAGTCAGAGATGCTCATCACCCAAGAAGCGCTGAAAGCCATGATGGAAGAGACAGCCACTCGCGCAGCAACTGAAGCAGTGGCCCAGATACTCGCACATCATCCACGTACTAATACTGGTGAAACAACTCCCAACGACCGTTCAACTTCCCATGACCCCAGCAAGATGACAAGGGGCAATGATGAAACTTGTAATGAAGATGAATCAGATGGCCGTACACATCGCCCTCTTCCGCGAAGAGAAAGTATCTCGCTCCACACTTGTGCACGAGGATCTCGCACTTTGAATGAGCAAGACAGCTGATTGGCTGTTTTACCTACTTGGCACAGCCCTTTTACCACTGTCATCTTAGCTGAGTCAGTACCAGTGGGAGTGAAAATACCCAACTTGCCAGAGTATGAGGGAATGGGCGACCCACAAGATCATCTCGACAAATTCTATACGAAGGCAGATTTATACGATATTAGTGAAGCCGCTTACTGCAAAATCTTCTGAACTACGCTATCTGGTCGTGCGCTTACTTGGTTCAACAAGCTCCCACCAGGAACCATAGATAGTTTGGAGCAACTAACTCAGCGTTTTCTCCATCAGTTCTCTGTCAACTAAGAAATACCCAAAAACAACAGCTTATTTATTTACTATAATTCAGAAGGAAGGGAAATGCCTGAGAGAATATGTACAACGGTTCACGCAAGCTGTGCACGAGGTTCCCCATATTAACCATGACCTGTTAGCCGGAATAATACAGCAGAACCTCCGCCATCAAAAATTCAAGGAATCTATAGCTGGAAAGTTCCCAAACACTCTAGAGGAATTGTTAGAAAGAGCCAAAAAACATATACGCATTGAAGAGGCCATCGAACCACGATACTTAGGGAAAAGAAGAAGGAAATATGAGAGACCGGAAGGGACAAAGAGGGATGAAAAACGAACAGCCCAAAGTCCGAAACTCCAGTACACTCCCTTAAAGGCACGCTTGTCAGACATACTGGTAGTAGCAGAGCAGCAGGGTTTACTGCAACCCCCGTGCCCGATGAAAGAAAATCCTAAGCGTCAAAGATCTGACAAATACTGCCGGTTCCACAAAGATAAGGTCATTCCACTGAAGATTGTTTCAGCCTTTGGGTCGAGATAGAAAATTTGATCAAACGAGGATATTTAGGTGACTATGTGGATAGATTCCGCAATTAACAGAGAGGCAACAAGGGTCCTGATGACAACCGCCCAAGCGAGCAGCAGCGAGAACGGATCGAGAGGGGCAAAAAACCCGAGCAGAGAGAGGAGAACATGCCACTGCAGGCATAATCTATAAAATAATCGAGGGGACCCGCCTGTGGTGATTCAAACAATGCAAGGAAAAATCTCACGCGGGCAGCCAGACGTGATCAAAATTCTTCATGTTTAACCATAACTCATTCGATTAACGAGATATCGAAGAAAGATGAAGCAGTGTTTTTTGGAGAAGAGGACTTGGAAGCCTCTCGCGGGGAACACAATAACGCCTTAATCATTTTCGCCACGATTTCTAACTTTTGGGTAAATAAAATATTGGTGGACTCAGGAAGCTCTGCAGATATCATTTTTCATGGGGCATTCCAAAAGTTGGGTCTGAGTAATGCGCAATTAATGCGAGTGAATACTCCTCTCGTCGGTTTTGCCGGAGAACTAGTTGAAGCACTAGGTGAAATCGCTCTACCAATATCGTTGGGATCATACCCGTGGCGGAGCACAAAAATGGTGAAGTTCTTAGTAGTGAAAGCCCCCTCGGCTTACAACGTGATCATTGGCCGTCCAAGCCTCAATCTGTTTCGCGCCATTGCATCCACATACCACATGAAGCTGAAAGTCCCGACTCTAAAAAGGGCAGGAGAGGCGGTCGGAGATAGCAGACTCGCAATACAATGTCATGCGTCCATTTTGCTAAACGCAGTGGAGACTCGAAGAAGACAGGGACCCGACATGGATTCCTTGAAGGGAAAGAAAAAAAAACTCGAACAAGTTTCAAATGAAAAGGGAATACATCTTGTGGATGGAGAATCAAATGATAGAGAAAGGATGACCGCAACAGAAGCTCTCGAACATGTCGAAGTAGTGCCCGGTGATCCAAGAAAAACCTCAGGATTGGATCAGATCTGCCGATAGAAGTGGAGAACACTTTGACAACTTTTCTGCAGCGCAACCTCAATACATTTGCCTGGGATGACGAGCCATTACCAGGGATACCTCCGGAATACGCATTCATCATCTTAATGTGGATCCACAAATGAAACCGATTAAGCAGAAAAAGAGATCTTTTGGCCCAGATAAAAATAAACATATAGTTGATGAGGTGGGAAAGCACATAAAGGCCAAATACATCAGGCCTGTTTCGTACCCGGAATGGTTAGCAAATGTTGTGTTGGTTCCAAAGGCTAGAAGGAAATGACGTCTTCGCATAGATTTCACTGATTTAAACAAGGCATGCCCTAAAGATCTTTTCCCATTTCCTCAGATCGATTTGTTGGTCGACTTGACCGCGGGTTGCGAATTGCTCAGTTTCCTGGATGCCCACCAAGGGTACAATCAGATAGGATTAGCCCCAGAGGATCAAGAAAAGGCTAGTTTCATCACTGATCGAGGGATATATTGCTATGAGGTAATGCCATTCGGACTCAAGAAGAAGGAGCAACATATCAACGATTGGTGAACAAGATGTTTGAGAACTTGATTGGGAAGAACATGGAGGTGTACATAGACGACATGCTTGTAAAAAGTGTCCGAGCGATCAAGCATGTGGAGGACCTGGAAGAATGATTTGGAATATTACGAAAATATCGCATGAAGCTAAATCCAGAAAATGTTCTTTTGGCGTACGAGGTGGCAAGTTCCTTGGACTCATGGTTTCGAAAAGAGGAATAGAGTCAAACCCCGAAAAGATAAAGGCAATCTTAAGCATGACTCCCCCGCGGAGTGTGAAAGGAGTACATGAATTAACTGGAAGGATGACTGCTTTGAACCGTTTCATATCTAGATCTACAAACAAAGGCTTGCCTTTCTTCAAAGTTCTAAGGCAAGGAAAGAGATTCAAGTGGACGGAAGAATGTCAGCAAGCATTAGAAGACTTAAAGAAGTATTTGACTACATCGTCACTCCTAGAAAAACCCCGATTTGGGGACACACTGACGCTTTATTTAGCGGTCTCACCTGAAGCGGTTAGCGCTGTGCTCGTGTTGAATGAAGAAAGAGAGCATAAACCCGTGTATTATATCAGTCGGACCTTACATGGAGCCGAGATCCGATATACCAACATTGAGAAATTAACGCTTGCCTTAGTAATTATAGCAAGAAAATTACGCCCATATTTGCTATGTCACCAAGTGGTGTTACTCACTAATCACCCTCTAAAGCAAGTGTTATCTAGTCCAGAGGCGTTGGGCCGAATGGTTAAGTGAGCCGTTGAGCTGAGCGAATTCGGACTTGAGTTTAAACCTCGCCCAGCTATTAAAACACAAGTTCTCGCAGATTTTCTCATTGAAATGACCACTAATGAGGCAGAAGGATCCGTTCCGACTTGGGTGGTCCATGTCGATGGATCCTCAACTTCGCACGGGAGCGGGGCCGGGGTATTGCTAGAAAGCCCTCAAGGTGATAAATTGATGTATTCCATTAAATTTCAATTCCCCGCGTCAAATAATGAGCTCGAGTATGAGGCACTCGTAGCAGGAATTAAGTTGGCTTTATCGGCTGGAGCAAGAAGTCTGGTGGTGCACAGTGATTCCCAGCTAGTCGTTAACCAACTCAATGGAACTTACGAAGCCAAAGAAGAAAAAATGAACCAATATGTGACCCGAGTTAACGAATTACTCGCTCTACTGGAGAGCTACGAGATAAAACAACTGCCAAGGGCAAAAAATCAAATGGCAGACCGTCTAGCCAAGATAGCCAGTTCCTGGACTAACATAGACAACAGAACGATAACTTTCCTGACAATCAATAAGGAGGAGGCTGAGAAGGCCGGCTGCAACATCTTCTGCATAAAAGGAGAAGAACCAAGCTGGAAAGAAGAAATTGTTAACTATTTAATGCGTGATGATCTCCCTCAAGATCCCGCCGCTGAACGTAAGCTAAGGATAAGAGCTGCGCAATTCACAATTATAGATTGAGATCTTTATAAACGAGGTTACTCCCAGCCTTTCCTGAAGTGTCTCACCCCGAGCAAGGCAGACTACGTTCTCCGCGAGATCCACGAAGGAATATGTGGAAACCACTTGGGAGGGAAAGCATTGGTTGCCAAAACCTTACGACAAGGTTACTTTTGGCCAACCATGAGGAAAGAAGCCATGGAATTGGTTAGACGGTGTCGATCTTGCCAAGAGCACGGCAATCTCTATCACCAACCCGCGACTTTGTTACAACCACTTGAAAGCCCCCTACCTTTTGCCCAGTGGGGAATAGACCTGGTGGGACCTTTCCCCCCAGCTACGGGACAGAGAAAATTTATCATAGTTGCCGTAGAATATTTCACGAAGTGGGTCGAGGCAGAGCCATTGTCGAGAATTTCGGAGAAAGACGTCATAGGTTTCCTGTGGAAAATCGTAGTGTGCAGGTTTGGGATTCCCCGAGCACTGATCTCGGACAACGGCGCTCAGTTCTCTGGAGCAAAACTAAAGGAGTGGTGTCAGGGTCTCTCTATCAAACAACTACGTCGGTCGGCAAACTACAAGCCAATGGGCAAACAGAGGTAACTAACCGAACTATCTTGCAGCATTTGAAGACCTGTCTCGGCAACGCTAAAAAAAACTGGGTGGAAGAATTGCCGAGCGCATTGTGGGCATACCGAACTACACCATGCATGTCGACAGGGGAATCACATTTCAATCTAGCTTACGATGTTGAAGCTATAGCCCCCGCTGAGATAGGAGAAACTTCATTGAGGGTGAAACAGTACAAGCACCTTGAGAACGATCAGGCCCTCGCATGGCTAAGGTTTACAATGATCGAGTCCAGAGGCGTTGGGCCGAATGGTTAAGTGAGCCGTTGAGCTGAGCGAATTCGGACTTGAGTTTAAACCTCGCCCAGCTATTAAAACACAAGTTCTCGCAGATTTTCTCATTGAAATGACCACTAATGAGGCAGAAGGATCCGTTCCGACTTGGGTGGTCCATGTCGATGGATCCTCAACTTCGCACGGGAGCGGGGCCGGGGTATTGCTAGAAAGCCCTCAAGGTGATAAATTGTTGTATTCCATTAAATTTCAATTCCCCGCGTCAAATAATGAGCTCGAGTATGAGGCACTCGTAGCAGGAATTAAGTTGGCTTTATCGGCTGGAGCAAGAAGTCTGGTGGTGCACAGTGATTCCCAGCTAGTCGTTAACCAACTCAATGGAACTTACGAAGCCAAAGAAGAAAAAATGAACCAATATGTGACCCGAGTTAACGAATTACTCGCTCTACTGGAGAGCTACGAGATAAAACAACTGCCAAGGGCAAAAAATCAAATGGCAGACCGTCTAGCCAAGATAGCCAGTTCCTGGACTAACATAGACAACAGAACGATAACTTTCCTGACAATCAATAAGGAGGAGGCTGAGAAGGCCGGCTGCAACATCTTCTGCGTAAAAGGAGAAGAACCAAGCTGGAAAGAAGAAATTGTTAACTATTTAATGCGTGATGATCTCCCTCAAGATCCCGCCGCTGAACGTAAGCTAAGGATAAGAGCTGCGCAATTCACAATTATAGATTGAGATCTTTATAAACGAGGTTACTCCCAGCCTTTCTTGAAGTGTCTCACCCCGAGCAAGGCAGACTACGTTCTCCGCGAGATCCACGAAGGAATATGTGGAAACCACTTGGGAGGGAAAGCATTGGTTGCCAAAACCTTACGACAAGGTTACTTTTGGCCAACCATGAGGAAAGAAGCCATGGAATTGGTTAGACGGTGTCGATCTTGCCAAGAGCACGGCAATCTCTATCACCAACCCGCGACTTTGTTACAACCACTTGAAAGCCCCCTACCTTTTGCCCAGTGGGGAATAGACCTGGTGGGACCTTTCCCCCCAGCTACAGGACAGAGAAAATTTATCATAGTTGCCGTAGAATATTTCACGAAGTGGGTCGAGGCAGAGCCATTGTCGAGAATTTCGGAGAAAGACGTCATAGGTTTCCTGTGGAAAATCGTAGTGTGCAGGTTTGGGATTCCCGAGCACTGATCTCGGACAACGGCGCTCAGTTCTCTGGAGCAAAACTAAAGGAGTGGTGTCAGGGTCTCTCTATCAAACAACTACGTCGGTCGGCAAACCACAAGCCAATGGGCAAACAGAGGTAACTAACCGAACTATCTTGCAGCATTTGAAGACCCGTCTCGGCAACGCTAAAGAAAACTGGGTGGAAGAATTGCCGAGCGCATTGTGGGCATACCGAACTACACCATGCATGTCGACAGGGGAATCACCTTTCAATCTAGCTTACGATGTTGAAGCTATAGCCCCCGCTGAGATAGGAGAAACTTCATTGAGGGTGAAACAGTACAAGTACCTTGAGAACGATCAGGCCCTCGCATGGCTAAGGTTTACAATGATCGAGTCCAGAGGCGTTGGGCCGAATGGTTAAGTGAGCCGTTGAGCTTAGCGAATTCGGACTTGAGTTTAAACCTCGCCCAGCTATTAAAACACAAGTTCTCGCAGATTTTCTCATTGAAATGACCACTAATGAGGCAGAAGGATCCGTTCCGACTTGGGTGGTCCATGTCGATGGATCCTCAACTTCGCACGGGAGCGGGGCCGGGGTATTGCTAGAAAGCCCTCAAGGTGATAAATTGATGTATTCCATTAAATTTCAATTCCCCGCGTCAAATAATGAGCTCGAGTATGAGGCACTCGTAGCAGGAATTAAGTTGGCTTTATCGGCTGGAGCAAGAAGTCTGGTGGTGCACAGTGATTCCCAGCTAGTCGTTAACCAACTCAATGGAACTTACGAAGCCAAAGAAGAAAAAATGAACCAATATGTGACCCGAGTTAACGAATTACTCGCTCTACTAGGGAGCTACGAGATAAAACAACTGCCAAGGGCAAAAAATCAAATGGCAGACCGTCTAGCCAAGATAGCCAGTTCCTGGACTAACATAGACAACAGAACGATAACTTTCCTGACAATCAATAAGGAGGAGGCTGAGAAGGCCGGCTGCAACATCTTCTGCGTAAAAGGAGAAGAACCAAGCTGGAAAGAAGAAATTGTTAACTATTTAATGCGTGATGATCTCCCTCAAGATCCCGCCGCTGAACGTAAGCTAAGGATAAGAGCTGCGCAATTCACAATTATAGATTGAGATCTTTATAAACGAGGTTACTCCCAGCCTTTCTTGAAGTGTCTCACCCCGAGCAAGGCAGACTACGTTCTCCGCGAGATCCACGAAGGAATATGTGGAAACCACTTGGGAGGGAAAGCATTGGTTGCCAAAACCTTACGACAAGGTTACTTTTGGCCAACCATGAGGAAAGAAGCCATGGAATTGGTTAGACGGTGTCGATCTTGCCAAGAGCACGGCAATCTCTATCACCAACCCGCGACTTTGTTACAACCACTTGAAAGCCCCCTACCTTTTGCCCAGTGGGGAATAGACCTGGTGGGACCTTTCCCCCCAGCTACGGGACAGAGAAAATTTATCATAGTTGCCGTAGAATATTTCACGAAGTGGGTCGAGGCAGAGCCATTGTCGAGAATTTTGGAGAAAGACGTCATAGGTTTCCTGTGGAAAAACGTAGTGTGCAGGTTTGGGATTCCCCGAGCACTGATCTCGGACAACGGCGCTCAGTTCTCTGGGGCAAAACTAAAGGAGTGGTGTCAGGGTCTCTCTATCAAACAACTACGTCGGTCGGCAAACCACAAGCCAATGGGCAAACAGAGGTAACTAACCGAACTATCTTGCAGCATTTGAAGACCCGTCTCGGCAACGCTAAAGAAAACTGGGTGGAAGAATTGTCCGAGCGCATTGTGGGCGTACCGAACTACACCATGCATGTCGACAGGGGAATCACCTTTCAATCTAGCTTACGATGTTGAAGCTATAGCCCCCGCTGAGATAGGAGAAACTTCATTGAGGGTGAAACAGTACAAGCACCTTGAGAACGATCAGGCCCTCGCATGGCTAAGGTTTACAATGATCGAGTAAATCCAAGATCCTTCCAAGTAGGAGACCTTGTGATGAGAAAAGCTGATGTCTTGCGCCCCGTCGGAAAACTTGACCCAAAGTGGGAAGGCCCTTATAAAGTAGTAGAGATAATCAAGATGGGAACTTATCGCCTCCAACACCAAAATGGGAAAGTACTACCTCTGAAAGGGGATCGGTTTTAGGTGCTCAAATGCGCAACGGAAGCAACAAAATGTTTTCAAAACAAGAAAACCGAAATTTGAAGAGAAATTTTCGCACCTCTCATGTACTAGGATGTAGCATATACAAAAACACAACTATGACATTCATAGGGTGTAAAGAAATCATACCTATCAACCTCTTGAGGTTGATGATGGCTCCAACTAAGGTGTAAACACCTTAGCTCTTGAATGGCAAGACAATCTTCAAGCTTCCCTTTGAGCCCACCTTGCTCAAATATTAAGCCCACCACCAACTAGCTAGAACCACTCTAATTTTGCACTAGAAAAATTAGAGCATTTTTCTTTGAGAAGTATTTTCTTTCTTCAACAATTGAAGAACAAAAATGGAGAGAAAAATGAGGGAGAGAACCCTTGCAATTTTTGGCCATTGCATAATGGATTGAAGGGGAGGGAGACTTGTCTTGGTATGTGAAAAAGTAGTGTCCAACTTTTGCATGCCATGCCTTGGTTAAACAAAAAGTTGTCTCCCAACTCTTCACCTCCCATGCATGCATTTTTTTATTAGATTTTTAACAATTAAAAATCCATGTACTTAATTTAATTATCTCAAACAAATTTGAGACTAATTAAACGTTACTTGAATTTACTGAAGTCACTAGTTGAATAATTATTTTACTATTGGGCTCTACAAGACCCAATATGATTTAATTAATTCAACACTTGAATTAATTTAATTATTTGGACTCTACTAGGCCCACTAGTGTTTAATTAATTCAACACTTGAATTAATTTAATTTAGTCCATAATAATGTTTATGAAAATCACAATTTTCAAATACATTATTTATTTGGCCAACTTTTAATTTAGGAACACTTCCATAAATTAAAAATTACATTTCTCTCATAGAAGTCATACTTCTATTTTTCTTACGCTTATAAACTCATTTATAAGCCGTTCAACACATTGAACTATTTTACTTCTCAACAGGATCTAAAAAGCTAGTACATGTGTGGCCCTCAATGGTTCATTGATACAACTAGCCGTGGGTTCACATCTCCATGTGATTCGGACTAAACATGTCCTTATATGAGAATACCCCAATTGCTCCATTCTTACTTATCAACTCCTTGATAACAAGAACGTCAGAACTCAAGTCTGATAGTACCCAACCAATCATGTTAAACACCTAGCAGCATCGCTTACATGATTCCCTAGGTATCAAATGATAGTGCCTGCAAGAACCATTCAATTATGGTTAGCGTACAGTACGGTCCCTTCAACTCATATATCCCGATCGATTCGACAACCTTTGGTATATCGAGAGTTGTCAATGAATCGATACTATGTGTCATGTCGTAGTTGCATCGATGGTGTAATCTATGAAACCCCTTTCATAATTACCACCATACTCTGATCAGAGATTTCAACCTACATACTCATGAGAACACATAGGATATCCATACCCGAAGATAAGCGGTGAATCCCCGACTACAATGCATCGACTCCTATATGTTTCGACAGAACACGCAACCTCGCCACCTGATGACCCCATGAGAGTCGGTAAACAAGTCAAAGTGTAATTCTAGCACATAGAGTCTCAATGTTTTCCCGGGTCATAAGGACTAATGGTGTACAACCATAAACTAGGACGTTTCCACTCGATAAGTGAGAACCACTTGAAAAGTCCTTTATGGAGGGTTGTTCAGTGCACTCTACCAGGAGCACCTATCTGCATGCTCGGACATCACAATGTCCCCTACCAATGAAACATGGTACTCACATCGCAGATACTAGTCTCGAACTCGAGCGGCCTATATCCTTCTTAGCGGCGGCTGAATCGACTAGGAACTGTTTAGAATATACAGTATTCTAAATATGAGTTTCATGATACTCATCATATGAGCATCTCATATTCTTTCTACTATTTGTATATTCAAGGGCTTTATCTATGCAACTAGCATGGGTATACAGATAAAGATGTGCCAAAACATTAATTTCAAATATTATTAAAATAAAGATTACTTATACATAGAGTTTCATTGTGAACACTCGGCCAACACTTGGCTTGACGGGCACCTACTCTAACAATCTCCCACTTGCACTAGAGCCAACTACCCAAATGCTTCAAACCCATTGATTCGCGATGCATCTCGAATAATGGTCTAAGTAAAGGCTTAGCTAGTGGATCAACAACATAATATGCGGAGCCGACTTTGTCAATCGACACTTCTCCTCTTTCCACAATCTCTCAGAGGATGTGGTACTTTCTCAATACGTGTTTGGATTTCTGATGAGATCTTGGCTCCTTTGCTTGAGCTATAGCTCCCGTGTTGTCATACAACACCGGGACATGAGCAACTCTATTAAGAATGACGCCCAACTCTTGGACGAAATTCCTTATCCAAACAGCCTCTTTTTCTGCATCTGATGCAGCAATGTATTCGGCCTCAGTGGTGGAATCCGCAGTACTGTCTTGCTTGGAACTCTTCCAGGAGACAGCAGCACCATTGAGCATGAATACGAACCCAGAGGTTGACTTCGAGTCATCGATATCTCTTTGGAAGCTAGAGTCAGTATAGCCTTCCAATTTCAGTTCTCCACCCCCATAGACCAAGAACAACATATTGGTCCTTCTCAAATACTTGAGGATGTTTTTCAAAACTTTCCAATGTGGAAGACCAGGGTTCGATTGATATCTACTCATTACACTTAGTGCAAAAGCCACGTCAGGATGTGTAGATATCATCCCATACATGATGCTACCAATCGCAGATGCATAAGGAATGCTTGTCATCGTCGTTATCTCTGCATCAGTCTTGGGAGACATAGACTTGGATAGGGACACGCCATGACACATTGGTAGATGTCCTCTCTTGGACTCATCCATCGAGAACCTCTTCACGATGGTATCAATGTAGGTGGACTGGGTGATACCAAGCAATCTTCTTGATCTATCTCAATAGAGCTGTATTCCTAATACAAAAGATGCTTCACCCAAGTCCTGCATCGAGAACTTACTCGCTAACCATATCTTAGTTGATTTCAACATTCCTACATCATTCCCAATGAGTAGAATGTCATCGACATACAACTCCAGGAATGTCACAGCACTCCCACCTGACCTTCTTATACACACAGGGTTCCTCAGGATTCTTAGTAAAATCAAACTCTTTGATTGTACTATAGAATCTGAGGTTCCAACTCCTAGATGCCTGCTTTAGACCATAAATAGATCTCTGAAGTTTGTATACCATATGCTCACTTCCGACAGATATAAACCCTTCAGGTTGAGACATGTAAATCTCTTTCTTAATATCCCCATTAAGAAAGGTTGTCTTGACATCCATCCGCCATATCTCATAGTCATACCATGCAGCTATGGCTAGCAATATCCTTATAGACTTGAACATTGCAACTGGAGAAAAGGTTTCCTCAAAGTCAACTCCTTGTCTTTGAGTAAATCCTTTTGCCACCAATCGCGCCTTGAAGGTCAATACCTTCCCATCCGCCCCAAGTTTCCTCTTGTAAATCCATTTACACCCTATGGAACAATTCCCTCAGGTGGATCCACGAGATTCCACACTTGGTTCGAATGCATGGAATTCATCTCAGATTTCATTGCTTCAAGCCACTTGGATGAATCGGCATCAGATAACGCTTCCTTGAAGGTCCTTGGATCACATCCATGGTTAGGCTCATCATGGCCCTCTTCAAGAAGCAGACCATACCTCATAGGTGGTCTCGAGACTCTCTCGGATCTTCTAGGAGCTTGTATCTCCTCTCTTGGCTCTTCGGCTGTGGGTTCTATAATTGTGGGTGTCTCTCGAACCTCTTCGAGTTCTATCATCTCCCCTTTTCTATCCAATAAAAATTCCCTTTCCAAAAAGGTTGCATTCCTAGAAATAAACACCTTTGTTTCTTGGGGATGATAAAAATACTATCCAACAGAATTCTTTGGATATCCCACAAAGTAACATAAAATGGATCGACTATCCAATTTATCTCCCACTACCTGCTTCACATAAGCAGGGCGCCCCCATATTCTAAGATAAGAATATTTGGGAGGCTTACCCATCCATATCTCATATGGTGTTTTGTCAACTGCCTTTGAATGGACATTGATCAACAACAGTGCCGCTGTCTCAAGCGCATATCCCAAAAAGATTGCGGCAACTCCGTGAACCCTATCATAGACCGAACCATGTCCATCAAAGTCCGGTTACAACGCTCCGAAACACCATTCAACTGTGGTGTAGCGGGCGGAGTCCACTGCGAGAGAATCCCATTCTCTCTAAGATACTCTTGGAACTCGGCACTCAAGTACTCACCACCTCGATCCGATCGAAGTGTCTTGATGCTTCGTCCCAACCGTTTCTCTACTTCACTTCTGAATTCTTTGAACCTTTCAAAGGCTTCAGACTTGTATTTCATCAAATACACATACCCATACCTCGAAAAGTCATCGATAAAGGTGATGAAGTAGGCATGTCCATGCTTAGTGGTGATGCTAAGCGGACCGCACACATCGGTATGGATCAAATCCAATAACCATTTGGCTCGCTCCACATGGCTCTTAAAGGGAATTTTGGTCATCTTTCCTTTCAGACAGGATTCACAAGACGTGAGAGCATTAATATCAGACATATCAAACATGTCCACTCCCACTAGCTTGTTCATCCTTCTTAGGGAACTATGTCCTAATCGAGCATGCCACAATTGTGCCGAATTTAGAGTATCTTGTTTTTGCTTGTTTGTTGTTGTTATAGCTTGGACATTGTTTAGTGGAATATCTTTCAATTTTAAGTTATAGAGATCGTTTTCAAGTTCTCCAGTACCAATTAAACATTCATTCTTGTAAATGTTGCAAATATCTTTGCTAAATAAACAAGAATATCCATTTTTAAAATGGAAACAATGTTTTTCACCAAGTCAGGTACAAACAAAACATCTCTTAAAATCATTGTTCAACAATAAGTAAACATTTCCCACGGCCTTTGCAGCAACTCTTGCTCCATTGCCCAACCTCAAGAAGGTCTCACCTTCCCTAAGCCTTCTACTTCGTCCCATCACCTGTAACTCATTACAGAGATGTGTGAGCTACAGCCGGTATCCAATACCCAAGAAGTAGAGTTAATTGAAATGTTTACTTCAATATAGAACATACCGTTTCCAGAACTCTTCTGGGCAAGATATTCCCTGCAATTACGCCTCCAATGTCCAGGCTTCTTGCAGTGATGACAAATATCAATAGTCTTGTCAGCCTTTTACCTGGTGTGGTTGCCACAACGGGATTCAGAGCTTGCCTCTTCAAGGGACGTTCTTCTTGGGACGTTTGGAAACAACGCTTCTTTCCCTTCCTAAGTGGACCAGTCTTCGTACCAGATGAAGAGCCCACATAAAGAACCGACTTCTCATCTTTCATAGAAGTCTGCATATAACACTTGGCTTTCAAGTCATGGTCACACCATTCCTTGTAAGTCTGCGATTCCTCAGGAGTGCAGTAAGTCGGAGCCTCAACAGGGGACGACTTAGTAAGTGTATACGCTATCCTTTCCGAATTCAAGAGGATTTTCAGATTTCTTAGCCAATTGAGGTAATTAGGTCTGGTTAATACGTGTTTGTTGAGTATTACATATAAGCGAATTGCGAATCGAAGACAATGTCAAAAATTGTACTGAAAAGTATAACAGATAAATGTTAATGACTATTTTAAAATATTTAGTAAGATATAAAGTATGGACTTTTACTTTATAAATGTTTACTCCCACTGTTTTGACATCTTTCACTACCCTCTAGTGAAAACGGGAAACTCCTTTCCTCAGTAGGTACGCAAGGTCCAATTAGCGAATCATGATCCCGAATAATATCAGCCAATCACAATTCCTAAAAGGTAGTTTCCAACTGCATCTCTATGCAACCCTCTACGTAAACTTTTGTCTCACGTTTGATTTGGACCCAATAATATGACGTCGTTCATCTTCACGTGTCAAGCCTTACCCATCGATGTTGAACCTTAATGGACGGTCGCCATGAGTTCCCCCAATAATATGAGCCAAAATCATGGGAGTTCCACGTAGTTCACATCACCATGTCAATGGATGTCACAGCTTTCCGGCACTCAGGGCCCCCCCAATAATATGAGCCGAGCCCCGAGCACGGGTAGCATTCATCATGCACCCATTGTCGATGGAATACATGGAAATTATAAACAAATTTATAATTCCCCTTTTCGGGCTTGATATTAATTTTGAATCTTATTCAAAATGAGGATTTTTAATTTTAAAAGGTCTCATCATTAATTTTATTTAAAAGCTCGCCATGTTTGATCGTATGTTTGTCGGATTCATGCAACTTTGTTATTATCATAATAATAACGCACATACTCATTATTTATAACATATCATGCATATATTATAAACAGTAAACAAAATAAGGATGATCAATCGTCCCAAAACTAACGGCCCGTGTGAGCTAAGCACGGGCCTAGGTCCAATCCTAGGGAAATGCATGGGATGCAAATGCAACTATTACATGCTTTCAATATTTACATGTCTTCGATCTTCATAATCATCAAGGCCACCATCTTCCAATCTTGATCATCCACTACACTAATATTTACAAATAAATATCCATGGAAAATAGGGATACATCTCATGGGGTGGGAACGGACCATAAACCAAGCCCACTTTAAATTTGATAATTATTACAATCATTCAACACAAAATATCCTAGCATACACCTAGCAAATTGGGCTTGGGCTTTTGATCATCCTTCATGCATAATATCACATATCATACACCATCAATTAATTATCACAATAATTAATTGATCCAATATTATATATCTTGAACCAATCACTAACCGCCACGATTATAAACTAAATTAACAAAGTATACAAACACCTTTGTCTACTTTCCAATTAATTTATTTATAACCGAATTTCTTGTAAATCACCATTTACTATAAATAATTAAAGTCCAACTTCAATTATTATTTCATGAGAAAATATTTGCAACTTTGTAAATTTAAACTTAAGGGCCCAAAAAATCATTTTTCACTAAAAACATTTTGGCCCATTTAATTTCACAAATATGTTGCCATCTAATGGCCCAACAACATCAAGGCCCATGACACTTTGATAATCCAAAACACTTTTGGAAACCCTAGTCGTCATCGCCGTCGCCGGAGTTCCGTCCAACATGCAAAAAATTTTTTTTTTTTTCAGGGGGGGGGGGGATTCGGGCAGTCCCTCGGGCTGCCCTTGCTGCCCGAAATGGGCAGCCCCTCGGGCAGCCTGACTGCCCGAAATGGGCAGCAACATGCTGCCCGAAAACCCCTTTGTTTTGGCCTTGATTTTGTTGCAAAAATTTCATCTCATGTGGTTAGAAATCGACCTCAATATAATATTATGTATATGCTACAAAAACTAGTACCCTTAGCTCTGATACCACTTGAAAGGGGATCGGTTTTAGGTGCTCAAATGCGCAACGGAAGCAACAAAATGTTTTCAAAACAAGAAGACCGAAATTTGAAGAGAAATATTCGCACCTCTCATGTACTAGGATGTAGCATATACAAAAACACAACTATGACATTAATAGGGTGTAAAGAAATCATACCTATCAATCTCTTGAGGTTGATGATGGCTCCAACTAAGGTGTAAACACCTTAGCAATTGAATGGCAAGACAATCTTCAAGCTTCCCTTTGAGCCCACCCTGCTCAAATATTAAGCCCACCATCAACTAGCTAGAACCACTCTAATTTTGCACTAGAAAATTAGAGCATTTTTCTTTGAGAAGTATTTTCTTTCTTCAACAATTGAAGAACAAAAATGGAGAGGAAAATGAGGGAGAGAACCCTTGCAATTTTCGGCCATTGCATGATGGATTGAAGGGGAGGGAGACTTGTCTTGGTATGTGAAAAAGTAGTGTCCAACTTTTGCATGCCATGCCTTGGTTAAACAAAAAGTTGTCTCCCAACTCTTCACCTCCCATGCATGCATTTTTTTATTTGATTTTTAACAATTAAAAATCCATGGACTTAATTTAATTATCTCAAATAAATTTGAGACTAATTAAACATTACTTGAATTTACTCAAGTCACTAGTTGAATAATTATTTTACTATTGGGCTCTACAAGACCCAATATGATTTAATTAATTCAACACTTGAATTAATTTAATTATTTAGACTCTACTAGGCCCACTAGTGTTTAATTAATTCAACACTTGAATTAATTTACTATAGTCCATAATAATGTTTATGAAAATCACAATTTTCAAATACATTATTTATTTGGCCAACTTTTAATTTAGGAACACCTCCATAAATTAAAAATTACATTTCTCTCATAGAAGTCATACTTCTATTTTTCTTACGCTTATAAACTCATTTATAAGCCGTTCAACACATTGAACTATTTTACTTCTCAACGGGATCTAAAAAGCTAGTACATGTGTGGCCCTCAATGGTTCATTGATACAACTAGTCGTGGGTTCACATCTCCATGTGATTCGGACTAAACATGTTCTTATATGAGCATACCCCAATTGCTCCATTCTTACTTATCAACTCCTTGATAACAAGAACGTCAGAACTCAAGTCTGATAGTACCCAACCAATCATGTTAAACACCTAGCAGCATCGCTTACATGATTCCCTAGGCATCAAATGATAGTGCATGCAAGAACCATTCAATTATGGTTAGCGTACAGTACGGTCCCTTCAACTCATATATCCCGACCGATTCGACAACCATTGATATATCGAGAGTTGTCAATGAATCGATACTATGTGTCATGTCGTAGTTGCATCGATGGTGTAATCTATGAAACCCCTTTCATAATTACCACCATACTCTGATCAGAGATTTCAATCTACATACACATGAGAACACATAGGATATTGATAAGGCCATATCTTGAAAAGATTTTAGGGATTTGATTTAATAATATTTGCCCTTATCTAATATTTTTATTCCTAATTATGTGCTTAATTGAATAATAATTGTAGATTTGAATAAAAAGTGAAAAGTGTTTAAATTGAGAGAGAATATAAATTTACTAGATTTCAAAGGGAACAAAATATCAGAAGAAAGGAAATTAAATACTCTTATATTCTATTCCTTGATGATATTGAAATCTTGGAAAAATCTATGTAAATCTTTAGAAATATCTTATCTACACTTTCTTTACTGGACATGGGCTTAAAAAGGAAAGGAAGGAGGAGGCCCATTAAGAAGAATAAAAGGGCAGAAGCGTACAAAAGAAGGGAGGGCTGCCATAACAGAAGCACAGAAGGAGACGAAATAGCATAACAGCGCGGAAGAAAGAAAAGAAGGGAGGAAGAAGGAAGGCAAAACCAGCGAGGAATTCCTCACACACGCTACAAATCACAGAGAATCTCTTTCCATTCCTTCTTAATCATGTTTTCTCCATTGACTTTAAAAAGAGACTTACACTTTTATTTTAAGTTTATGGAGTAGATTTTTATAGACTAAGGCCATGATAGGGCCGAGACATATTATTTTTGATGTTTTGAGTTTAATTCAATTAGATTATTTATTTTATTCATTGATTGATGTCGTTTATCACGTGTTCTTTTAATCTGGCCAATTAAATAGAATATTTGTTGGTTAATCTAAAACCGGAAGGCGATAGATTAATATTTGCTTCACACATCAATCAACACATGGTTAAATTGACTAGAAATAGTATTCGATTTCTGTGTGCGAATTTAGGTTGAAAAACTGGAATTTCACAGCGATCTAATGCGGTTAAATCTAATTAAATTCATTTAGGAATAATTGGACTGTTAGATTTAATTAGGTTTATTAATTCGAGGAATCGTTTAATAAATAATTTTGGGAATTCCGTCGTGAATTAAATAATTAATTTATTGAATATGAATTTGACACGTAGATTATAAATTGTCTCGGTACCGTTGTGCGCCTTAGTCGTTTTTAAATAATTTTAATTTTCGTCTAAATTAATAGTTTGGATTAGTTTTGCTTTAGTTAATTTATTTAAATCGTGTTATTTAGTTTTAATTAATTTATCTCCCATCATTTGAATTTTATTAGCCTGAATTAGGAAAAATAATTCATATTCTAGTAATTAAACATCGATCTCTGTGGGTACGATACCTGGACTCATCTCCAAATACTATTACTTGACCTAGTCCGCTTGCTAGATTTATTCCCAACCGAAATCGTCGGTCAAGTTTTTGGCGCCGTTGCCGGGGATCGAATTGTTTAATATTAGGATTTATTATTTTCTTGAGATTAGGTTTTTATTTTATTTTGTCGATTCTACGCATATTAGTACGTTTGAAGTCTGTTATTTATTTTCAAGGATTATCTTACTGTGCATGAGCCGTGCTAAAGGAAGGACAGAATTGGAGCCATTTGATCTAGAGATTGAGAATACTTTTCGACGGAGACGTAGAGCACAAAGGGAGAAATCCTCAGACTTTGACGTGGAAGAACAGTTAAAACCAGAGGACGAGGTTGAAACAGCAGGGATGGAAATAATGGACAACGAGGAAGATGATCGCATTGTCTATGATCTCACTAGACAAACCACTGGAGGTTATGGTTCTAGCATCACTCGCCCTACTGTGGAAGCAAATAATTTTGAGTTGAAGCCATCCATCATTCAAATGATACAATATCAAGTGAGATTTGGAGGATCGCAGACCGAGGATCCTAATGCACATCTGGAGGGATTTCTATCTATCTGTGACACAATCAAGTTCAATGGAGTGAGCACGGATGCCATAAGATTGAGACTATTCCCCTTCTCTTTGCATGGTGAAGCACCAGAATGGCTTAGAGATCTACCAGATGGCTCTATTACTATATGGAATGGTTTGGTGGAAATGTTCATGAATCAATATTTTCCACCCACCAAGCTAGCACAACTGCGTATGGATATTTCATCTTTTCGCTAGAAGGATGGGGAGACATTACATACAGCTTGGGGAAGATTTAGAAAGATGTTAAGGAGGTGTCCTCAACATGGTTTCTCTTCATCTGAACAAGTTCAGATTTTCTATAACGGAGTAGATCCTTCTGTGCGTTCCATGCTAGATGTGGCAGCCAATGGTAGCTTATACAGGAAGACTCCACGAGTTGCACTTGAAATAATTTCAAATATGGCTGAAAATAGTGCGGGTTGGACAGATATTAAACGAGAAAAGAAGGCTGCACTTACTGCTAAGATTGATGGGTTGGCCCATCAATTCTCTCAGCTGAAATCAAATCAAGCAAATCAGGTCCAAGGAATAGTCATCGAGGAACAACCCATTTTTGATGAAGAAGCAGTGAATTTTGTGGGGAATCAATGGAGACAACAATCAAATCCATACAGTTCCACATACAATCCAGGATGGAAGCATCACCCTAATTTGTCTTGGAAGAATACGGAGAATTCCCTTAATCCAACACATATTCCTCCACTGCCCATTCCTCAACAAGTGAGACAACAAGGATTATTGGTACCTGCAGCACCTCCAGGATTCAAGCAAGAAGATCAAAGACCAATTTATGAGGATTTTATGATGAAACATGTTGTGGGAATGGAGACGAGACTGCAGAATCATGACGCTATCTTACGAAGATTGGATGCTCAAATGGGTCAAATAGCCAATCAATTAGCAAATCGACCCCTTGGAACACTACCAAGTGATACTGAGAAAAATCCAAAAGGAGTGAATGCAGTGAGTACAGTGATCAAGGCCGAGGAAGAGGAACCAAAGAGGCAGAATTCTACAGATATGGAGGCAAAGAATGATGGAGGAATGAAACCAAAAATGGAAGATGCTAAGGAACAGAACACTCAGACTACACGAAAGACAGGTAAGAAAGGTAATGAGTTTGATTCTAATGATAATATTGATATTAATACACTTCCTTTTCCTCAAAGAGCAAGGCAACTACAATTGGATCAACAATTTTCAAAATTTCTCGAAGTTTTTAAGAAATTGCACATAAATATTCCTTTTGTAGAGGCTTTGGCTCAAATGCCTTCTTATGCTAAATTCTTGAAAGATATTTTGACTAAAAAGAGGAAACTTGTTGATTTTGAAACTGTTAAGCTTTCTGAGGAATGTTCAGCTATTTTGCAAAATAAATTACCTCCAAAGCTTAAGGATCCAGGTAGTTTCTCCATTCCTTGCACTATAGGAAATTCTAATTTTAACAAGGCATTGTGTGATCTTGGTGCTAGCATAAATCTTATGCCTTATTCTTGTTTTGAGAAATTGGGGATTGGAGAAGTTAAACCAACCACTATTTCCCTTCAACTTGATGATAGGTCTATTAAATATCCTAGAGGGGTTATAGAGGATGTTTTGTTTAAGGTTGATAAATTTATATTTTCAGTTGACTTTGTTGTGCTAGACATGGAAGAGGATCGTGAGATCCCCCTAATTTTAGGTCGTCCTTTCTTAGCTACTGGAAGAGCTCTCATAGATGTGCAAAAAGGTGAGTTAGTTTTGAGGTTGAATGATGAGAAGGTAACTTTTAATGTTTTTCATAGTATGAAATATCCTGGATCTTCTGATTGTTATAGAATAGATGCTATTGATGATATTGTTGAGTGTAGTGTGCAGGATACTTTGATTGAAGACCCACTGGAAAAGCTTTTGGTTAGCCCAAAGTCCACGGAATCCAGCAGAGAAGAAGTGGAGGAATGTATGAACTACTTGGAGGGATCAAAGCCTTTGCCAAGATCGGTGAATTCGAAGATTGGGGATCTTGGACATATTCCAAAATCACTTAAACCTTCCATAGAAGAACCCCCATTCCTCGAACTCAAACAACTTCCTCCTCATTTAAAATATTTATTTTTGAAGGAAGAACATAAACTGCCAGTAATTGTTTTTTCTTCCTTGACAGGTGATGAGGAAGATAAGCTGTTGAGAGTGCTGAAGGATCACATATATGCCATTGGATGGAGCATAGCTGACATCAAGGGAATAAATTCATCCATGTGCATGCACAAAATTTTAATGGAGAAGGAGCACTCTCCCACCACTCAACCTCAAAGGAGATTGAATCCAGCTATGCAAGAGGTCGTCAAAAAGGAGGTAATCAAACTCCTTGATGCAGGTATGATCTTCCCTATATCCGATAGCAAGTGGGTAAGTCCTGTGCATGTTGTTCCTAAGAAAGGGGGAATCACTGTTGTTGAAAATGAAAATAACGAATTAATCCCCACTAGAACTGTGACTGGGTGGTGTGTTTGTATTGATTATCGCAAATTGAATGATGCAACAAGAAAATATCACTTCCCCTTACCTTTTGTTGATCAAATGTTAGAGCGTTTGGCAGGTCATGCTTTCTATTGTTTTTTAGATGGTTATTCTGGATATATGCAAATCCCCATAGACCCCGAAGATCAAGATAAGACCACTTTTACTTGTCCCTATGGTACATTTTCTTATAAAAGAATGTCATTTGGTTTGTGTAATGCTCCCGCTACTTTTCAACGTTGTATGATGTCGATTTTTCATGATATGGTTGAAAAGCATATTGAGGTCTTCATGGATGACTTTTCTGTTTTTGGTTCTTCCTTCGACTCTTGTTTGATTAATTTGTCAAAAGTGCTAAAGAGATGTGAAGAAACGAATCTTGTACTTAACTGGGAGAAATGTCATTTCATGGTAAAGGAAGGAATTGTCATTGGTCACAAAATTTCTGAAAAAGATATTGAAGTGGATAGAGCTAAGGTAGAGATCATAGAAAAGCTTCCTCCTCCCACTAATGTCAAAGGAATTCGTAGCTTTATTGGGCATGCAGGTTTTTATAGGCGATTTATCAAGAATTTCTCGAGTATTACTAAGCCTTTAACTAATTTGCTAATGAAAGATGTTCCTTTTGTTTTTTCTGAGGATTGTTTACAAGCTTTTCAGGTATTAAAGCAAAAGTTGACCACCACGCCAATCATTGTCGCACCAGATTGGAATCTACCTTTTGAACTCATGTGTGACGCAAGTGATATTGCTTTAGGGGCTGTTTTGGGGCAAAAGAGAGACAAATTCTTGCATGTAATCTACTATGCAAGCATGACACTTTCAGGAGCTCAATTGAACTACTCCACCACAGAAAAAGAGTTGATGGCTGTTGTTTTTTCTTTGGACAAGTTTCGGCCATACCTTGTAGGGAGTAAAGTGATAGTCCACACGGATCATTCAGCTTTGAAGTATCTCTTAAACAAGAAGGATTCCAAGCCAAGATTGATAAGATGGATCCTTCTACTGCAAGAATTTGACATAGAGATCGTGGATCGCAAGGGGACTGAAAACCAAGTTGCTGATCATCTATCGAGATTGGAGAAGCCCAAGGAAGGTAAGTATGTAATTAGAGATGAATTCCCTGACGAGAAACTTTATGGCATCTCTAATTTACCATGGTATGCTGATTTTGTCAATTATTTGTCATGCAAATTTATTCCTTCTCATCTTACATATCAGCAGAAAAAGAAGTTCTTTTCAGATTTAAAATATTATCTTTGGGAAGATCCTCTTTTGTTTAGAATTTGTGCAGATGGCATTATTCGTAGGTGTATTCCAGCGGAAGAAGTAAGTTTTATACTTTCTCATTGTCATAGTGGTCCAACTGGAGGACATTTTGGGGCAAGTAAAACGGCCACAAAAATCCTTCAAGCTGGATTCTACTGGCCTACACTGTTCAAGGATGCACACACTTATGTTTTGAATTGCAATGAATGCCACATGTTGGTAATATTTCAAGGAGACACGAAATGCCATTGAATAATATTTTAGTCTGTGAATTGTTTGATGTGTGGGGAATTGATTTCATGGGGCCATTTCCAGATTCCTTAGGAAATAAATATATTTTGGTGGCTGTGGATTACGTATCCAAGTGGGTGGAAGCAAGTGCTTGTAGAACCAATGACTCTAAGGTTGTGATCCAATTTTTAAAGAAAAATATTTTTGCAAGATTTGGCACACCTAGAGCCATTATTAGCGATGGGGGAACACATTTTTGTAATCGCAATTTTGAATCTCTTTTGGCTATATATGGGGTCACGCACAAGGTGGCAACACCTTATCATCCTCAAACTAGTGGTCAAGTAGAAGTGTCAAATAGGGAGATTAAGAAAATTCTTGAGAAGACCGTTGGATCTTCGAGGAAGAAATGGGCTAGTAAATTGGATGATGCGTTGTGGGCATATAGAACAGCATTCAAAACCCCTATAGGAACTTCCCCTTTTCGTTTGGTCTATGGAAAAGCTTGTCACCTTCCTGTTGAATTAAAGCATAGGGCATTATGGGCTACTAAATTTTTGAACTTTGATGTGCAAGCTACAGGTTATCAGCGTCTTCTACAACTCAATGAGCTGGAGGAATTTCGTCTTGATGCATATGAGAATGAAAAAATCTACAAGGAAAAGACAAAGAAGTGGCATGATGCAAGGATTGTGCACAGGGAATTTGAGTCTGGACAAAAAGTTCTTCTTTATAACTCTCGTTTAAAACTCATGCCAGGTAAACTTCGTTCCACATGGTCCGGGCCTTTTACTGTTACTGAAGTTTTTCCCTTTGGTGTTGTAGAAATCCGTGGAGATTCTGGAAATCCCTTTAAGGTGAATGGACATCGACTGAAAATTTTTCAAGAAGGAATTGTGGAGCAAGAGGAGCCGAGTACTCCTTTGCACGATCCAACCTAATCCATAAAGGGAGTTGTCTAGCTATAGACAAGAAATTTAGCGCTTGCTGAGAGGCAACCCAGTGATTTATTTTATTTCGTTTCATTTTATTTTTTTATTTTTTACTCTATTAGGTTAATTCTCTGTGATTTTGGTGTGTGTAGGGAATATTGGAATGAAGGAATATGATTTAGATTTTGGAAAAGCTAAACTGTTGAAATAAAAAATTTCCAGCACTGAGGAATTCTACCATCCCCATGTAACAGTCCATGGAATTTAAAGCAACACTGTCAGGGAAGTGTTCTCTTGCTATTCTGCATCCAACTTTTATATTCTTTTTGAATGGCATGACACTAAGGGCAGTGTAAATCTAAAGTGTGGGGGGGGGGGGGGGGGATTTGATTTGTGTTTGTTTCACGTCACCACACTTAGCATGTGCTTCAATGTTTAATCCTCGAGCATGAAATTTTTTCTGGTTATTCTTTGAGAAACTGCACTTGTGATTACATGATACACTAATTGACTTTCTAGATTTTTGAACACTCAAGAAATTACATCACACTTAGAATTGATTGAGATGATCTTTAGTTGTACCCGAAGAATTTGAGCACAAACTAGTTTTGTATCATGTATTGAGACATCATCTATGCACTTTGAGTCATACTTATATGAATTAATTGTGAATTAGCAAGAGGCGAGCTCATGAAAAAAAAATGAAAAAAAAATAGAAAGAAAAGAAGCAATCTAGAACTTGTCTGATTATCTTTCGAGGCGAAAATACGGAGGAGAATGACTTAGGGATGATTTAGGCGATCCTTGGATCGTTTGAGCCTTTCGAGCCTACCCAATGCATCATTTATATCCCTAGTACCCCATTTTGAGCCTATAAAAAATCGAATGGAGTGTGTCAAAGACATACAGTTAGCCCCCATTCGCATTCCTTCAAAATCCCACATCAACTACCCAATTTTAGCTCATACACTATTCATCTACCTTAATTTTGAGAGAAATAAACTTTTTAGCGCTTTAAAATTTTCAATAACTCTCGTGTGCTGATTGATGAGAAGAATTGGAGGAGTTTGAAAAAAAAAATTCATGAAGAATGAGAAAGGAGTTGATAAAAAGATATATATAATTATAAAAAAGGGAGGATTGAACGTTGTATGATGTGGTGATTGAAAAAACCTAAAAGGGAATGTTGTTGAAGATCGAAAAAAATATGGGGGAATATGAATGAAAGTACAAGGAAGATGAAAAAAAGTTAGGTGGATGAATGATGAAATTCCATAAGGGAAGGAAGATAAAAGATGAAGGAGTGCATTGTATGATTAAATTGTTTATTTTCTCTCATTTTGAATCTCCCTACCTTTATTGTAGCCGTGAGCCGTGGCCTAACGTTATAAGCTTAAAAAGACCTATTGACCGGGTCATATCCTTCCAACATTTAGTGGAGGAAGATATAAAAGATAAGCTTATGGAGAGTTTCTTTATATGAAAAAAAAATCAGAAAATATGAGCACTTCTTAAACTAAAACACCTTTGGAGAATATGAGTTTTGACCTCCACACTACACACGTCTCATTATCTTGATCTTTTCTAGTGAATGCTTGAGTTTTAAAGTTGCAATGAAAGTGAATTTTATGATTTTTGACGTGTGATATTTTGATTGAGTATGACGGAATTTAGTAGGTTGAAAAGTATTGATTGTGTTAATTTTGTGGTGAATCATTGAATATTCCTCGATTATATTTTTATTATCTGATTTGCTCGAGGACGAACAAAGGCCAAGTGTGGGGGGATTGATAAGGCCAATCTTGAAAAGATTTTAGGGATTTGATTTAATAATATTTGTCCTTATCTAATATTTTTATCCCTAATTATGTGCTTAATTGAATAATAATTGTAGATTTGAATAAAAAGTGAAAAGTGTTTAAATTGAGAGAGAATATAAATTTACTAGATTTCAAAGGGAACAAAATATCAGAAGAAAGGAAATTAAATACTCTTATATTCTATTCCTTGATGATATTGAAATCTTGGAAAAATCTATGTAAATCTTTATAAATATCTTATCTACACTTTCATTACTGGACATGGGCTTAAAAAGGAAAGGAAGGAGGAGGCCCATTAAGAAGAATAAAAGGGCAGAAGCGTACAAAAGAAGGGAGGGCTACCATAACAGAAGCACAGAAGGAGACGAAATAGCATAACAGCGCGGAAGAAAGAAAAGAAGGGAGGAAGAAGGAAGGCAAAACCAGCGAGGAATTCCTCACACACGCTACAAATCACAGAGAATCTCTTTCCATTCCTTCTTAATCATGTTTTCTCCATTGACTTTAAACAGAGACTTACACTTTTATTTTAAGTTTATGGAGTAGATTTTTATAGACTAAGGCCATGATAGGGCCGAGACATATTATTTTTGATATTTTGAGTTTAATTCAATTAGATTATTTATTTTATTCATTGATTGATGTCGTTTATCACGTGTTCTTTTAATCTGGCCAATTAAATAGAATATTTGTTGGTTAATCTAAAACCGGAAGGCGATAGATTAATATTTGCTTCACACATCAATCAACACATGGTTAAATTGACTAGAAATAATATTCAATTTCTGTGTGCGACTTTAGGTTGAAAAACTGGAATTTCACAGCGATCTAATGCGGTTAAATCTAATTAAATTCATTTAGGAATAATTGGACTGTTAGATTTAATTAGGTTTATTAATTCGAGGAATCGTTTAATAAATAATTTTGGGAATTCCGTCGTGAATTAAATAATTAATTTATTGAATATGAATTTGACACGTAGATTATAAATTGTCTCGGTACCGTTGTGCGCCTTAGTCGTTTTTAAATAATTTTAATTTTCGTCTAAATTAATAGTTTGGATTAGTTTTGCTTTAGTTAATTTATTTAAATCGTGTTATTTAGTTTTAATTAATTTATCTCCCATCATTTGAATTTTATTAGCCTGAATTAGGAAAAATAATTCATATTCTAGTAATTAAACATCGATCTCTGTGGGTACGATACCTGGACTCATCTCCAAATACTATTACTTGATCTAGTCCGCTTGCTAGATTTATTCCCAACCGAAATCGTCGGTCAGATATCCATACCCGAAGATAAGCGATGAATCCTCGACTACAATGCATCGACAGAACACCCAACCTTGCCACCTGATGACCCCATGAGAGTCGGTAAACAAGTCAAAGTGTAATTCTAGCACATAGAGTCTCAATGTTATCCCGGGTCATAAGGACTAATGGTGTACAACCATAAACTAGGACGTTTCCACTCGATAAGTGAGAACCACTTGGAAAGTCCTTTATGGAGGGTTGTTCAGTGCACTCTACCAGGAGCACCTATCTGCATGCTCGGACATCACAATGTCCCCTACCAATGAAACATGGTACTCACATCGCAGATACTAGTCTCGAACTCGAGCGGCCTATATCCTTCTTAGCGGCGGTTGAATCGACTAGGAACTGTTAGAATATACAGTATTCCAAATATGAGTTTCATGATACTCATCATATGAGCATCTCATATTCTTTCTACTATTTGTATATTCAATGGCTTTATCTATGCAACTAGCATGGGTATACAGATAAAGATGTGCCAAAACAATAATTTCAAATATTATTAAAATAAAGATTGCTTATACATAGAGTTTCATTGTGAACACTCGGCCAACACTTGGCTCGACGGGCACCTACTCTAACAACCTCGGCCATGGAATGTAGCAAATTTGAAGAAGTTTTATGCATGAAGGGACGTGGGTGAAAAAAAAAAATAGGTTATGTTTTGTTATCTCTTGTGTCATCATGTATCTCCACCATTATAATATTCAATAAGATTGTCAGTTGTTATCCATTGTTAGCAAGGACTTTTTTCATGTGAAATACTCCAAGTACGTATGCTTATATCGCCACCTACCCATGTAGTCGTCGAAGATTCCCAAAAAAAAAGAGGTTTGGCCAACCTAGTGGGATTACCGACATGACTGCTCTGGAGAAGGTAAACGATGAAACAAGTCCCGGGATACCTCACCACCCTTAATGGGGGTTTAGGACTTTCCTTTGAGACAAAATCTTGGGAGATTGATCCCCTCCCAAGTACACATGAAAACAAGCATTACGTCATCACAAACAAAGCTACCACATATCGCACTGTAAGAAGCAAAATTATAAATGAAGTCATCAAATATGAAATTTGAACAACCTCAATGCTCGAATGAAACGACTATCCAATCCATGCGAAAACACAATAAACAACATTGCGATAAGTAACAAATGAAAATAAGTATATCTAAGGAATAATAATAAATGCTACTTAACGCTATGCTTCCCCCTCAGTAGGGTGGAGATCCAAGGCTTGAATCATCTCAGCATTGTCCGGAGGGACATAAACCATGGAGCCTCCACCCACCTCTGAGACACTGGGCTCAATCATCATCACTATCTCTTCAGGCATAAGTTTCTTCCTCAGTTGGTTTCGACAATCGAGAACTACCTCATCATGAATGATCATGGCACGATCAAGTACCTCCTCTCTAAATGCAGAGGATGCTTTGAAATTTTGAGCGCCTTTCTTCTCAGTCCTTTTCAAAAGATTATTGCCCGCCTCGGAGTCAAGGAATTGACCACAAGTCTTGACTTCAGTAGAATACTTCTCTTCGAGGATTGTAAAACCTTTTAACTTGTCCGCAAGCTTTCCCTGTACTTGCAGAAGCTCCACATTGATCTTTTATTTCTCTTGAGTAAGACGAAAATTCTCTTCTTTCAATTGAGCAACCTCCTCGTGCAGCTTATCTTGACAATTGCGCAGCCTTTCCTCCCGAACTCGCACAACACTAGCTAACGACAAACCCTACAAATAGCATAACAAACAATTTTAAAGCGGACAAAACATGCAAGATTCTAATATAATAAGCACAATACCTGACACGAATTCCAGGCAAGGGAATGAGAAAATGAATCCGTGGACACCGACACTAGATGGACCATGTCATAGTCTCCGACAATGCTCCGTCCTTTCTTCCATCCAATCTCCGGATCATCTAAATCCCAGAAAGAGTCAGCCTTCTCGTTATGGTTCACCCCATCGACAAAGATATGCCTAACACGGGGAATTTTGGAAGGTGCTCCTTGATCGTCCGCACGGATCCTCTTAGGATTCTTTTGTGCTTCCTCATCAATCTTCTTTTGCACCCATTCATGACCTCGTTTTTTCGCCTCTCCTCCTCCCCCATTCGCAGGCCTAATCTCCAAAGTTATGTTTGATGGCGAATAGTTAGTTTTCTTATGTGAGTTAGAACCCGACCTATGGACATGCTCAGAATGTGCCGGTGGGATCCCCCTACGGATAGGGTCACGAAAGTCAAGAACATCCCAATTTTCAAGCGATCTACTATCCACAGCAAGTGGGGAACGCCTCCCCATAGTGGCCTTGCAAGCCCGGATCGTTGCCAAATCAAATCTATCACATGCACATATACAGGTGGCCGAAAAGGTTATAAGAGAGAGAGAATCAGCAAATTCTAGTGCAAAATAATATGGAGAATGAAAAAATAACCAACACAGAGTACAAAAATTTTTTTTAATACCAGCAGTCATTTAATTCCTAGGATTAAAAAATTCTTCAAAAAGACCTAAGTCACGACATTGAAGTTGAAGTGCGCGGTGAGTCCCTCTCGTCGCAATCACCCGAACTCCCGAACTCAAAACCACGGGTATCCCCCACCCGCAATCCTTAACATAAAAAAATTGAGATTTCCAAAAACTTCTAGGAGAAAATTTACATTTGGCTCGAGGTTGAAAGTAAACAAACGAGCCTGCTTTGCTCCTACGCGTCAAGAAAAGTGAATGGAACAATTCTACAGACAAAGGCATGCGAATTTCCCTCATCTTATGACAAAACACTGAATAAACTATAACGGCATTTGGGGTCAATTGACTAAAGCTTATACCAAGGCTTTCGACCAATTCCAATAGAAGAGGTTGCGGAGGAAACGATAGTCCACCAATAAAGTATTCAAGGAAAAGGGTGAAATGACGCGACGGAGGGTTGACAGTCATCTTGAGGCCCCGAAATCTTAACGTCACACTCAGGTGGTATTCCAAGTACTTTGTGCAAACCCCCCACATCTTGGATAGTCAGAGCATCTCTAACCTCACAGCCTAAATGTTCGCTAGATTTAAGGTCATCATCCAACAAAGGAGTCTCTAATGGCGTATGTCCCCTAAGAAACCCATGAGAGCTAGAGATCGAGTATGTGAGTCACCAGAAGAGGCCGAACTACCCGAGAAGTCGGACGCATCCGACTTTGAAGAGTAACTATCAGAATCATCACTGGAGCCAGAGCCACTTATGGAAATTCGGTTAAACCGACGATTGGCCATTAGCAAGGAATACTCCTTCCCTCGAGGAGCACAACCTGCACAAAATATTCAATTTTTTTCTTCTTATTTATCAAAATGCCTACAAACAGTACATGTCATGCAAATAAAAATTTTAAATTTTTTTTAAAGTCATCATCATTTAATTGCGGGGTCATTTCTCAAATAATAAAGGGACATGTATAAAATCAACAGATATCTCAAAAACTGAAAAACGTGAAATTTCCCCCAACCTTAAAATATATCAATCACAAGTTCACAACGCGTCAGCTTGAAGGGTCGAAATATTTAGCATACTCAAAATATGTATATGTGTGTGTGTGTGTGTGTGTGTATATATATATATATATATATATATATATGTATGTATAAATTTCGTACTTTTTTATAATAATAATAATAATAATGAGGCAACAAGCACCATGAAACCCTAACAAAACTCTAGCCTTCTATCACCATCGATCATTGTCATTGCTGCATCTCGTCTCCAACATGCCACTGGTCTCCCCCAACGAGCAATTCGTCCACCACGGCTCTGATCCACGAACGTCATCGCAAGACCATCTCCGCCTCCTGGGTCGCAAACCAGAATGTCCTTTTCTCTTAACAGTTGAAAAGCGACACCACCTTTGATTAAAGGTCCCGCCGCTGCCGTCACCGCCCGAGAGCCAATTCTTGGAGAAGAAACTCACCACGGTACGACCATCTTCATATGGTATGCTCCCCGCCTCAAGTAGCAGCCATACGATCATCAGTGCCACTGCCGCAACATGCCACCAACATTGCGGATGAAATCCATGTCAAAGCAGACCATTCCACAACCACAGCCAGGGTCACCGAAGAATACTGAATGACCATCACCACCATCTTCGCTGCCATGAACAAAAAGATTTTCACAGTGCTGCCACCATACCCAACCACGACAAGCATCGATGACCCACCGCATTTTCGACCGAACGCAAACAATCATCCCTCTCTCCAGCAGTGAACGACTCATCTCCATATCCGCCAAGTCGCTAGAAATACATCACATCAGCATTTGAAATAGAGCAATTCTGCCGACTCCCTCATTCCGCCATACACCAATTAAAAACCCAAACAAAGAAATAAATAAAAAAAAGCACAGAGGAGAAAGCTATCTCATTTCATTCAAATATGAAAGAATGGAAAGATGATTATCAAATTATAGTAGGACACAGTTTGAAAAGTCTTAGTCCAAGACACAATACAAAGAGATGAAAATAACAATGCAAGCTTCAAAAGTCAAAATAATACAAAAGTAATAAAAAGATGAAAAAGACAATGCATACTCATGTCTGCAAATTCGGTCCACTCAGAATTCTTCTTGCAATTGTTTTGTCTTCTTTTGATTTATTTCACGCCTACTCATATTTATAGTGGTGGGAGATTTTTTCATAACAAATCAAAGGAAATAAAATCATTCCAAAAATATATAAATATATACATATATATCGCAAATAAAAATCTCATTTACTTCAAAAAAAGGAAATAAAATCATTCCCAAAACCTGCATAAAAAATTAAATCTTTGCTTGATTGATTTCGGCACATAATTTAAACTCTCGATCACCTCCATTTAATTGCACCGCTCAAGAGTGGGGGCCTATGATGGATACAAGCTCAATATAATTATTTAATCCAACTCGATTAATTATTTGTTGGACTAATAAGAATAAGCCCAATTTAATAATCCTAATTCAATTAGTTATTTGTTTAGTTTTGACATTATTGAGGCCCAAAATTTGGCTTGTGATTGCAAAAGTCCAAGCCCATTAAGCACTCCTAAAAATCTATAAATAGAGGAACTCCCACACAATTCAAGGTATACTCTCATTTTTTTTATAAAAGTTCTTTAGTTCTCTGAGTTTTCTTTGAACTGCTTACTGACTTGAGCGTCTGAGTGTCTACGTTGGGAACCCTCCCGACGCCCACTTGACGAGTTTTCGTGATGCATGTGACGTCCCGCAAATTAATTGTGTATTGTCTACGTGGATCCGTTTACCAGCCATGTGAGCTCATTTACGGGCCAAGCGGACTAGTTTACTAACCAATCGGATCTCGCGTGCGCAGTCTACGCGACTCATTTATTTTAACTGCATCAAACATTTAGTGGAAAACGAGTAGAGAGTTGTCAGGCCCCACACTCAGTTGAAAGAGGTGGATTTTAGTGGATTTGGAGCAACACAGAATGAGTATAATCTTATATTGTATATCCTTAAAAATGTGGTCTTCCTCGAACGATTGTCAATCTCTTTGGATGCTAGATACTACCATGTAAATTTCAGAAGATGGCTACGTACACATTGTAGTGTGATTACAAGAAGAAACAAAGAATTATTCGCGAGCGATCACTAGGATGGACTGTTTCTAAGAATGTTGAGATTATTATAGTGCAAGAAATCATACCAGATCCATATATAATTTAGAAGTCAAGTTAAACGTTCTTTTTTTAGTAGATTATTGTTGTGATTATCAGTCCTTGAGGTTTGCAGAATTTAAATAAATTGATCCCCGGCTTATGTGTTGGTTGATCCAAATGAATAGACATCTCTATTAGATGTTGAAAAGGAGATATTTTTAATAAGATATATGTATAATATGAAAGGCGACATACGTAAAATAATCAGGGAACATTTTCCAACTCGATGAGAACTAGAAAACCCTTTCCTAATAGATGTTAGTGAAGATTCTTGACGGTCTCACGAATCTTTATCTGTGAGACGGGTCAACCCTACCGATATTCACAATAAAAAGTAATACTCTTAGCATAAAAAATAATACTTTTTCATGGATGACCCAAATAAGAAACTCGTCTCACAAAATATGACCCGTGAGACCGTCTCACACAAGTTTTTGCTCTCTTGTGAGACGGTCTCACGGATCTTTATCTGTGAGACGGATCAACCATATCGATATTCATAATAAAAAGAGTAGGTCTCTTGTGAGACGATGTCACGAATCTTTATCTGTGAGACGGATCAACCCTATCGATATTCACAATAAAAAGTAGTACTCTTAGCATAAAAAGTAATATTTTTCATGGATAACCCAAATAAGAGATCCGTCTCACAAAATACGACCCGTAAGACCGTCTCTCACAAGTTTTTGCCTAATAAAAATTAATACTCTCAGCATAAAAAATAATATTTTTTCATAGATGACCCAAATAAGAGATCTGTCTCACAAAATACGATCCTTGAGACCGTCTTACACAAGTTTTTGTCTTTGTATTTTATAATTATTATCACCTAATTATCCATATTATGATCTTTATAAGTCAAAATTTTAGCTTAATTTATTCATATGGAATCAAACATAATTTAATATGAACAAGTATCTCATTTGCATATAAAAATTAACATAATTTTTAATTATGTACGATAAAGAAACAAATAACAATATTTAACATATATTATCCAAATAATTTAAACATGCAAAATATCAATGATTTTGGTAATATAATATTTTTTTTTTGAAAAATGGTAATATAATATTTCAAAACTTCAAATAATTTAAAAAATTCAAAATTCTAAAATATTTTACCAGCTATAGTGTGGGGACCCGGACGCTAATCATCTTATTAATCGTTATTGGGACTAATTTACTTAATTATAATAAACAGGGTCGAAATTTTTTATTATTTTTTTTTGTGAAAATGCGGAACATAATGACATACATCTTAACATACACGTCAGTATTAAAAGTACAAATCTTGCACTATATACAATCAGTCTCAACTAAAATTTAACAACTATATAACAAGTGTTTAAACTCTAACTCTAGTCCAAGTCCGTAGTCTCCACTCTAACTCGATCTTTCTTCACGTCTGTGACCCTGAACCTGTAACACCTGTTGCCATGCACACATACAGACAAGACAACAGCCGGATAACTCCGGTGAGATATAAATATCCCAGTATAAACAATGTATCAATGCAATCATATAAAACATATATAACAGCATAAACAATCATTAAAACATGTATCTAATCTGACTACATGAATCAATAAGAATCTGTATTTAAGTCAATGACTTATTATCTTATCTCCACTTATTTCTAACCTAGGGATCCCGATCTAATTTAGACTTTGGTATGCTCTATCGAATGTCTACAATAGACGTCGATCTACATCTAAGCTCATCGATACACCGTAAGTCTAGAGTCTACGCGGTTCTGACAAAGACTCGGCGGTTCTGCCCTAGCTAGGCTGATCTGCCCTAGACTCAAACTCTGGCTCTGCTATAATTCAATAGACTAAACAGATCAATCTGATAATCTGCAAATATCAATGCAATAACATAAAGTATGTGATTTTGGGAAACTCAAGTCAAACCTAACTCGAGTTGTGCAATCCCGAATCAACATTTATTTATACCTTTCTTGCTGTCGCTCAGATACAATCGAAGTCTCGACTCAAAGTCTGTAAATGTTCAATCTGGCAATGACAATATCAATATATTGTATCAATATTCTATTCAAATCAAAACATCCCCGTCTTATCAAATTCTGACGGTACAACAGTACAATCTTGCGATACCGGTGATACCACATCAGTATATAATAATTTCAATAACTTATAATCAACCACCGTACGAATCTGACATCATATCTCAGTCAATTTAACTCTGGAATTCATAACAATTCCATATGATATCCGTTTCTTAATCTGACTTCGATTCTACGCTGTCTAACATGTCAAGAACAACATATATGACGTGTATTCAATTCCTACAACATCATAATTTCAAAACATGTCAAAACATAATAAAACTTACGTCCTGTAGTAGCTGTCGTTGCTAGGAACACGGTACCGAAGTCAGATTTAAAATCTAACGGACGGATTGATCGCAAATCGAATTCTAAAATTCAAAAGCTATTTTCCCTCGAAGCTTTCGTTCCTTCTTTCTTCTGAGGAAAGAGTTGCATGTATATATATATATATATATATATATATATATATATATATATGTAACATGCACAAGGACGAGTGGCTCAATATTTGTAGCACACGTCTCGCGCATATGCGCGACCCCAATCGGCGCATATGCGCGAGACACTCGGTCTCCGCGCGTATCCTGCACATTGCCTCGCGCATATGCACGACTCATCTCCGCGCATATGCGCGAGACTCTCTGGAGTTCCTCGCGTAGGCTTCGCGCATATGCGCGACATCTTCCGCGCATATGCGCGAGGTCTTCTGCCTGTTTGGCGCATGTGCGCCGATGCGACTGTCCTCGCACATCAATTTCACACGCGATCTCATTTCGTGTCTCGGTTAGCCTTTCATAATTATCTCGATTAAAAATCAATAATCTTAATTTAACACGGTATAAAATCTCGGGCATTACATATAGTCTCTAAAATTGGAAAATCCCCAATTTGTAAAAACTACAAATTTTCCACATCAAAATTAAAAACGCTAGCCCTAAATTAGGTCTTTTTCGCCACCACCTTCTCTGACAAAATCACCAACCATCGAACATCACCCATGGACAACCGACCACTTATGACCATTCTCTGCTCCTTTCTGTCTTGTCGATCGTATGCCGAAAAATGATAAAAATGTCTCTAAATCACACAAAAGCAGAGATCAGTTTTTGTGAATTCAAGCCAGACGACGACGATTCAAGGTCGGGTCTCGATGCCATCATGACAGGGACTTTTTGGAGGGCTTTTTTTAAAAATATTATAAATTTAAAAAATAATTATAAAAATGTTGCAAGATGAAAAGTTTTACAAAACTAGTACAATCCGCAGTGCACTGCACCGGATTCAGCCATTTTTGAATCCGTGTGTATTCCCACTTTAAATAGAAACGCTCCTCTCCTTCAAATCGTACCCTTTCCTCTCATTTCATCCGAAAATATTTCTTCTCGATAATCATTCTCGCATTCATCCGATTCTTATGCGAAATCCATCTTTTCTAATTCGATCTTGTATTAATATTATTTGTTGATTTTATCATCCTTTTCATTTAAAGATATATCAAGAGGTAATGTTTAATTTCATTTATAATATTATAATTATATATTAAGAATTAATATTTTCTTTTGTGTAATTTTTTTGATAATACTTGTCATTTATTTCAGATATTAGCTCCATCCGTTGATATTATTACAAGTTCCGTATAATTACGTCGGGGAAGGTAATTGAAGTAATTTTTTTAATATTTTGTTTGTATTATTTATATTATATTAATGTAATTATAATTTTGTTCACTAACATTATATGATTAAGTATAATTTAGTTAAATATTATATTTTTAATATTAATCGCGATATTAAAAAATAGTTGAAATATTAAAAAAATAATAAATATGATATTGTGATTTTTGAAATATTTGAAGGTTATATTTTTAATATAATTAAATTAATCTAATATAAGAATGAGTTAATATTATTGTACTTAATACTAATGAAATTATAAAGTATTTTGTTATGTTTTTTAAAAAAATTTATATATGAAATAGTGTTTAGTTACTCTATAACTTTGGACACTTTAATATAATTTATATAATATTATAAAAATATTTATGTTAATGCAAAGTAATATAAAAAATTGATAATTCTAATTAAAATATTTTTATCCAGCTATATATTTTGAAATAACTTCCTTAAAAGTTTAATATAAGTAAATTATATTAATTTTTATTGTCAAATTAATTTGTGTGGTTATATACAAAAAAATTTTGAAAATTATGTAATAAAATTGCACCGAGTATTTGGTGAATTCATCAGTCCTTCAGCTCAAGTTTTCGGCATTCTTCTTGCGCAGCTCTTTATTTTTCTTCACTCCGTGGTATTTTTTGTTAGCTATAAAGAATCTGTGATTCTCATCCCTTTATAAATTGCGTCGATCATGTGATTATTTGAATTCCTAATTTGATTTGATAGTTTTCTGTTGAATCTTAGAATTTTAGAGAATTGCGCCGAGTCTCAGCAATTCAGAATTTGATTTGGGAGAATTGTGCTGAGTAACAGAATTTGGGAGAATTGCGCCGAGTCTAAGTCGAATCTATATTTTTTTCTTTCTATATTGAATTGTTTTCTGTATATTATATCTGATAATGTTTGTAATTAATTGCAGATATTAAACTCCGGTAGCTCATTTAATTACAAATTTCGTACAACGACATTTGAAAAGGTAATTTCAATAATTTCTTGTATTTTAATTGTATTATTTATGTTGTATTAATGTAATTATAATTTTTTTCGGTTGCATTATACTATTTTATATAATTTTGTTATATTTTATATTTTTAATATTAATTATGTTTTATATTTCTCACAGACATGGATACTGTCAGGGATTTACTTAAAGTAGGTGGCTATGTCATTATTGAAGATGGTAGGGTTGGATATAGTATCCCCGCGACCAGGCCCATTAAAATCCCTCGCTCTACTACATTTTTTCAATTGGTGAATTATGTGCATCGCAAGCTGGAGATCGACCCATTAAAATTCTGCATCAAATTGTCAACGAAATATTGTTATAGCTCGTTGTCTCGTTACATTGAAGAGCATGTCTATATCACAGATGATGATAGTCTAGTTGCCGACACTGGATTGCATGTACTTGTATGTTGATTCATCGCCAGTATTACAGAACGTAAGTGATTACGATTTTGATGCAGTCATGCCAGTAATAACGCAAGGTTTGGGAACAGTAGGTTTGAATGAAGCGGGATCTTCTATGTATCACGTCGATGAACAATCAGCTCAAACCTACTCTGGGATCGACACTGGTCCTTGGGATCACTATATCACGACTCACACTGAAGAAGACTATGCATTGGGGATGAATAGAACACGAGAATTGGATTTTACCTCAGGGGGTTGGGATCATCATATCACGATTCCATCAGGAGTTGATGTTGCATGTGGTTCTAGTAGAAGAGGCCAATTGGATTTAAATTCATGGGCTCCTAAAGAAAATACCACAAATGTCAGACATTTTGATAGTTCTGCTGAGGCTGCAAATATTCCCGCCCCAATTACAGAACACATGGATGAGCAAGATGATTTATTTGGAGACAGTTCGCATCATGGCATGAATAGTGATGATGATTTTTATGCTACATCAAGTGACGGAGAAGATGATCATCATTTTGAGAATGCAAATAAAGGGACATCGACGGGTGTGTTAATTGTATTCAGTGTTTTATTGTTATAAAGATGTTTTAATATCAAGTGTGTTGACTTATTTGACTTGATTTAGGAATTATACTTATGTTTTTTCATTACTATAATTTTATCCGTAAATTTATTAGTAAAATAATAATAAATCACAAACACTATATTCCACACTTTTAAAAAATCAATAATAATTTGTATACACTATTGAAATACAAATGTTGCAGCAACAACTTCAAATGAAAATAAAAAAATTGAAAAACATACAACAATACGACGTAAGTAATTTTGCATCTCTAAATAAATAGTTAATGCTGATGGTAACGATTAATTATTTCTTATTAGTACCGTGCGCCGTATGGTGAGAATGGTAGACCCTGAAGCACATCTGCAGCCTGCTCTTGTGAAATAGATACCTGTTGAGCTCTATCAGGGCAAAGAAGAGTAATTCTAGACCACACCCAAATCTGCGATAACATACAACAGAAATAGTCAAATCATACGAAAAAATAAATACAACAAATATAATTACCGTAGAAGTGTACAATACCTGCAATATCTTAACTGGGCCACACAAATTGACATTTAATCTCATTGATGTGTCGCACAACTCTCTATAAAGATATGCCAACACAGCAGAACCCCAACTATACGTATTCACTAATTCTATGTCCTCAATGAACTGCAATACATAAGTTTCACAGCAGCACCTTCCGAGTCCGGAAACATACATCCACCAATGATCATTAATGCAACACAACGAGAATATTGTGCCACGTCTTCTTCAGTGCTTTGATAATTAATCATGTTATTTAGGAAATGGTCTAGCAAAGCGGTCAGATAAAGATGTGCACCTTTAATCTGAGAAGATGTGTGCGTAAAACCCAACCAAATAGCGCAGCGCTGTTGTAAAGTATGTTTGTTGTACGCGGTATCTACACCAGTGATGGGAATGCCATCAATATTCAACCCCCAAATAAGGGCAACGTCCTGCACGGTGATTGTTGCCTCGCCCACGGTAAGGTGAAATGTGTGTGTCTCACGACGCCATCTCTCAACAATGGCTGTAAGTAAATGATTATCATAATATTTAATTGGACCACACTGAATGATACCATAGAAGCCCATGCGTGCAAGACATAGGCGGACACGGAGGTGAATCCCAGCATTAAGCAATCTCCAAAGACATTTGTCAGACCGGCGTGGCGGAATTATTGCATCCATGTTTTCAGCGTTGATATTAGTTGATATGTGTCTACCCCGCAAATACACACATTCTCCGTATTTTCAGCCATCTTGCAAACAAAAATTCAGTAGTTAACAAATATTATATTTTAATTTATATAAACAAAATTTATAGTAAACAAAATTTATTTGCAACTTTCGGCTCGAAAAAAGGAAACGTACATGTTGATGACAAATTGGTAATAAAACTAATTACTGTATATTAAATAATTCCTTATAAAAATCAATAATACTTCATAAAACGTAACAAGTAATTATAATAAATATATTAGTAATAATTATTATTAAGTATAGTAATAGTTATAAACCGTATACATTAGAAATAGCTATTTATTATAACATATAATTATAATAGTTACAAAATAGTTATTTATTATAACATGTAATAATTATTAAGTATAGTAATAGTTATAAAATGTTTACAATATTAATAGTTATTTATTAGTAATAGTTATTTGTTATAAAAAGTATAACATGTAATTACAATAAATACATTAGTAATAGTTATTATAATAAATACATTAGTACGTATATATTTATTGTAATTAAATTAAGTATAATTATTATTATACAATTAATATTATAATTATTCCAATAATACAATTATTATTATAAATATTACGTTTCATTATTATATTAAATATAGTTATTATTATACAATTAATATTATAATTATTTCAATAATATAATAATTATTATAATATTACGTATCATTATTATTTTCGTGTGTATCTCACCGGTGGATTTAAGAAACCTCGCGAATTGACTTGGGTTACAGGTGTGGTTCTGGCAGTATTGACCGCATCTTTTGGCGTAACTGGTTATTCCTTACCTTGGGACCAAATTGGTTATTGGGCGGTGAAAATTGTAACAGGTGTACCTCAGGCTATTCCTATAATAGGATCCCCTTTGGTAGAATTATTGCGCGGAAGTGCTAGTGTGGGACAATCCACTTTGACTCGTTTTTATAGTTTACACACTTTTGTACTGCCGCTTCTTACTGTTGTATTTATGTTAATGCACTTTCTAATGATACGTAAACAAGGTATTTCTGGTCCTTTATAGAGAAGATATCTACTATATATTTGCAATCAATCATTTATCACTTAGAGGAAGAATAATAGGACTTTATTGTTACAAGTATGGATTATTGAAACAATTAATATTATAATTATTAATAAATACATTAGCAATAATTATTATAATAAATACATTAGTATGTATACATTTATTATAATTAAATTAAGTATAGTTATTATTATATAATTAATATTATAATTATTCCAATAATACAATGATTATTATAAATATTACGTTTCATTATTATATTAAGTATAGTTATTATTATACATTTAATATTATAATTATTTCAATAATACAATTATTATTATAAATATTACGTATCATTATTAAACAATTAGACAATTAATATTATAATTATTAATAAATGCATTAGTAATAGTTATTATAATAAATACATTAGTACGTATACATTTATTGTAATTAAATTAAGTATAGTTATTATTATACAATTAATATTATAATTATTCCAATAATACAAATATTATTATAAATATTACATTTCATTATTATACAATTTGACAATTAATATTATAATTATTAATAAATACATTAGTAATAGTTATTATAATAAATACATTAGTACGTATAAATTTATTTTAATTAAATTAAGTATAGTTAATATTATAAATATTATGTTTCATTATTATACAATTATACAATTAATATTATAATTATTCCAATAATACAATTTTTATTACAAATAATTACAAAAATACAATTAATATTCTAATATTTGTAATTAAATTAAATATATATATTATTATTACTTAAAACTACTATGATGTGTTCTAAATTCTAAGCTCGGTAATTCAACAATTCTAAATTATAGTATTATAATCCAATAATATAATTAATATTATAACTATTGTTATTACTTAAAACAACTATAATTAACGAACAAAAATAAATTTAATAAACAAAAATAATATCGTTATCTTTTAATATTCTGAAAAAATGCCGAAGATTTGCGGTAATGAATAAATGAAAATTTCGGAATACCGGTACTGAAAAGAGACGTGCTCGGTGTTCGAAAGAAGTTCTCGGTGATCGAAAGCAAATTGAGGAAAATGAAGAACGAGAGCTCACGATGAATGAACAAAGGAGGTGAGCTAATTTAAAGGAGGGAGCTCACGGATTCATTGAATCCGTGACATAGTCACGGATTCTTAAAAAAATATTTAAAAAAAATAAAAATTAGTTGAATCCGGAAATCAGATTTCCGGATTGCAATATTTTTACAGCATCCCACATTTTGTTATATTTTAATATATACTTTTTAAAATAATATTATTTTTTAAAAAAACCACTTTTTGGACGACATTTAACCTCCATAGTCGTTCTCTTAAGGGTCGTAGATTGGTCGGAAATCGGCCTACAACCGACCTTAAAACGCGTAGGCTGGAGGCGCTATTTTCTGGCAATAACGCTTTAGATATCCAACCAATGGCATAAGTTGGTCGCCCCTACACGGGATCTCATCCAATGGTTCCGATCGTCGGAGTTGTGTAACGTATGGCAGCCAGTGGCGTTGCTTTTAAAGGTAGTTTTTTTTTTTACCAATTTGGATTGAATTTCGAAAATTGTTGCAAATTATTTAAAAAATTATATTTGTAAAAAAATTTGGTCAATCGAATCAAGGCAAATGTAGAATTGGCTCTGATATCTAATTTAAGAAACTTACTCAAGTTTTAAACTTAATAAAATAATAGTGAATGCAATATTATATCTGAACATTGAATATAAAGAAAATATTGAACACATATTTGAATTTCTTTTAATTATCGAGTCTTCTAATTAAGTACTTCAAACCTCACAATTCATGGTATTGTGCAACTTTTGACACGTATGTTTAGGGACCCCATCATAAAACTCGTATCATAATCGTTAAGTCAGAATTTTAAAATGTGGTTTATCACGATGAAATATTTTGAATTTCAAAAGATGATAAAGTCATCAAAATATAATTTTATCAAGATATAATTTATCAATATATAATTTTATCAAGATATAATTTATCAATATATAATTTTGGGCATCTAAATTTTTACAAATTATTGGTCAAGTAGATATAATAAAGTTTGTGCATAATTAAATATTTTAATTATCATATAATGAACCACTTAAATAGGATAAGATTTGATATCTTACTAAATCTTTCCAACATGAAATGCTAGATAGCACACAATGTATACTAGCATATCAACACAACAATCTAGCTGTCAACACACATATGATCAGTTGAAAAGAAACTTAAAATTAAAGGAAGGAGTATATATATATTCATGGGCCGGTCAACAAGTCCGTATTGGCAGTACAGACCGGCACGTGTCTTGGGGATATGGAGTTTTTATCGGCCATTTCAATATTTGATCCAGCTGCAGCATTTGGAGAATTGTCTGGTGAATCCCCGGGACTTCCTCCTAGTCTATGTGAACGTGGTGGTGTATTTGGCTGAGCACGTTCATTTTTCTTCTTAACTTTGTTATGCCAGTTCATTAACGCCTTGGAAGTTTGTTCATCAAATATGGACTTCTTTATCTTTGATCCCATCTGATCGAGCATAAATATATAAACGTTAGCGTTTCATTAATATTAGGTCAATAAAATTTAAAGATGATCAGTATTTTTATCATCACATACCTGTGTGACTAGTGCATAAAGTGGAAGTGTAATGTAGCTGCATAAAAACTGCACTCCTACCCTGCCATCAATTTCAAAATTCAATTCAATATGGAGTCGTACTGACACAATTCCGCAAATAGGAAAACTTCCTCACTCACCCTATGCCCACTCTGATAAGGGCAAGAATGAAATTGCGATGAAAGCATGAGTACAATCCAAATTCATACTGCACCACAACCACATCATCATCATTATTTCAAGTTCAACCATTGATATGGTCACATCTATGAAGATCGATAATAATAAATGTATTCATTACCGATATCCATATGAAGTACGTGATCTCAAAAGCATTCTGTTGAGGAAACAGTACCAGAAATTAAGATGATATATAAGAATGGTCACAAGCTATAAATTAGTTGAAAGATTTTCAAGGACAAAAAATTCAACCTGAAAGAGCGTAAGATGGATAAGATGAAGCACCAACTTAGGCCTGTTAAACCAAAAATGTCTATCAGAAACTTGTACGAGAGGAATGCCTTGGACTACTGCGTGTCTTTCTTGGATTTCAATAGCCATTTGTGTTATGATTGATTGAAGTTTTGTTCCAACTGCCAAAATCATCTTTTGCAAATCAAATAGTCAGTATTAAAATTTTGCGGGATTAAGAAAATTTGGCCAGTGTGAAGCAGTCATACCACTAAAGGCATTATTGACAACCAAAACATAGCATGCCATCCTGAAATGACAGTGAAATAAACGGATAAAATTGCAGGAACTAGTATTACAAAATAGGGTAAGGAAGAACATACCTTTAACATTTACGAGCAGATAGACGACTGTAGTCATCCACAATATTGGGCTGAGAGTGGGACAAAAATATTATTCTATGTAAGAAAATTATATATATCATTTGATAATAAAGTGGGAGAAATATCATACGGGATTCCAACGACGACTTTGAAGTCATCTTCCAATGACCTCTTGATATACTTCTGAAAGTTGAACTTAGTTCCGGGAGCCAAATGGACCTAAATGGAAGTAATATCTGAATATGGATGGAATATTATCCTCCATTTATGAACAGTGTACTTAGAGAACTTACTGAGATGAATCCATGTCGTAGAGTTAGGTAGTCCGCTCTGCGAACTGACCATAATATGTGACGAAAGAAACAGACCTGTCGAAATTAGTTGCATTTGCTTAGTTTACAAGAGCTATATATGTGTTTGAAAATGAGATATGAGAATTTTACAGTATAAAACAGGATAGGTGTTTTCATCCATGAACTGGTGTGGCCTCTAACAAAAGATGTTTCATGTGTAAGCCTGAATCTTGAAGGATCTGTATACACACAAAAATTAATGGCGCGTTCATTTATAGAGTTTAAAAAGAAAAGTAAGTATTCTTTGGCTTTTACAAAAGAAGATAGATACCATTGGATACATCATATTCATGTACAATATCTCTTTCCCAATCTTTCCATCCACGAATCTGAGATGACAATGAATAATTTCACAATATGAAAGAGAATAAACCACACATGCTATAGACAAAATACCTTCAACCTTCCGAGCATCATTGTTGCGGCACTGTAAATGACATGAAATACAGCCAAAAAGAATATGAAGATGTGGAGCTGATGTAGTCCATGGACAGAAATTAGTGGCACGTACCCCTGTTATTATTAGTGGCATCAATAGAAATATGAGTGTGCTAAACAATATGCTGTTTCTCGTAGTTAGGTACCTTTTTACAATCTTTGGCTGGACTATCGGCAGCCAAGATTCTACGTTGCATCCACAGGAGTCTTCGGTGACCACTCCCATGATATTCTTTATCTAATTCACAAGGCAACATTGTGTTTGCCACCCTTTCGGGAATACAGAACTGGGTAATGTAGTTTTGGCCAAATGTTAGTAGAAGCGAGATGAACCCCAAAACCATAAGCTCTGCGCAAAATATATATATATTGAGTCAAAGTATGCATAATATGTATATGAGGCTAGCTATTAGAGTTGGAGCTGCTCTTACCCCCTTTAACTTTCTCCAGAGCTTCCACCAATGAATACTTTTTTTTCCTCTCAAAAGTCTACAAAATGTAAGTACAAAATTAATTGCGATTAAAGTCACAATGGAAAGAAAGAATGTCAGAAAAATCAGCCAAGAATCTACATGCATGTCTGTGTCTTTTGTCTGTAACTTGTCCATGTTAATTAAATATGATTGGCAAAAACCATGCACGGTCAAATCCCTAATTGATTAGATGGTTAGAATTCAAAAAATAATAGCTATACATACAAATTCGTACCTCTCCCACTTTATGCAGTGTTTTCTCCAGAAGTATAGAGATTACAATAATGATGGCGCAGACTAATGAAACGGCCCATGTCGGTGTCTGGTCGAGCTCCCTGGAAGCATGCGTTCCTCCACCTCCGGCCATCTTCTTTTATTTTCTTAGAAGAAAAATGCTATCAAATCAGAGTGGATGTATATATGTATTCATATCGATTTCTGTTGGAGATCAAAAAGTTTTTGGGATCGTGAATTACATTACAGAAATTAGATAGCAAGCTCCATTTTTGTTTTGTTTTCTGAATGTCAAAAATATTTTGTTTGGTTTTAATTAGATCTTGTAACGGATTTGAACCGTATGTTAGTTGACATGTTCAAAAATAGGTACTGAAAATAGAATTCGTGTCGAGTATGCCGCGGAGTGTTTGTTGGTAGGGATCGATTTAGATAGTTTTTGGGACCATAACCGGCCAGACTACATACAAATATACTAATGGATGTCGAATTTAATATTTTAATAAATATATATAATGTAGACAATAGAAATTACGATCGGCTTGCAGGGGATTCTTGAGTGCGTATAAAAATCCATTGGACTTCTTTATTTTAAAAATATTTTGAGTTTTGACTTGTTACTAATGCGAATCTATCTTAATTCAGCTTAGTGTTGAAGATTAATTGCCTTGCAGTCTTCATAATTCAGCTGCTTCCAATTTCTTCATGAATCGTTAAAAAGTACTGATGCTGAAATTTGGCTATTTCTAATTTCAAGACAACTTACTACGTAATTTGAACATCATATATTTTTGAACCTCTGATCAAACTATTTGGCACCAAGATATTATTTACTAGCTTTCTACTATTTTGTATTTACTCGAGATCGGCTTGCTTTTGTGGAAGATAAATCGTGTGTGCTTTGCAAAGGAGAGCGCGAAACTATGGCCCATTTATTTTTTTCGTGCCCTTTAGCAAAAAGAATCTGGGATGCAATTTATCATTGGCTAGGCATGAAGAAATTGATGGGCTCGGCTACGGCAATCCTCCTTGCCTTCAGAGGCGTCTACCGTGCCTTCACTTAGCCTAATCAAACCTAGGCTTAAGGGTGATTTCCCCTGATAAGTCTCTCATACAAAAGTTCGTAGATTTTCTGGATGTCCCCTCCTTTCGAACGGAAGAATCGGGCAATCCGATCCATAGAGGAGGACCTCGAACCGAGCCCTACCGAGACCCACACCTCCAAAATAAAAGGACTGGGTCAATTAAAAGTCGATGAAGTCCGATTGAAATAGAAAGACTTCCTTTCGGACGCCAATGAGCTCTAATTCGAACCAAGCAAAACCTTCCTTGTTTTTATGTAAGCAATCTAAGAGCCGACCCCTCAAGGACTCCTCTAACATTTTGGCTATCCGACCCATTCCGTTTGGGGAAGAGACAACAACCCTTTCACTTTCCTCCTTGGTCGTGACTTGGACGATGTCCTCTATTAAGTTTAATTGATCAAAACTTTCAGGCCCTGGTTATATGGGGTGTTCCATCTTGATAGCTTTCTGTCCAATTGTTACCTCCTCCACATAACACTTTCCGGCAATTTTTTGATCCCTTGTTACTTTCATCATTTCCTACCGGGAACTTGATTTTCTGATGCAAAGTCGAGGCCACCACTGTAAAAACAGTAATGACTGGTCAGCCAAAAATTACATTGTACGCATCCATGATTATAAAACTCATAATTCTGGTCTTTTGAGTGTGCGCCTCTCCTACATGACTTATAATTATACACAATACCTGTTTGTCCTACAACTTCAAGAAAGAAGAGCCCAGGTGAACATGGAATATACTGCCGAGAGCAATGACAAATGTAAATTTAAACCTTTTTGTACATTAAATGTGCATGTGTGAAGCATTTTCAGAGATATCCAAGAAAACACTATTAAATTATTTATCTTCTCCAAGGAACCAAAAAGCAAGGAGGAGAAGTGGAACTGGTGCCTCCAAACACTCAGCAGAAAAGTAGCAAATGATGATGGGATTGGGAAAGGAGAAGTCGGCAGTAAACACCTGTCTGAGAAAGAGCCAGAACTGGTCGTCAACTGAGGAGGTATATGAGCTTACCTGAATGAGGAACCATGAAGCGCAAGATGAGGTAAGCAATATATTGTGTTTTCACATAGACCTAGAAAGTTATTGTAAAAATAAGGTTTATAAATAAATTTCTCATTTTACTATTTATTTAATAAATAGTAATTAAGTTGATTAAAAATAATAAATTAAAAAAGGATAGATTGGTAAAAATGTAGAAAAAATATTGATTCAACGAAGCTATGCCTTTTTTTCTCTGCTTAAGGATCCCTTCTTCTCGGGCTATTGCACGGAAAACTATAACCAAAATATTTTTTATTCGACATTAAATAGATCTAAAAATCAGATTATATATTTGAGATCAATGAAAAAAGAAATTAGACCCACTTATACGAGATACATTATAATATAATTGGGCTTGACTTTCTTTGCATTTTAATTCAGATTTGTAAAAACTTGTGTTGGTCTTTAAACATCAGGCTCTAAAACAAACAAACATCCGGTCATTAGCCCTGTGTTTTGCATTTTGATAAGAAATTGGATGGGATTTAGACAAGATTTCTTGTATACAAAATTAAATGCACACTGTTGGTTTGGTGGTCCAACCCCTCTTTCTTTCACTTACACTCATGTTCTAGTCATCTAGATCTCATTTTTTTCCTTCTTAGTTATCTAATTTATACTACCGGTCCTGCACATGCGTTGCGTTGCGTTGCATGGACTTTACTTACATTAGATTTGGTGTATATTGAGAGAAATTGCTAGATATTTGAGCATAGAAACCATCATTGGAGACTTCAAAAATTTAATAGAACTTCAAACTTCTTTTAGTTAGATAATTGTATTTGATAATTATTTTTTTGTAATATATTAGTATTACTTTGAGTATTAATTGACCCGTTAGTAGTGCACCTCACTTTAACAAGGCCACGTTGTCCCAATATCCTCTGATACCGATGTGACTTTGTGAACCTCGTGTCTTCAATAATTATTGTACTCTATATGCATGTCTATTTATTATTTTTAACTTATATGGTGCCATTAGTCGTCGTAAACTGCGGTGGAATTGTTTTGATCTTCCTAATTAGGCCCAAGATTAAACTTCATCAAATATTGTCCTACTGAAAATAACCAATAAATTATCTCCTAAAGTATGCTGTTGCAACACATATGGATACCAAATATATATGGAATATTTGATAAACTTTATCTAAATCTTCAGGTAGTTTATTGAAGAACTGTGCAACGGATGACTCAAGGTACTCCATTGCCCAAATTAGAGCTGAGTTTTGCCTGAAATTTGAAAAGGAGAACTTTGATCAAGAGGTAATCTATCTCATGCATCCTTTCTTATTGTTCTTTCATTTTAAAAATTTCTTAATTCTGATAAACAATTTTCGGGTTGAGTTTTGAACTTTCAACCAAAGAATAAATAAATTTTAGTATTTCAAGTAGATCTCAAGGATTCTTATATGTGGACGTGATTTTTTAGGGATTGATTGCGGAAATCTCGAGTTTGCATTTGTGGTGAAAAATTTATTTTTTCCGGTTTTAACCCGAATCAACCCGAAACTTAACCAAAATTTTCACAACTTAAATCATGGCCCAACTGTGCCCTACCATCCTCCAAACCACATAGACCAGACCACTTAAGGCCCTCGAACAGACCCGAAACGTTGCTGGAATTTTACTGCATGTGATCCCCTTCACCCTACTTGAACCTTTAGCGCTAACCCTTCGACCCATGCCCTGAATCACAAAGGCCGGACCCTAGCTAGCTACCCTAGGACCATGACTGACCATGTAGTACCCCCACTGGACTAACTCTAAGGCCGCCGACACACCATGCATGCCCAAATGCTCAGAGATAACAAGTAAACCCTAGACGCCTCGCTACAACCTCTCGGCCTTCAACATACACAACCAAGTCTCGACTCCAGCCTAGTGACACCATACTCCTCGACATGTATAGCCCCTTAGGACCTTTACTCGGCATCCCTTGCACCATGGTAACAAAACGTGAGATGGTAAAGAAAAACATGCGGATTTCATGACAAACCGAATGCATAAATGTTATAACATGCAAGTGCCGAGAAATATTCATACATGACACACATATCAGCATATATACATCATGAATGATTAGAAAAAGAAGATACATGGCGTGCCATAACGTATACGTGCTCAAAAACTTGAAGGTATTTGCGAAGAACGCACATCGGAGAGGCGGGGAAGAACTTTTCTTGAAAGCTTGAGAGAAAACCGATGCTGGCTGTTGATTTTCGAAGGTGGAGGCTGCTGAATGAGAGTGTGGGGCGGCCAAGGATGTATATTAGGTTTAGGGTTTGATTAGGTCATGTTTAAGTAGAAAATTTGTGCACTAATGAATCCTAATTAAAAATTAAATGGATTAAAAGGGTTTTGAGCCCACTAAGCACTAAAATAAACTCATAAAACCCAAAAACACTACCGAAAAATATTTCGTTTGGGTACGTTTTTGAAAATATTGCTCGAACCCTCAAAAAGTTCTCCGAATCGATAAAATTTGCGTATCATTTTAAAATACGGTCCGACGAGTAAAAATAGCCAACCAAGATCAATTTTCAAAATTCACACTTAAATACACCTTCAATTAAATAACTAAAATTAATTATTCAATAAAAATATTTTCCTGATTATCCCCGGTCTTCGTTAATCGTTCGAGCGCGAATGCAACTTAAAACCCTAATGCATGAAATTTTAAAATACCCATGCAATATTCATGCATTAAATGTATAAAAATCATTAAACACATATTTTAAGTAAAACTCTCGATTGCATGCAGTCGGGTTACGTAGTTCGAATTTTTTTGACCTTACAATTCTCCCCCCTCAAATTGAATTTCGTCCTCGAAATTTAAAACATACCGAATAACTCCGAGTAACAACCTGTCATCTCGATCTCGGTCTCGATCTCCGTCTCCTAAGTAACCTTCTTCTCGGAATAATTCATCCACTTGACTTTGACCATGTGGATCACCTTGTTCCGGAGCCTCCTCTCCTGTTTGTCCAATATCTGAGTAGGTCTTTCCTCGGAAGACAGGTTCGGTGTCAGCTGAAGTGGCTCATAATTTAGCACATGCTAAGGATTCGACATGTATTTTTGCAACATGGAGACATGAAACACATTATGAACTCTCACCAGATTCGTCGATAATGCATTTCTATAAGCGAGTGTCTCAACTCTCTCCATGATCTCAAACGGCCCTATGTATTTAGGACTGAGCTGTCCTTCTTCCCAAATCTCATCATACCTTTCAATGGTGCGACCTTCACGAACACATGATCCACTACGGCAAACACAAGATCTCTCCGCCTCTGATCTGTGTAACTCTTCTGCCGACTCTGAGCGGTCTTCATCCTGTCTCAGATCTTGATCATTAACTCTGCAGTCTACACTTCCACCCGCACAATGCCTCATAGGGAGCCTTAGGGTTTCGGGTTTCGGGTTTAGGGTTTATTTTTTTTATTATTATTATTTTTTTTTATAAAATACCACCAGAAGCGGGGGGGTTATGCGGACCCCTACCTGTATATATAAACACAAAAGAAATACAAGATAATGCCTAAAGAGAGGGGAGCTATACCAAGACCTCTCTAAAAGCTAGTCTGACGACACATAAAACATAAAAACCTAAAACCTAGGGTGGCAAATACATGTGCCAAAATCTAAGCCCTAGGAAAAGCGCATAATAAAAAAGAACATATAAGAGCAGCGCTAAATACATCAAAACAAATCGAAACATGTCTAAACTGTAAAGATCCGACTCAGATGTAGGTGCAAAAGACAACCAATTGTACCCATCTCTGAGCCGTCTGTCACTGTAAGTCCAACATGAAAAGGGCATCCTAGTCCGAGATCGGTCTGCAGTAAATGATCCCGCAATAAAAAAAATATCCGGCTGGAGAAGCACTGTGCCAAAACAGTAGAAGCACAGATGAAGGACCGCAATCCAGCTGAAGTAAGAGAAACTCCAAATCCCCAGAAGAAGGTGAAAACGTATGGAGCTCATAACGTCATAAATCCAAGCGTGACTGGAACATTGATATAAGAGGTAGCCAAGAGATAACATTGAGAGCCACCAATGCACGCAGCAAAAGCAGAGAACATATAAAACCCGACATGAATGGAGCTCTGGGCCAGAGAAACCACTGAGAGAGATCATCCAAAGCCACCATAAAACCCAGCAAGAGAACACAAAATATAGAAAGCGACGGCCAAGGAGAAGCCTGCAGAGAGCGACCGCCAGAGAACAGGGTGGTCCAAATAAAAGTACCAATGGAGAAGGTGCGAGAGTCCACCCAGATCCAAAGAAACAAAGCACTCCAAAGAGACAGTACCTGCAAAGGAAAAAATACATACATACATATATATATATATATATATATATATATATTTATATATATATATATATAGAAATAGATCCAAATAAAGGAAGAGGCTGCAAATAGCTAAGAACATCTGTATCTAAGGTAGGGAAGCCCGGAGATATCCGAGCGGGTCAGGATGGATATGTGTCTGGGTAGTGAAGGATCTAACTCTAAGGTATAAACCCTAATGGTATGAGCCCTCGCCGCCAACGCATCCGCCACCGAATTTCCCTCCCGAAAAATATGTGAAAAATGAACCGCCCGCCCCCTCAAAAGAAACAGAATCCGAGTGACTGTATGATGAAGGTCCCAATGACACCGACGAGAACGCAGGATCTGAAGAGAAATCTGAGAATCGGTCTCAACCCAAAGGGGAAAAAGACCGAGATCGGAACAGATAAGAAGGCCCCTCCAAACCGCCCAAAGCTCCGCCCGAACATTGGTCCCGACTCCGATAAACTCGCTAAAGGAGAGCACCACCCTGCCAGAAGAATCACGCACAACACCACCAACAGACGACTCCCCAGGATTGCCCCTCGAACTCCCATCAACATTCAGCTTCAAGCACCCAGGAGGTGGACAGAGCCACCGGACAATCGCTAACCTATGGGTCCGCTGAAAGGCAACAAAAATTCCCAGCGATCTCGCCGCCTCAAAGGCACCAAGCCAGTGCTTGGGCTTAACAATGAAAGCAGCATGGGCAAGACGCAGATAAGACAAAATCTGAGACTTCACAGTTTCCCCAGAAATACGCAACTGACGGTGCTTTGCATCATTACGAGCCATCCAGAGAAACCACAAAACAATGAAGGGCAGAAACTCCTTGACGTGGCCCCCAGGTGCCCAATGAAAATTTCTCTTCCAAGCGCTAAGGAACAACCTGAGATCCCCTGTGCAGGGGATCCGGACACGAAATATGGCCCCAAAGAAATGCCAGACATAACGGGCTATCGGGCCATCAATGAAGACATGTGTAAATGTCTCCGACATATCACAACACTGGCATCGAGAAGCCAACTCAAAGCCACGACGCTGGAGCATATCATCCAACGGGAGCCACTGATGCCAAAATCTCCAAAGAAAAAAAGACATCGTGGGCCTCAACCAACGGCCCCAACAAGGAGTCAAGATATCAGAAACAGGGTCTCTCAATCGGACAAGCTCCCAAGCAGACCTATTCGAAAAAGCACCGTCAGAACTGTGAATCCAAAGCGCCAAATCAGGCTCGCCAAAGGCAATCGGGGTCAGAGTAATCGCCTCAGCAACAGAAGGGGCCACCACAGCGCAAAGAAGATCGAAATCCCATGCCCCCTCAGACAAAAAGTGAAAAACCCGAACATCACGGCCCCCACGGACCTCACACTGGCTGGACAGAGCAATATCCCCAAACCATATGTCATCCCAAAAGGACACGTCTCCAAGGCCAACGCGCCAGCGAATGCCGGGCTCGGCGCGAGGTCTGATCCGTAGGAGACGCCGCCAGGTGGGGGATATTAAACCACGAGGGAGAACAGAGGCAGGAGCATCCATCTGGCAATACTTCCGTAAAAGGAATCTCGCCCAGAGAGAGGAGCCCTGCCGAAACCGGAACCACAACTTAATAGAAAAGCTATCCACCAGATCTTTCAATCTGCGGAAGCCAAGACCACCCTCCATCACTGGGAGACAGGCTCGAGACCACTTGGCCCAGTGCCATTTCTTCTCCAGTGTCCGCGACCCCCAGAGAAAAGCGTTGAAAACCAGCACAAGCTTCTCCATGACAGCAAGCGGTGGCTGTACCACCTGAAAAAGATAAATCGGCATGGAGAGGAGCACACTGCGGATAAGGGTTATGCGGCTACCCGGAGAGAGCGTCCGGATCTCCCAACCCTCTAACTTCCTACGAACAGATTGTAGGAGGTGCTCAAAAAGGGAACATACTCGGTTACCCCTAAACAAGGGGACTCCGAGGTACTTGAGGGGCAAATGACCCTCCGCAAACCTGGTGATGCGCAAAATCTGAGAGCGAAGTCGCTCAGAGCACCTCGGAGGCAAGATAACAGAACTTTTGACAGCGTTCACCAGCTGGCCCGAACAATTCTCATAATGATGCAGTAAACCCATAAGGCGCCGCATACTACGAGACCACCATTGGCGAAAATAATGACATCATCAGCATAAGCCAGATGGGAAATCAGGATATCACAACCAGAGCGGTACCTGAGCTCAGGATGCTGCAGGTAGAGGCGGTCAAGGCCGCGCGATAGGTACTCCGCCCCCAAAATGAAAAGCATGGGGGACAAGGGATCGCCCTGTCTGAGGCCTCTAGTGGAACCAAAGAACCCCGAGAGAGAGCCATTGATGTTCACGGAGAAATGACAATGAGATATGCAAGCCGAGACCATCTCCACAACCCGCTCCGAGAAACCAAAGTGTCTCAAAACCTCGAAGAGGAAAGGCCACTGGACCCTGTCATAGGCCTTGGCCATATCCAACTTCAGGATAACATTACCGCCACGAGTGGGGAGAGTGAGACTGTGAGTGAGCTCCTGGGCTAGGAGAATATTATCGGAGATCATCCGACCCGGAACGAAGCCACTCTAATTCGGTGAAATAAGTCTCTCCACCACAACCCTCAGCCGAGAGTACAACAGCTTAGAGATGATCTTATTTGTGACATTGCACAGACTAATCGGACGGAAGTCCGACCAAGCATGAGCACCCGAGACTTTGGGGATCAGAGTGATTGTGGTGGCGGTAAAACCCTGGGGGAGGGGAGAACCCCTGAAAAAATCCAGGACAGCATCAAAAACATCATGATGAACAATCTCCCAACAATGCTGAAAGAACGCCGAGGAGAAGCCATCAGGCCCAGCTACACTATCAGGATGTATTGAGAAGACGGTCGCACGAACCTCCTCCAAAGAAGGGGTCGCAACAATACCCTCATTCTCCACAGCAGAGATAACGGAGGGGAAGCCCGAAAAATCAGGACACGCAAGCACAGAGGGGTCACCAGTAAGCAAATGCTGGAAAAACGAGGCTCCCAACTGCTGAATCAACTCAGAAGACGTCAGGCATACCCCATTATCCCAGATGCGGAAAATCTTATTCGCCACCCTTTTCTTCTTCACCATGTTGTGAAAGAGTTTGGTGTTCCTCTCACCATCCTCTAACCAGTGGCAAGCAGCTTTCTGTCTCCAAAAATCCGCCTCCATGGCGGTGACACAGGCCAGATCCTCATTGCGATCAGACAGAGAAGTCCAATTCAACTCAGAAGGATCAGCCTCACAGACAACCTCAGCGGACCGAACAGCCCTCTCAGCCTCAATGATTTTATCGAAAAGGTTCCCAAAAACATCCTGATTCCACCACTTGAGGTGATGTTTGAGGCGCTTAATCTTAGCAAAAAGGCGAGGCATACCACTCAAACTACAAGGCAGAAACCAATTGAGCCGAACAGTCTGCAAAAAACCATGATGCCGAAGCCACATACGCTGGAAGCGAAACGAGCTCGGCCCACGGGCAAAAACCGGAGCGGTGACCAAAAGCGGACAGTGGTCAGAGAAAGTACGGGGAAGATGTTCAACACGAATGGAGCTGAAATGATCACCCCAATCAACGGAGACCATAACCCTGTCCAACCGCTTCCAAATGGTCTTATTCGTCCAGGTGAACGAAGAGCCCTCAAAACCGGCATCAACCAGACCAGAATCCAAAATGAAAGTATTGAACTCCTCCATGGGTAGAAGCCTACCACCACGGGTGCCCAAACACTCAGAAGCATCTCTGACGACATTAAAATCACCCCCAACAAGCCAAGGACCCAGAGCAGGCTTGACCTGAAGAAGGGAAGACCAAAGATCTCTGCGCTCAACGTAGCCGCAGCTGGCATAAACAAATGAACAAAACACCTCAGTCGGTAAAAAAGAGGCGGACACCTTGATGTGCAGGAACTGAGCATGATCAAAAACACACTCAGTCTTCACATCCGCAGATGAAAAAACCCAAATATTACCAAAAAGATTCGAAATGACTCTAGAAAAACCAAAACGGCGAGTCATGAATCTCTGGTCCAACATGATCATCGGCTCCAAAATGGCCAAAATCTTAATCTGATGCGCCTTCACATAAGCATGAAGCCGCTGTTGGGACTCCGAACTCCGAAGTCCCCGAACATTCCAAATGAGGGAATTCATGGAGATCGATGAGCAGAAGCACCCGGCCGCCGCTTAAACGAATCTCCCAACGCTTCTTTTTTCCTTTTATTCACGTTCGACATATCAGAATCCTGAGCACCAGAATCAGAATGTCGATCAAACCCCGTGTCGAGGTCATCAGCAGACATACGCTCGACAATCCGCTCACAAACAGGAGACCCCTGTTGAGCAACAAGTTCCTCAAGATGAGAGGAAACATCTGGAGAAGAAGGAATGGAAGGAATCAAATGGCAGCTGTTATTCTCCATGCACTGAACAGAAGTGCCAATACCCCCCTCCTCAAACTGATGAACCAAAGACTGAACAGAGACACAAGCCGTACCCGAAGGTAAGGCGTCAACAATGGGCAGACCCAAACTAATCGAGTCAACATCAACAACAGGAGCCTGATCCAAAGGAGCATCTCCAAGTAAACCATCACCTACAACCTCCAAGTGGGATCCAAGATCAGGATTGAGACCAACCAACTCAGTAGCGTCGCAACGCTGAGCCTCATCATGCCAGGGTGACAAAACCTCAAAGGCATTTGAGGAAGTAACTTGATGCGGAACATCAGGAACTTTAGGGGGGGCTCCAGCAGGAGGACCCCTGTGCACAGGCCGCCTCCTCCGTCTACGTCTAGGGCCATCGCCATTTAAATGAAGCTGAGGCTGTGGTCCAGGATTAAAGACAGGAACAGCACCCCCCTGGGGTGTTTGTGCTTTGGGAGGAACTGAATCTTGAGATTTTTGAAAAACGGGCTTAGGCCTCGACGGCCTAGGATTCTTCCCATGAGAATAACACACGGTAATTGAATGTCCCAGCATCTTGCAGTCAATGCAATATGCTGGGATCTTCTCATAAATGACATCAATAACCTGTGTGTGATCACCCCAACCAACCCATACCTGCTGAATGGGAGGCTGTAAAACATCAATTTCCACACATACTCGGGCGAAAGCGCCTCGAGAGACATCAGCGGTGTGGTCGTCCATCTTAACAGGCTTACCCACAAGACTCGCAAGAGCAAAAAGAGTACGCTTGTTGAACAAATGCAAGGGTAAGCCCGGAAAACGGATCCAGACTGGCGCAATGGGGGATTCCTCATGCAGATTAAATTCGGGAGTCCACTTAGAAAAACGGATCCCAAGTGGTCCCACAAAAATGTTCCCCCTCGACCAAACGCGCACGTAATCTTATTCACATGAGAGAGAAATGACCAAAAAACCTCTGGGTAAGAATTTCAAGTCAAACGATCGCACTAGTCCCATTGTTTCGAAAGCCACAGAAATCGAAGAATTAGGGACTAAGGACCTGTTCCCCGAAATTTTACCGACTAGAGCATATTTAAAAGGTTCGATCAGTGAAGAAATTACCTCAACCGGGAATCATATACCCGGCTTGCCATCCAGAATAGACGGCTCAGGCAGCTCCTCCATCGAATTACGCACATCCTCGAAACTTTTCTGCACGGTACGAGGAGACGGAGGTGCAAGAGCGTCACGAAAAGAAACAGTAGCCCGAACCTCAGCACGAAGGACGGGTTTGACCGCAGATGCAGAACCATTGACTGCCGAGTCAACTCGGTCAACACGACGGTTTGACTCGCCCGAGTTGACCCGCGAGTTACCGGCCGGAGTTGCAGCGATCGCCGGCGACGTCATGGGGAGTACAGAACCGGTATCCAAAGCACGAGAACCGGACGTCGGAGGGGCCGATTAGACACTAGAATTGGATGAAATCGATTGAAAATCGCCAATTTGGGCGTTTTTGATCGGAGATGAATTACCTGAAATTGAAGATAAAATTGGATTACCCATCGAAAGTGGAGTACACGGTTGAAAAGAATTCACCAACGGAGCGCTGACGACGCCGGAATTGAAGAAAAACCCCGTCGGCGTTAGGGTTTCAGTGGTGTGAGGTGTAGATCTGAAATTCCCGTCGGAATTGAACACCGATGATGACGGGCCTTGTAGAGTTGGAATTGACTATTCATGGGGATTCCAGATCGGGGTCTCAATTGAACAGAGATGACCGGAATCGGCCGGCATGGACAGAAACGTGGCTGGAGGCGTGATGAACAGTGCAGGCGGATGTTCGGAGCTTAAATCGGCGGGGCAAATGGACACCGATTTACCTAATTTTTGGACAAAAGGGTCGCTTGGAAGGGGCAAATCTAAGGGTACATAAACGGCGCCAATCGGAATGGTAGATGAAGTCGACGCGTTTATGGCCGGAATTTGCGGGATTTGTGTCGGCGATTTGGTGGGGAAAATGTGCTCTGATGACGATGATTTTTGGATATTATGTTCGTTGGGGGGTGGCGCGTCGGGTGGTGTGGTGAACCGGCCCGGAACCGGCGGCGGCGGCATGGCGGCGGTGAGAGCAAGTTTGGGCGATTTTTAGGGGTTTTTTTGGGTTTTTGGGGTAGAGAGCATTTTTCCAACTGGTTTAGGGTTTAGGGTTTTGGGGTTGGGGTTTGGGGTTTGGGGTTGGGGTTTCGGGTTTCAGGTTTCGGGTCTGGGGTCTGGGGGTTAGGGTTAGGGGTTCGGGTTAGGGGTTCGGGTTGGGTTTAGGTTTAGGGTTTAGGGTTTTTTTTAGGGTTTAGGGTCTAGGGTCTAGGGTTTTTTAGGGTCTAGGGTCTAGGGGTTAGGGTCTAGGGTCTAGGGGTTAGGGTTTGGGGTTTGGGGTTCGGGGTTCAGGGTTGAGGGTTTAGGGTTTAGGGTTTAGGGTTTTTTTTAGGGTTTAGGGTTTAGGGTTTAGGGTTTTTTTTTAATAGGGTTTAGGGTTTAGGGTTTAGGGGTTAGGGTTAGGGGTTAGGGGTTAGGGTTTAGGGTTTAGGGTTTTTTTTTTTTTTTTTAGGGTTTAGGGTTTAGGGTTTTTTTTTTTTTTTTTTTTAAATAAACACCGCCGGAAGCGGGGGGGTTAGGCAGACCCCTACCTGTATATATCATCAAACACAAAATACAAGATAAAACCTAAAGAGAGGAGGATAAAATCAACACCTCTCAAAAGGCTAGTCATACAAATAGAAAAACAGAAACCTAGGTGGCAAATATACAAGCCAAAAACTAATCCCTAAGTAAAATGCATAATACAAATAAACACAAATGATCAGCGCTAAATATATAAAAACAAAGCGAAACATATCTAAACAGTAGTGATCCAGCTCAGAAGTAGGTGCAAAAGACCATCGATGGTACCCATCTCTGAGCCGTCTGTCGATGTAATGCCAATCTGAAAAGTACATCCTAATCCAAGAACGGGCAGCTATACACGATCTGGCCGTCAAAATAATATGCAGCTGGAAAGATACTGTGCAAAAATGGTCGAAACACAAAAGGAGGACCGTAATCCAGCTCAAGTCAGAAAATCTCAAAGACCCAAGGAGAGGGGGACAACTGACGGAGCTCATAAAATCAGAAATCCAAGCATGACTGTAACTCTGAAATAAGAGGCAACCAATAGTGAACGTCCAGAGCCACCAATGCACGGAGCAGAAGTAGAAACCATATAACTCCCGAGATGAATGAGGCTCCAGGCTAAAGAGACCACCGAAATATATCATCCAGAGCCACCATAACAATCGACAAGAGAGCATAAAAGTAAGAAAGCGGCGGTCAAGTAGAAGTCTGCAGTGAGCGCCAGCCGGATAACAGGAATGGTCCAAAGAAAAGCACCGACGGAGAAAGTGCTGGGACCCACCCAAATCCAAAGGAACAAAATATGAAGAGTGCAAGTGTCTGGGCCAACTTGCACCGCTCAAATGTGATATAAAAACAACCTCCAAGCACAAAAGACCTGCAAGAAAAAATATACATATATATAGATAAAGAAAGAGAGCCAAAAGGAAGAAGGGGCTACAAATGGCTAAGAATATCTGGATCTGAGGTATGGAAGCCCTGAATGGTCAGAACGGACAAGGATGGAGATGTGTCTGGGTAAGGAAGGACCTAACTCTAAGGTAAACTGCCTAAGGTCATGAGCCCTAGCCGCCAAAGCATCCGCCACCGAATTACCCTCCCTGTATATGTGCGAGATATGAACCATACGCCCCCTCAAGAGAACCAAAATCCTAGACATAATGTGATCCAACCCCCAACAACACTGACGAGATCGGAGGATCTGAATAGAAATCTGGGAATCAACCTCAATCCAAAGAGGGAAAAGAGAAAGATCAGAACAAAGGATAAGACCCCTCCAGACCGCCCAGAGTTCCGCCCGGATAGTAGACCCAGCTCCAATGAACTCACTGAACGAAAGCAAGACCCGCCCAGAATGATCACGAACGACGCCACCAACCGAAGAATCCCCAGGATTCCCTCTCGAACTCCCATTCACATTAAGCTTAAAACAACCGAACGGCGGCCGAAGCCAACGAACAATCGCCGTCCGATGATATCTGTAAAAGCAAACCGAAATCCCTAGCGAACGCGCCACCTGGAAATAACCCACCCAATGCTTGGGTTTGACAGTACGCGCAGAATGGGCGAGGCGCAGGTAAGACAAGATCTGGAACTTCACCGTCTCTCCAGAAATGGAGAGCAAGCGGTGCTTCGCATCATTCCGAGCCGTCCAGAGAAACCACAAAATAATGAAAGGGAGAAACTCCCTCACATGGCCCCCTGGAGCCCAGACCAGATCCCTCTTCCACGCACTAAGGAATAACCTGAAATCCTCAGTGTCAGGGATACGAACCCCAAAGACAGCACCAAAAAAATGCCAAACAGGGCGAGCCACCGGGCTGCGAATAAACACATGCGTGAATGTCTCAGACATATCACAACACTGACAACGAGACGCTAACGCAAAGCCACGGCGCTGAAGCACCTCATCAACTGGGAGCCACTGATGCCAAAATCTCCAAAGAAAGAATGACATCGTAGGCCTCAACCAGCTACCCCAACAGGGGCGATTAATGCCAGAGATCGGGGCGCGCAAACGGATCAACTCCCAAGCGGACTTTACAGAAAAAGCACCATCGGAGCTATGAATCCAACGAGCCGAATCCAACTCTCCCAAGAGAATCGGGACCAACACAATCTGCTCCGCAAAAGAAGGAGCAACTACTGAACAAAGGAGGTCAAAATCCCAGGTTCCCTCCGAAAGAAAATGGGAAACCCGGGCACCACGATCTCCACAGACCTCAGTCTGACTGGACAGGGGAACATCCCTGAACCAACAATCATCCCAAAATGAAACATCTCCATGGCCGACACGCCAGCGAATACCACTCTCCGCACGAGGCCTGATCTGGAGCAAACGCCGCCAAGTGGGAGAGATAAAACCACGAGAAGAGACACAAGCTGGGTGCGCCAAGAGGCAATATTTCCTCATCAAAAATTTGGCCCAGAGGGAAGATCCCTGCCTGAACCGAAACCACAGTTTTATGGAGAAGCTATCCACGAGATCTTTCAATCTGCGGAAGCCAAGACCCCCCTCTTCCACGGGGAGGCAAGCCCGAGACCAACGAGCCCAATGCCATTTCTTCTCCAAGGGCCTAGACCCCCAAAGAAAGGCATTAAAGGCTCTCTCAAGTTTCTCCATGACAGCCAACGGAGGCTGAACAACCTGAAACAAATATATGGGCATCGAGAGGAGCACGCTACGAATGAGGGTCATGCGGCTCCCCGGAGAAAGAGTACGAATCTCCCAACCCTCCAGCCGCCTCCTAACAGACTGTAAGAGGGGCTCAAAATGAGAACACGTCCTATTTCCTCGAAATAAGGGAACTCCTAGGTACTTGATCGGCAGATGCCCCTCCGCAAAGCCAGTGATACGCAAAAGTCTAGAGCGAAGGCGCTCAGAGCATCGCGGAGGAAGAATCAGGGAACTCTTGACAGCATTCACCAGCTGTCCCGAACAGTTCTCATAGTGATGCAGAAAATCTAAAAGACGCTGCATCCCACGAGACCCACCATTGGCAAAAATAATGATATCATAGCATAGGCCAAATGGGAAATCAAAAGATCACAACTAGAACGGTACCTGAAAGCAGGATGACGCAAGTAGAGTCTGTCAAGGCCACGCGAAAGATACTCCGCCCCTAAGATGAAGAGAAGGGGGGACAATGGGTCTCCCTGCCTGAGGCCCCTGGTAGAACCGAAGAACCCCGAAAGAGAACCATTGATATTAACGGAGAAATGACAATGAGAAATACAGGCCGAGACCAACGCCACAACCTGCTCAGAGAAACCAAAATGGCGCAAAACAGCAAAAAGGAAAGGCCATTGGACCCGATCATAGGCCTTAGCCATATCCAACTTCAAAATAACATTACCACCACGAGTGGGAAGAGTGAGACTATGAGTGAGCTCCTGAGCAAGGAGGATGTTATCAGAAATCATCCGTCCCGGAACAAAACCACTCTGATTCAAAGAAATGAGTCTCTCCGCCACAGCCCGCAAACGAGAGTACAACAACTTAGAAATGATTTTGTTCGTGACATTACACAGGCTGATCGGACGGAAATCCGACCAAGCCCGAGCACCCTCGACTTTTGGGATCAAAGTAATCGTGGTGGCAGTAAAGCTCTGGGGCAGGGGAGAGCCTCGGAAAAAATCCAAAACCGCATCCAACACATCCTGATGAACGATCTCCCAGCAATGCTGGAAAAACGCCGAAGAGAAGCCATCAGGGCCTGCCACACTGTCAGGAGAAATGGAGAAAACAGTCGCACGCACCTCCTCAAGGGAGGGGGTAGCAGTAATCCCATAATTCTCTTCATCAGAAATCACCGAAGGAAACCCCGAAAAATCAGGACAATCAAGCACAAAGGGATCCCCAGTGAGTAAGTGCTGAAAAAATGAAGCACCCGACTGCTGAATCATCTCAGGAGACGTCAGGCAAACCCCATCATCCCATATGCGGAAAATCTTATTAGCCACACGCTTCTTCTTAACCATGTTATGAAAGAGTTTGGTGTTCCGCTCACCATCCTCTAGCCAGTTGCATGCAGCTTTTTGTTTCCAAAAATCCGCCTCCATGGCGGTGACACTAGCCAGATCCGCATTACGATCGGACAGGGCAGTCCAATTCGAATCAGAAGGATCGGCCTCACAGGCAAGCTCAGCGGAACGAACTGCACTCTCAGCCTCGGTGATTTTATCAAAGATGCTACCAAAAACATCTCGATTCCACCACTTGAGGTGATTCTTAAGACGCTTCAACTTAACAAAAAGACGCGACATACCAATCAGACTGCAAGGCAAATTCCAATTAAGCCTGACAGTCTGCAAAAAACCATGATGCCGAAGCCACATACGCTGGAAGCGAAACGAGCTCGGCCCACGGGCGAAACCGGAGCGGTAACCAAAAGCGGACAGTGGTCAGAAACAGTACGGGGGAGATGTTCAACTCGAATGGAGGTGAAATGATCACCCCAATCAACAGAAACCATAACCCTGTCCAACCGCTTCCAAACGGTCTTATTCGTCCAAGTGAACGAAGACCCCTCAAAACCAGCATCAATCAAACCAGAATCCATAATGAAAGTGTTGAACTCCTCCATGGGTAGCAACCTACCACCACGGGTGCCCAAACACTCAGACGCATCACGAACAACATTGAAATCCCCACCAACCAGCCAAGGACCCAGAACAGGCTTGACGTGAAGCAGGGAAGACCAGAGGTCCCGACGCTCAATATAATCACATCTGGCATAAACAAAAGAACAAAAGACAGATGTGGGTAAAAAAGGGGCAGAAACCTTAATGTGAAGGAACTGAGCATGATCAAGGACACACTCAGCCTGCACATCAGCAGCAAAAAACACCCAAATGTGACCAGAAAGATTCGAAATGACTCGAGAAAAACCAAGACGACGAGTCATGAATCTCTGATCTAAATCGATCATCGGCTCCAAAACAGCCAAAACCTTAACCTGTTTCTCCTTCACAAAGGCATGCAGCCTCTGCTGGGACTCCGAACCCCGAAGTCCCCGGATATTCCAGATCATGCAATTCATAAAGGGTGGGCATCAGGATCACCCTGCCGCCTCTTGGACGAATCCTCAAGATCGTCCTGCTTCCTCTTCTTCACATCAGACATACCAATGTCCGGAACAGCAGACGCAGAGTGTCTATCGAACCCCGAATCAGGATCCTCCTCAAACACCTGTCTGGAAACCAACTCACAAACAGGGGGCCCCTGTCTAACAAACAATTCCTCCACCATGGAAGAAACCTCCGGAGAACCAGGGAGGGAAGGAATAGAATGGCTACTGTGATTTTCCAAGCACAGAACGGAATCACCAAACAACACAGCCACCCCATCTTTTGAAGATCCCAACTCATCCATACAATCCTCAAAAGGGATAGACTCATCCTCCTCCAGAACCTGACCATAAGACTGAGCAGGCACACCAACTGATCTCGAAGGGAGCACCTCAATAATGGAAGTACCCGAATGATCAAAACCAACACCCACAGAAGAACTCGGCGCCAAGGGCGCCTCTCCATGACAACCAACACCCTCATCCCCAAAAGGAAGAACATCATCAGGACTGTCACCAACTACCTTGGAATCACTACCTCGCTCCGCCTCCGCCTGCCAAGGCGACAAGACATCAAAAGCGTTCGAGGTACCCACCGGGACAACATGCGCAGCAGGAGGTGCCCTCACATGAGGAACACGAGGCGCAGCCCGCCTCCGTCTCCTGCGCTTAGGGCCAACGAACTGATCAGGATTCTGGTCCTGAGGACCCTGAGCAACAATAGGTGCCACACCCTCCTGGTGTGTCATGCCCACAGTATCTACATGAAGCGGGGGAACAGGACCAGCAGGTCTAGTCCGGACTGGGCGGGGATTCTTCCCATGCGAATAACACACACTGGTAGCATGTCCCAGCATCTTGCAATCAGTACAATATGCTGGAATCTTCTCATAAACTACCTCAATCTCCTGTAGGTGAGCCCCCCATGACACCCAGATGGACTGGACAGGGGGCTCCAAGACATTGATCTCAACACAAATGCGGGCAAAGGACCCCCGAGTGCCATCTGCTGTGTGATCATCAATTTTAATGGGAGTACCCAAAAGCTTAGCAAGAGCGCAAAGGCTCTTCTTATCATAAAGATGGAGTGGTAACTCCAGAAGTCTGACCCAAACCGGGGTTTAGGGTTTAGGGTTTAGGGTTTTTTTTTTTTAGGGTTTAGGGTTTAGGGTTTTTTTTTTTTTTTTTTTTTTTTTTTAAGAAAAATTTTATTTATATACAACAAAAGAGCAGTACAAAGAAAGCCTGATGGGAGGGGGACTAGGCCAAGACCTCCGCAGAAAAAGGCTACAGAAGCATAACATCATAACAAAAATAACGACATACTACAACAGGGCAACCCAGAATAAAGCAAAACACAGAAATAAAAACATCGGGCGCCCCGGAATACATCAGACAAACTAATAACACTGATGGGCAAGGAGAACTCTGCAGTGAACGCCCATCAGAAAATCATATCAACCTGAATCAGGCGGTCGCCCATAGGGTAACCCCGCCTGACTCTTCTGAGATCTGTAAAACCGACGCTGCTGTGAGCGCGTGCGACCTGGTAATGGCAAGGACTGACAGGAAGTAGTAGGAGGAAGATCCAAATCAGCCACTCGAGAACCATTCCCAAGGTCGATGTGTAGCGAAGTAATGGGACCAGAAGCTGTAGGAACAACCATCTGTGCCGGAACAGTGGAAACAATCATCGGGTCTGTTACCACTGGAACAACATCCACCAGAGAAGAGCTCGCTCCAGAACCAGACCCCTGAGCATCACCTGCAATAACTGATGTAACAACCACAGGTATAGCAGGAGGAGAATGCATCGGAGCCACAACAACCTGAGGCACCAATGGAACATCCTCAACAATAGCCTCTAAAACATGAGAAGAAGACGATGGGCATGAAGATGAACCAACACCAGAATTACCACCTGGAAAGGAATCTCCTGAAATGGAGTGAAGAACCGCAAACTGATTACTCGAAATAGGAGACTGTGGAGTAACCTGACTAGAAGCCTGGCGGCGCCTACGTCTCTGCTGAACCCATCCTGGCTCAGTACTCCCAGAACCAGGACCACTAGAAGGAACCGAGCCAGGCGGAAAACCTTGAGGCTGACCCGAAGAAGGAGACCGCTGCCCCTGAGCAAAAGAACGGCCACCAAGAGCCTTATAACCAGAGCGAGAACAACGCTGCACTGAATGACCTAGCATCTTACAATCCGTGCAAAAATAGGGGACTTTTTCATAAACCACCCTCAAAGTCTGCCGGTGGCTGCCCCACCCGACCCAGATCTCATCCAGACGAGGAAGCAACACATCAATCTCAACACAAATACGGGCAAAAGATCCCCGAGAACCATCAGCAGTGATCTCATCCACCATAACAGGGTTTCCTAAGAGCCTACCGATCTGATAAAGACACTTCTTGTCATATAAATGCAACGGTAGATCAGGAATACGAACCCAAACCGGAGCAATCGAAGACTCAGCCTCAAATTTAAACTCCGGTGTCCATTTGAAAAAGCGTATCGACACTGACCCAATAGAAACTAAGTCCTGAGGCCAGAACTTCAAATAATCTTCCTCGCTAGAGAAAATAAGAACCAGAAATCCTCGGGGAAGAAATTTCAATGTAAATGAGGCCAAAAAGCCAAAACGAGAAAAAGCAGCCAAGATATCACTATTGGGTGTAACACCCCGGTTCCCTGTAACACGGCCAATCAACGCAAATTTAAAAGGCACTGACAGAGAAGAAATAACCTGATCCGGGAATAGAATACCCGGTATACCATCAACAACGGCCGGTTCAGGAATCTCGCCCACCAAACCACCAAACCCTGCAAAACTCTGTCTGGCTGGAGAAGGAGCAGTAACATCCCTAAAAGAAGCCAAGGGAGTTGCTGAGGAAGCGGAAACAGAAGCCGGAATTGCATTTGCAAAAGAAACCGAAGAGTTGACCATCGGTTGACCGGCAAAAACCGGCGGCGGCGAGACAACCACCGGAGCACCACCAACCACCGGCGACGACGAGGGGGTCACGGAACCGGTGACCAAAGGTGAAGAACCGGGCTGAAACGGAGGCAATTGACCGGAAACGTTCGCCGGAAACGAACCAAACACTTGATTTTGGGCGTTTCCGATCGGCGATGAATTTTCCGAAATTGAAGGCATAGAAATCTTACCCATGACTTGATGAGTTTGTAGTAGAGAGGAATTGCAAAAATCAGCAACCGATCCGGAGTAATTGAGTTTTGAAGCCAACGCATATATAACTTGGGGGCTGAAATTCGTAGATTTGAAATTCCCGCCGCCACCGGACGCCGATGAAGCAATTGAAGATACCAATGGACGCGCCTGGTCCTGGGCATTCCGGATCGGGGTCTTGATCGGAGAACCAAGACCGGAGCTGACCGTAATCGGAGCCGAAACATTCGGCGTCGCGGTGAACAGTACTGACGGAACATCGCCGGACGATTGCGGGATGCAAATGAACTCCGTTTGGGCTGATTTTTGGACCAGAGGATCGCCTGGAGGAGACGATTCGAATGGTGTAACAATCGTCGCCGGACGATGATCGAAGACAGGTGTGATTCCGGGCGACGGAATCTGCGCAATTTTCGGAGCTTTGACCGTCGATTTGGCCGGAGAAACGACCTCCGTTGGACCTGAAATTCGGACAGCAGCCTCGTCTCGCCGAGGCGCACCTGATCGTACCGGTGGCCGGCCGGAAACCGGCGCCGACATGGGGGCGATTTTTAGGGCGAAATTGGGGCTTTTTTGACACTATTCACAAATGAGAGAAAAAATTTTGGGGCAAAATGGGTTCGGGGTTCGGGGTTCGGGGTTTCGGGTTTGGGGTTTGGGGTTTGGGGTTTGGGGTTTAGGGTTTAGGGTTTAGGGTTTTTTTTTTTTTTTTTTTTTTTAAATAAAACACCGTCGAAAGCGGGGGGGTTAGGCGGACCCCTACCTGTATATATAAACACAAAAGAAATACAAGATAAGGCCTAAAGAGAGGGGAGGTATACCAAGACCTCTCTAAAAGCGAGTCTGACAACACATAAAACATAAAGACATAAAACCTAGGGTGGCAAATACACGTGCCAAAATCTAATCCCTAGGAAAAGCGTATAATAAAAATTAACATATAAGAGCAGCGCTAAATACATCAAAACAAATCGAAACATGTCTAAACTGTAAAGATCCGACTCAGATGTAGGTGCAAAAGACAACCAATTGTACCCATCTCTGAGCCGTCTGTCGCTGTAAGTCCAACATGAAAATGGCGTCCTAGTCCGAGATCGGTCGCAATCCAGCTGAAGTAAGAGAAACTTCAAATCCCCAGAAGAAGGTGAAAACGTATGGAGCTCATAACGTCATAAATCCAAGCGTGACTGGAACGTTGATATAAGAGGTAGCCAAGAGATAACATGGAGAGCCACCAATGCACGTAGCAAAAGCAGAGAACATATAAATCCCGACATGAATGGAGCTCTGGGCCAGAGAAACCACTGAGAGAGATCATCCAAAGCCACCATAAAACCCGGCAAGAGAACACAAAATATAGAAAGCGGCGGCCAAGGAGAAGCCTGCAGAGAGCGACCGCCAGAGAACAGGGTGGTCCAAATAAAAGCACCAATGGAGAAGGTGCGAGAGTCCACCCAGATCCAAAGAAACAAAGCACTCCAAAGAGACAGTACCTGCAAAGGAAAAAATACATATAGATATATATATATATATATATATATATATATATATATAGAAATAGATCCAAATAAAGGAAGGGGCTGCAAATAGCTAAGAACATCTGTATCTAAGGTAGGGAAGCCCGGAGATATCCGAGCGGGTCAGTATGGATATGTGTCTGGGTAGTGAAGGACCTAACTCTAAGGTATAAACCCTAATGGTATGAGCCCTCACCGCCAACGCATCCGCCACCGAATTTCCCTCCCGAAAAATATGTGAAAAATGAACCGCCCGCCCCCTCAAAAGAAACAGAATCCGAGTGACTGTATGATGAAGGTCCCAATGACACCGACGAGAACGCAAGATCTGAAGAGAAATCTGAGAATCGGTCTCAACCCAAAGGGGAAAAAGACCGAGATCGGAACAGATAAGAAGGCCCCTCCAAACCGCCCAAAGCTCCGCCCGGACATTGGTCCCGACTCCGATAAACTCGATGAAGGAGAGCACCACCCTGCCAGAAGAATCACGCACAACACCACCGACAGACGACTCCCCAGGATTGCCCCTCGAACTCCCATCAACATTCAGCTTAAAGCACCCAGGTGGTGGACAGAGCCACCGGACAATCGCTAACCTATGGGTCCGCTGAAAGGCAACAAAAATTCCCAGCGATCTCGCCGCCTCAAAGGCACCAAGCCAGTGCTTGGGCTTAACAATGAAAGCAGCATGGGCAAGACGCAGATAAGACAAAATCTGAGACTTCACAGTCTCCCCAGAAATACGCAACTGACGGTGCTTCGCATCATTACGAGCCATCCAGAGAAACCACAAAACAATGAAGGGCAGAAACTCCTTGACGTGGCCCCCAGGTGCCCAATGAAGATTTCTCTTCCAAGCGCTAAGGAACAACCTGAGATCCCCTGTGCAGGGGATCCGGACACGAAATATGGCCCCAAAGAAATGCCAGACATAACGGGCTATCGGGCCATCAATGAAGACATGTGTAAATGTCTCCGACATATCACAACACTGGCATCGAGAAGCCAACTCAAAGCCACGACGTTGGAGCATATCATCCAACGGGAGCCACTGATGCCAAAATCTCCAAAGAAAAAAAGACATCGTGGGCCTCAACCAACGGCCCCAACAAGGAGTCAAGATATCAGAAACAGGGTCTCTCAATCGGACAAGCTCCCAAGCAGACCTAATCGAAAAAGCACCGTCAGAACTGTGAATCCAAAGCGCCAAATCAGGCTCGCCAAAGGCAATCGGGGTCAAAGTAATCGCCTCAGCAACAGAAGGGGCCACCACAGCGCAAAGAAGATCGAAATCCCAAGCCCCCTCAGACAAAAAGTGAAAAACCCGAACATCACGGCCCCCACGGACCTCACACTGGCTGGACAGAGCAGTATCCCCAAACCATATGTCATCCCAAAAGGACACGTCTCCAAGGCCAACGCGCCAGCGAATGCCGGGCTCGGCGCGAGGTCTGATCCGTAGGAGACGACGCCAGGTGGGGGATATTAAACCACGAGGGAGAACAGAGGCAGGAGCATCCATCTGGCAATACTTCCGTAAAAGGAATCTCGCCCAGAGAGAGGAGCCCTGCCGAAACCGGAACCACAACTTAATAGAAAAGCTATCCACCAGATCTTTCAATCTGCGGAAGCCAAGACCACCCTCCATCACTGGGAGACAGGCTCGAGACCACTTGGCCCAGTGCCATTTCTTCTCCAGTGTCCGCGACCCCCAGAGAAAAGCGTTGAAAACCAGCTCAAGCTTCTCCATGACAGCAAGCGGTGGCTGTACCACCTGAAACAGATAAATCGGCATGGAGAGGAGCACACTGCGGATAAGGGTTATGCGGCTACCCGGAGAGAGCGTCCGGATCTCCCAACCCTCTAACTTCCTACGAACAGATTGTAGGAGGTGCTCAAAAAGGGAACATACTCGGTTACCCCTAAACAAGGGGACTCCGAGGTACTTGAGGGGCAAATGACCCTCCGCAAACCTGGTGATGCGCAAAATCCGAGAGCGAAGTCGCTCAGAGCACCTCGGAGGCAAGATAATAGAACTTTGACAGCGTTCACCAGCTGACCCGAACAATTCTCATAATGATGCAGTAAACCCATAAGGCGCCGCAAACTACGAGACCCACCATTGGCGAAAATAATGACATCATCAGCATAAGCCAGATGGGAAATCAGGATATCACAACCAGAGCGGTACCTGAGCTCAGGATGCTGCAGGTAGAGGCGGTCAAGGCCGCGCGATAGGTACTCCGCCCCCAAAATGAAAAGCATGGGGGACAAGGGATCGCCCTGTCTGAGGCCTCTAGTGGAACCAAAGAACCCCGAGAGAGAGCCATTGATGTTCACGGAGAAATGACAATGAGATATGCAAGCCGAGACCATCTCCACAACCCGCTCCGAGAAACCAAAGTGTCTCAAAACCTCGAAGAGGAAAGGCCACTGGACCCTGTCATAGGCCTTGGCCATATCCAACTTCAGGATAACATTACCGCCACGAGTGGGGAGAGTGAGGCTGTGAGTGAGCTCCTGGGCTAGGAGAATATTATCGGAGATCATCCGACCCGGAACGAAGCCACTCTGATTCGGTGAAATAAGTCTCTCCGCCACAACCCTCAGCCGAGAGTACAACAGCTTAGAGATGATCTTATTAGTGACATTGCACAGACTAATCGGACGGAAGTCCGACCAAGCATGAGCACCCGCGACTTTGGGGATCAGAGTGATTGTGGTGGCGGTAAAACCCTGGGGGAGGGGAGAACCCCTGAAAAAATCCAGGACAGCATCAAAAACATCCTGATGAACAATCTCCCAACAATGCTGAAAGAACGCCGAGGAGAAGCCATCAGGCCCAGCCACACTATCAGGATGTATGGAGAAGACGGTCGCACGAACCTCCTCCAAAGAAGGGGTCACAACAATACCCTCATTCTCCACAGCAGAGATAACGGAGGGGAAGCCCGAAAAATCAGGACTCGCAAGCGCAGAGGGGTCACCAGTAAGCAAATGCTGGAAAAACGAGGCTCCCGACTGCTGAATCAACTCAGGAGACGTCAGGCATACCCCATTATCCCAGATGCGGAAAATCTTATTCGCCACCCTTTTCTTCTTCACCATGTTGTGAAAGAGTTTGGTGTTCCTCTCACCATCCTCTAACCAGTGGCAAGCAGCTTTCTGTCTCCAAAAATCCGCCTCCATGGCGGTGACACGGGCCAGATCCTCATTGCGATCAGACAGAGAAGTCCAATTCAACTCAGAAGGATCAGCCTCACAGACAACCTCAGCGGACCGAACAGCCCTCTCAGCCTCAATGATTTTATCGAAAAGGTTCCCAAAAACATCCTGATTCCACCACTTGAGGTGATGTTTGAGGCGCTTAATCTTAGCAAAAAGGCGAGGCATACCAGTCAAACTACAAGTCAGAAACCAATTAAGCCGAACAGTCTGCAAAAAACCATGATGCCGAAGCCACATACGCTGGAAGCGAAACGAGCTCGGCCCACGGGCAAAAACCGGAGCGGTGACCAAAAGCGGACAGTGGTCAGAGAAAGTACGGGGAAGATGTTCAACACGAATGGAGCTGAAATGATCACCCCAATCAACGGAGACCATAACCCTGTCCAACCGCTTCCAAATGGTCTTATTCGTCCAGGTTAACGAAGAGCCCTCAAAACCGGCATCAACCAGACCAGAATCCAAAATGAAAGTATTGAACTCCTCCATGGGTAGAAGCCTACCACCACGGGTGCCCAAACACTCAGATGCATCTCTGACTACATTAAAATCACCGCCAACAAGCCAAGGACCCAGAGCAGGCTTGACCTGAAGAAGGGAAGACCAAAGATCTCTGCGCTCAACGTAGCCGCAGCTGGCATAAACAAATGAACAAAACACCTTAGTCGGTAAAAAAGAGGCGGACACCTTGATGTGCAGGAACTGAGCATGATCAAAAACACACTCAGTCTGCACATCCGCGGATGAAAAAACCCAAATATTACCAGAAAGATTCGAAATGACTCTAGAAAAACCAAAACGGCGAGTCATGAATCTCTGGTCCAACATGATCATCGGCTCCAAAATGGCCAAAATCTTAATCTGATGCGCCTTCACATAAGCATGAAGCCGCTGTTGGGGCTCCGAACTCCGAAGTCCCCGAACATTCCAAATGAGGGAATTCATGGAGATCGATGAGCAGAAGCACCCGGCCGCCGCTTAAACGAATCTCCCAACGCTTCCTTTTTCTTTTTATTCACGTTCGACATATCAGTATCCTGAGCACCAGAATCAGAATGTCGATCAAACCCCGTGTCGAGGTCATCAGCAGACATACGCTCGACAATCCGCTCACAAACAGGAGACCCCTGTTGAGCAACAAGTTCCTCAAGATGAGAGGAAACATCTGGAGAAGAAGGAATGGAAGGAATCGAATGGCAGCTGTGATTCTCCATGCACTGAACAGAAGTGCCAAAACCCCCCTCCTCAAACTGATGAACCAAAGACTGAACAGACACACAAGCCGTACCCGAAGGTAAGGCGTCAACAATGGGCAGACCCAAACTAATCGGGTCAACATCAACAACAGGAGCCTGATCCAAAGGAGCATCTCCAAGTAAACCATCACCCACAACCTCCAAGTGGGATCCAAGATCAGGATTAAGACCAACCAACTCAGTAGCGTCGCAACGCTGAGCCTCATCATGCCAGGGTGACAAAACCTCAAAGGCATTTGAGGAAGTAACTTGATGCGGAACATCAGGAACTGTAGGGGGGGCTCCAGCAGGAGGACCCCTGTGCACAGGCCGCCTCCTCCGTCTACGTCTAGGGCCATCGCCATTTAAATGAAGCTGAGGCTGTGGTCCAGGATTAAAGACAGGAACAGCACCCTCCTGGGGTGTTTGTGCTTTGGGAGGAACTGGATCTTGAGATTTTTGAAAAACGGGTTTAGGCCTCGACGGCCTAGGATTCTTCCCGTGAGAATAACACACGGTAACTGAATGTCCCAGCATCTTGCAGTCAATGCAATATGCGGGGATCTTCTCATAAATGACATCAATAACCTGTGTGTGATCACCCCAACCAACCCAAACCTGCTGAATGGGAGGCTGTAAAACATCAATTTCCACACATACTCGGGCGAAAGCGCCTCGAGAGACATCAGCAGTGTGGTCGTCCATCTTAACAGGCTTACCTACAAGACTCGCAAGAGCAAAAAGAGTACGCTTGTTGAACAAATGCAAGGGTAAGCCCGGAAAACGGATCCAGACTGGCGCAATGGGGGATTCCTCATGCAGATTAAATTCGGGGGTCCACTTAGAAAAACGGATCCCAAGTGGTCCCACAAAAATGTTCCCCCTCGACCAAACGCGCGCGTAATCTTCTTCACATGAGAGAGAAATGACCAAAAAACCTCTGGGTAAGAATTTCAAGTCAAACGATCGCACTAGTCCCATTTTTTCGAAAGCCACAGAAATCGAAGAATTAGGGACTAAGGACCTGTTCCCCGAAATTTTACCGACTAGAGCATATTTAAAAGGTTCGATCAGTGAAGAAATTACCTCAACCGGGAATCGGATACCCGGCTTACCATCCAGAATAGACGGCTCAGGCAGCTCCTCCATCGAATTACGCACATCCTCGAAACTTTTCTGCACGGTGCGAGGAGACGGAGGTGCAAGAGCGTCACGAAAAGAAATAGTAGCCCGAACCTCAGCACGAACGACGGGTTTGACCGCAGATGCAGAACCATTGACTGCCGAGTCAACTCGGTCAACACGACGGTTTGACTCGCCCGAGTTGACCCGCGAGTTACCGGCCGGAGTTGCAGCGATCGCCGGCGACATCATGGGGAGTACAGAACCGGTATCCAAAGCACGAGAACCGGAAGTCGGAGGGGCCGATTGGACACTAGAATTGGATGAAATCGATTGAAAATCGCCAATTTGGGCGTTTCTGATCGGCGATGAATTAGCTGAAATTGAAGATATAATTGGATTACCCATAGATCGTGGAGTATATGGTTCAGAGGACTTGACCAACGGAGCGGCGACGACGCCGGAATTGAAGAAAAACCCCGTCGGCGTTAGGGTTTCTGCGGCGGAAAACGTAGATCTGAAATTCCCGTCGGCGCTGAACACCGTTGACGACGGGGCTTGTGGCGTTGGAATCGTCTGGTCATGGGCTTTCCAGATCGGGGTCCCGATTGAACAGAGGTTTCCGGAATCGGCCGGAGTGGACAGAAACGTGGGACGTGGCGCGGTGAACAGTACCGACGCAACTTTGGATGTAAAATCGGCTGGGCAAACGGACTCCGATCTTTCTGATTTTCGGACACATGAGTCGCCGTGTGGAGGCGCTTCAAATGATGTATGATCGGCGGCAATCGGACCGGTGGAGACTGTCGACGCAAAAGTGGCCGGAATTTGCGGAAATTGAAGAGGCGATTTGGACGGGCAATCCTTTTCCAATGAAGCTGATTTTTGAGTATGTTGTTCATCAAGGTGAGGCAACTCGGGTGAAGGGGTGAACCGGCCGAAAACCGGCGGCGGCGACATGGCGGCGGAGCAGCAAAGTTTTGGCGATTTTTGGGGTGTTTTTTGGGTTTTTTTGGTTGAGAGCATTCGGGGTGGTTTGGTTTGGTTTTTGGTTTGGTTTAGGGTTTAGGGTTTTGGGTTTGGGGTTTAGGGTTTGGGGTTTGGGGTTTGGGGTTTCGGGTTTAGGGTTTCGGGTTTAGGGTTTAGGGTTTAGGGTTTTTTTTTTTTTTTTTTTTTTTTTTCCGGAAAACACCGCCGGATGCGGGGGGGTTAGGCAGACCCCTACCTGTATATATCCACAAAATAAAATGTAACAGCAGAAAGAAAACCTAAAAGAGGAGGGGGACTATACCAAGACCTCCTCAAAAAGGCTAAAGCAGTAGAAACATAAATGCAAAGTAGCCTAGGGACCTAAATACAAAAGCAAAAAAACCCTAGACTACGACCAAAAGTGCGCCAAAAAACTAATCAAATACGAGCAGCGCTAAGAGTCAACACGGCGAGGAAGACCAAATGATAACTGGGAGATGAGTGCGGTATCCAAGAAGAAATTCTCATCTCTGAGCCATCACCCTGAAGAATCCAATCTGTCAAAACGACTCTAATCTGAGACCGGATAACTGTATGAATCCCGGCAGTCAAAATAAGAGCTGGCCAGGAAATCACTGTACAATGACGATAAACGGCAAAATGAAGATCGCAATCCAGCCAGAACAAAAAAGATCCAGCATCTGAAGTATGAATTTGACGAAGGTATCATAACAATGAAGAGGATCGTCCGGAAATAATCCCTGGAACCACCACGACATCCAGTAAACTCCTGTAAAAGAACTGATACGGCGGGCAAGGAGAGCCTGCAGTAAACGCCCGCCAGGGACCAGAAATAGACCAAAGAGAAGCACAAATAGAGATAGCGCTCCAGTGAATATGAGAGGGCCAAGAAAAACACCAATAGGGATAGTGCAAGAGCCCACACAATCCCGAGGAGACCAAACATGTAGTGTGCGAGTGTCTGTGCCCACTCACACCAGACTGGCAAACCGGGGAAAAAGAGAAACCCCCAACAGAACAGTACCTGCAAAGAAAAAATAAAGATATACATATAGATATACCGAAGAAATGGATCCAAGTAAGGAAAGGGCTGCAAACAGCTAAGAACATCTATATCTCAGGTAGGGGAGTCCGGAGGTATCCGAACGTACAAGTATGGAAATGTGCCTAGGGAGGGAGGGACCTAACTCTAAGGTAAAGTGCCTAAGGGTATGGGCCCTCGCCGCCAATGCATCTGCCACCGAATTACCCTCCCGGAATATATGCGAAATATGAACAGACCGCCCCCTCAAAAGGACCAGAATCCTGGATACCATGTGATCAAGACCCCAGCAACATCGACGGGAACGAATGAGCTGAATAGAAGTCAGAGAATCAAGCTCGATCCAAAGAGGGAAAAAAGAATGATCAGAACAAAGGAGAAGACCCCTCCAAACCGCCCAAAGCTCAGCCCGGAGAGAAGACCCAGCTCCGATGAACTCGCTGAATGAGAGCACAACCCTCCCGGAATCATCCCGAACAACGCCACCAGCAGAGGAGTCCCCAGATGTACCACGCGAGCTCCCATCCACATTAAGCTTGAAACACCCGGACGGCGGTCGCAGCCAGCGAACAATCGCCGTCCTATGGAATCTGCGGAGAGCAACCGAAATACCCAGCAATCTCGCCACATGAAACACACCCAGCCAATGTCTGGGCTTGACAGTACGCGCAGAGTGGGCAAGACGCAGGTAATACAAAATCTGATACTTCACCGTCTCCCCAGAAACAGGGAGATGACGGTGCTTAGCATCGTTCCGCGCAGTCCAGAGGAACCACAGAACGATGCAGGGGAGAAACTCCCGCACATGGCCCCCCCGGGACCAGACCAAATCTCTCTTCCACGCACTGAGGAACAAACTGAAATCCTCAGTGTCGGGAATACGAACCCGAAACACGGCACCAAAGAAGTGCCAGACAGACCGAGCAACCGGGCTACGAATAAAAATGTGTGTGAATGTCCTCAGCCATATCACAACACTGACATCTCGAGGCTAACGCAAAACCCCGGCGCTGGAGCACCTCATCAACTGGGAGCCACTGATGCCAGAATCTCCAAAGGAAGAACGACATGGTAGGCCTCAACCAACTGCCCCAACACGGGCGGAAAATATCTGAAGACGGAGCACGCTGACGAATCAACTCCCAAGCAGATCTCACAGAGAAAGCACCATCGGAGCTATGGATCCATCGTGCCATATCAGGGTCTCCCGAAAGAACAGGAATCAAAACAATCTCCTCGGCAACCGAAGGAGCAACAACCGCACAAAGGCGATCAAAATCCCAGGACCCCTCAGACAGAAAATGAGAGACCCGAACATCACGGCCCCCGCGGACCACACACCGGGAGGACAAAGGAACGTCCCCAAACCAAGTGTCATCCCAAAAGGAAACATCTCCGAGACCAACACGCCAACGAATGCCAGGCTCCGCGCGAGGGCGGATCCTGAGGAGACGACGCCAAATGGGGGAAATAGAAGCACGGGCGGGGACACAGGCAGGAGCATCCAGCCGGCAATACTTCCGGAAAAGGAATCTCGCCCATAGAGAGGAGCCCTGCCGAAATCTGAACCATAATTTTATAGAGAAACATTCCACGAGATCTTTCAATCTGCGGAATCCAAGGCCCCCCTCAAGCACGGGGAGGCAAGCCCGGGACCACCGGGCCCAGTGCCACTTCCTTTCCAAGGGCCTCGACCCCCAGAGGAAGGCATTGAAGGCTCGCTCAAGCTTCTCCATGACAGCCAGAGGTGGCTGAACCACCTGAAACAGATAAATCGGCATGGAGAGGAGCACGCTACGTATCAGGGTCATACGGCTACCCGGGGAGAGGGTCCGAATCTCCCAACCCTCTAACTTCCTACGAACAGACTGTAGGAGGGGCTCAAAAAGGGAGCACGTGCGATTACCCCGATAAAGGGGAACTCCGAGGTACTTGAGGGGCAGATGACCCTCGGCGAACCCAGGTGATTCGCAAAAGCCGGGAGCGGAGGCGTCCAGAGCACCTCGGAGGCAAAATCAAAGAGCTCTTAGCAGCATTCACACGCTGCCCCGAACAATTCTCGTAGTGATGCAGAAAATCAACAAGGCGCTGCATACCACGAGACCCACCACTGGAAAAAATAATGACATCATCAGCGTAAGCCAGGTGGGAAATCAAAATATCACAATCAGACCGATACCTAATCGCAGGATGCTGCAGGTAGAGTCGGTCAAGGCCACGAGAAAGATACTCCGCCCCCAAAATGAAAAGAAGGGGAGACAATGGATCGCCCTGCCGGAGGCCTCTGGTGGAACCAAAAAACCCCGATAGAGAGCCATTAATGTTCACGGAGAAATGACAATGGGAAATACAGGCCGAGACCAAAGCCACAACACGCTCAGAAAAACCAAAATGTCTCAAAACATCAAAGAGGAAAGACCACTGGACCCTATCATAGGCCTTGGCCATATCCAACTTCAAGATGACATTACCACCACGAGTGGGGAGAGTAATGCTGTGAGTGAGCTCCTGGGCAAGAAGAATATTATCAGAGATCATCCGACCCGGAACGAAGCCACTCTGATTCGGGGAAACAAGTCTCTCCACCACATCCCTCAACCGAGAGTACAACAGCTTCGAGATGATTTTGTTCGTGACATTGCACAGACTGATCGGACGGAAGTCCGACCAGGCGCGTGCACCCTCGACTTTGGGAATTAGAGTGATCGTGGTGGCGGTAAAACCCTGAGGCATAAGAGATCCCTGAAAAAAATCAAGAACAGCACCAAAAACATCCTGATGGACAATCTCCCAGCAATGCTGAAAGAACGCCGAAGAAAATCCATCAGGGCCAGCAACGCTATCAGGGTGAATGGAGAAGACGGTCGCGCGGACCTCCTCCAAAGAGGGAATCGCAGCAAAACCATCATTCTCGATGTCAGAGATAACCGAGGGAAAACCCGAAAAATCAGGGCAATCGAGCGCAGAGGGCTCCCTGGTAAGAAGATCCTGGAAAAACAAGGCTCCTGACTGCTGAATCAAATCCTGAGACGTCAGGCAGACCCCATTCTCCCATATGCGGAAAATTTTATTCGCAACGCGCTTTTTCCTCACCATATTATGGAAGAGTCTGGTGTTCCGCTCACCATCCTCAAGCCAATGGCAAGCCGCTTTCTGTTTCCAAAAATCCGCCTCCATGGCGGTGATACGGGCCAGATCCTCATTGCGATCGGACAACGAAGTCCAATTCACGTCAGAAGGGTCGGCCTCACACACAGCCTCGGCTGAACGAACAGCCCTCTCGGCCTCAGTGAGTCTATCAAAGATGTTACCAAAAACATCCCGATTCCACCACCGGAGGTGATGCTTGAGACGCTTCATCTTGGCAAAAAGCCGAGGCATGCCGCTCAGACTGCAAGGCAGATTCCAATTAAGCCTCACAGTCTGCAAAAAACCATGGTGCCTAACCCACATACGCTGGAAGCGAAACGAGCTCGGCCCACGGGCAAAAACAGGAGCGGTAACCAAAAGCGGACAGTGATCCGAGACAGTACGAGCGAGATGTTCAACCCGAATCGAGCTGAAATGATCTCCCCAATCAACAGAAACCAAGACCCTGTCCAACCGCTTCCAAATGGTCTTATTCGTCCAAGTGAACGAAGACCCCTCAAAACCAGCATCGATCAGGCCAGAATCAAGAATAAAAGTGTTGAACTCCTCCATGGGTAGCAACCTACCACCACGGGAGCCCAAACACTCAGACGCATCCCTGACGATATTAAAGTCGCCCCCAACCAGCCAGGGACCCAAAACAGGCTTAACCAAAAGCAAAGAAGCCCAAAGCTCCCTACGCTGAACATAATCACATCTAGCATAGACAAAAGAACAAAATATCTCTGTCGGCAAGAAAGAGGCAGAGACTTTATGTGAAGGAACTGAGCATGATCAAAAACACACTCCGCCCTCACATCAGCAGCAAAAAAAACCCAGATATGACTGGAGAGATTAGAGATGACTCCAGAAAACCCCAAACGGCGAGTCATGAATCTCGGATCCAGATCAATCATGGGCTCCAAAACAGCCAAAACCTTAATCTGTTTCTCCTTCACAAAGGCATGAAGCCTCTGCTGGGACTCCGAACCTCGAAGTCCCCGGATATTCCAGATTAAGCAATTCATGGGGAACGGGTGGAAGAAGGCTCCGATCGCTTTTTACGCGATCGCCGACCATCATCCTGAGTTCTTTTTCTGGGATTGGACATGTCAGTGTCCAGAATACTACACTCAGACCCACAGCTAAATCCAGACACAGAATGTCGATCAAGATCCTGATCAGGATCATCAGCCGACATGTGACTGGGAATCATCTCAAGAATAGGGGGTCCCTATCGAGCAATCGACTCGTCTAGCATAGAAGTGGCATCAGCAGGGGATGCAGGAAAGGATGGGACCGAGTGACTGCTATGATTTTCAATACAAACCTCCGGGGTGACAAATACAGTCACCACATCCGGGCGTGGAGACCCAAGATCATCCACGCAATCCACATAAGGAACACTCTCATCATCCTCAGCCACCGTGACCTCAGGGCGGTCAGAAATAGGGGGCTCCTGATGAGAACTCTAACCGACAGAGGAATCAGGAACACCAACTGAGCCCGAAGGGAGCATCTCAAAGGGGGATATGCCCGAGCGAACAAGGCCAACATCCACTGGAGAAATCTGCTCCAAGGGAGCAACACCAGATAAACCAGCTCCCACATCTCCAAAAGGAAAAACAGCATCAGTACTGTCTCCAACTACCATGGAATCACTACCTCGCTCCGCCTCCGCCTGCCAAGGTGACAAGACATCAAAAGCGTTCAAGGTGCCCGCCGTGACAACATGCCCAGCAAGAGGAGCTCTCACAAGAGGAACACGAGGAGCAGCCCGCCTCCTCCTCCTACGCCTAGGGCCAACAAACTGCTCAGGATTCGGGCCCTGAGGACCCTGAACAACCTCAGGAGCCACACCCTCCTGGTGTGTCTTGTTCACAGACTCCCCCTGAGTCGGGGGAACCGAACCAGCAGGTCGGGTCCGGACTGGACGGGGATTCTTCCCATGCGAATAACAAACAGTGGTCGCATGCCCCAACATCTTGCAATCAGTACAATAAGCAGGAATCTTCTCATAAACAACCTCGATCTCCTGAAGATGATCACCCCAGGACACTCAGATGGACTGGACAGGGGGCTCTAAGACATTGATCTCAACACAAATGCGGGCAAATGCCCCCCTAGTCCCATCAGTTGTGTAATCATCAATCTTAATGGGATTGCCCAAAAGCTTAGCAAGAGCGCAAAGGCTCTTCTTGTCATAAAGATGGAGCGGTAACTCCAGAAGTCGGACCCAAACCGGGGCTAGAGGAGACTCCGCCTGGAAATTGAACTCCGGGGTCCACTTGGAGAGTCTGATACCCAGTGGACCAATAAACAGACTGCCCCTAGTCTAGAGACGGGCATAGTCCTCGTCACAAGAGAGAACAATCACCAGAAATCCCCGTGGCAAGAATTTCAAGGTATATGGTCGCGCAAACCCGAAATTGGCAAAAGCCGTAGAAATAGCATGATTGGGCACAATCGATCGGTTGCCAGAAATCTTACCGACCAAAGCAAACTTAAATGGTGCAGATAAAGATGAGATGACCTCATCCGAAAAGCGAATGCCCGGTTTACCGTCCCTAAAGGACGGTGCGGGCATCTCATCCATTGACCCAAGAACATCCTCGAAACTGTTCTTGGTCGTCCGAGAGGACGACGGGGCCAAAATATCACGAAATGACAGAGAAGGAGTAACAAGTGCAATCGTGCGAGTAGAGCCCACAAATTTACCTGTATTGACTGAGTTCAAACGCCGATTCCGCAGAGTTGACTGATGATGGTTGACCGTTGACTTTCCCGTTGACTTTCCGACCGATGAACCAGCAGTGAACGGTGACGTCCCAGGGAGCAAGGAACCGGACCCAAACACGGCAGAACCGGGCGGCAGAGAGGGGAAATCAACTGAAACAGTGGTCGAAAATTGAGGAAAAACCGGAATTTGGGGATTTCCGATCACCGGCGGTTTTTCCGAAATTGAAGGTGGTACACAATTGCCCATGACTAGACGATCAGACCCTGAAGAGAAATTGACAAAAGACGCCGGATTCGGGCTAGAAATCGACGATGAAATTGACGGAGAAGGTACGATTTCAGCCGGAATTTTAGATCTAAAATTCCCGGCGGGAATGAACGGCGTTCGGACCGATTCATGGATGGTTGGAATCGTCTGGAACAGAGGATCATAGATCGGGGTCTGGATTGAACAAACATTGCCGGAGGTGGCCGGAATCTGGGAAAAACCAGTAGCCTCCTCGGTGAACAGTGCTGCTGTAACTTCAACCGGAGATGGCACCTGAACGGCTGAGTTGTCTGGTCGCGCAGGTGTCGGAAAGTGACGAGAGAGTTGAGGCGAGTCTGCCTGAGTAGGTCCGGCACCGGAAGGAGCCGCGGTGGCCGGCGACGAAGAAGAGCACTGTAGCGGCGTAAATTCGATCTGCGATTTGGAGGTGCTACCGAACTCCGATTGAGCTGATTTTTTGATATGATGGTCGCCCAAGAGAGGCGGTTCTGATGGTAAAGTGAACCGGCCGTGAACCGGCGGCGGCGGCGGCGACGAGGGTAGGGTCATGGTAGGGCGATTTTTGGGGTGAATTTGGCGGTTTTTTTGGAAGAGAGCATTTTCGCTGGTTTAGGGTTTAGGGTTTAGGGTTTTTTTTTTTTTTTTTGAAATAAACACCGCCGGAAGCGGGGGGGTTAGGCAGACCCCTACCTGTATATATCATCAAACATAAAATACAAGATAAAACCTAAAGAGAGGTGGATAAAATCAACACCTCTCAAAAGGCTAGTCATACAAATAGAAAAAACAGAAACCTAGGGTGGCAAATACACAAGCCAAAAACTAATCCCTAAGTAAAATGCATAATACAAATAAACACAAGTGATCAGTGCTAAATACATGAAAACAAATCGAAACATATCTAAACAGTAGTGATCCAGCTCAGAAGTAGGTACAAAAGACCATCTATGGTACCCATCTCTGAGCCGTCTGTCGATGTAATGCCAATCTGAAAAGTACATCCTAATCCAAGAACGGGCAGCTGCATAGGATCCCGCAATCAAAAAAATAAACAGCTGGAAAGTCACATCATGAGTCACGCGAATGAATGGAACTCTAGGCCAGATAAACCACTGAGAGAAAATATCCAGAAACTCCATATCACTCGGCAAAAACATAAGAATAGAAGTCGGCGGACAAGGAGAAGCCTGCAGAGAACGCCCGCCAGATAACAGGAGTAGTCCATAGAAAAGCACCAACGAGGCAAGTGCTGGGACCCACCCCAACCCAATGGAGCAAAACAAGGAGGGTGCAAGTGTCTGGGCCCACTCACACAAGACTAGCAAAACGGGGAAATAAAGAAACCCCCGAAATAACAGTACCTGCAAAGAAAAAATATACATATACATATAGAAAGACATAAGAAATGGATCCAAGTGAAGGGAAGGGCTGCAAACAGCTAAGAAGATCTATATCTCAGGTAGGGAAGCCCGGATGTATCCGAGCGAGCAAGTGTGGAAATGTGCCTAGGGAGGGAAGGACCTAACTCTAAGGTAAAGTGCCTAAGGGTATGGGGCCTCGCCGCCAACGCATCTGCAACCGAATTACCCTCCCGGAATATATGCGAAATATGAACAGACCGCCCCCTCAAAAGGACTAGAATCCTGGATACAATGTGATCAAGATCCCAGCAACATCGACGGGAACGAATGAGCTGAATAGAAGTCAGAGAATCAAGCTCAATCCAAAGAGAGAAAAAAGAATGATCGGAACAAAGGAGAAGACCCCTCCAAACCGCCCAAAGCTCAGTCCGGAGAGAAGACCCAGCTCCAATGAACTCGCTGAATGAGAGCACAGCCCTCCCGGAATCATCCCAAACAACGCCACCAGCAGCAGAGTCCCCTGATAAACCACGCGAGCTCCCATCCACATTAAGCTTGAAGCACCCGGACGGCGGTCGCAGCCAGCGAACAATCGCCGTCCTATGTAATCTGTGGAGAGCAACCGAAATACCCATCGATCTCGCCACATGAAACACACCCAGCCAATGTCTGGGCTTGACAATACGCGCAGAGTGGGCGAGGCGAAGGTAAGACAAAATCTGGTACTTCACCGTCTCCACAGAGATGGGAAGATGACGGTGCTTAGCATCGTTCCGCGCAGTCCAGAGGAACCACAGAACGATGCAGGGGAGAAACTCCCGCACATGGCCCCCCTGGGACCAGACCAAGTCTCTTTTCCACGCACTGAGGAACAAACTGAAATCCTCAGTGTCGGGAATACGGACCCGAAAAACAGCGCCAAAAAAACGCCAAACAGACCGAGCTACCGGGCTGCGAAGGAATATGTGTGTGAATGTCTCGTACATATCACAACACTGACATCTCGAAGCTAACGCAAAACCCCGGCGCTGGAGTACCTCATCAACTGGGAGCCATTGATGCCAGAATCTCCAGAGAAAGAACGACATGGTAGTCCTCAACCAGCTCCCCCAACACGGGCGGAAGATATCAGAAGACGGAGCACGCTGACGGATCAGCTCCCAAGCAGATCTCGCAGAAAAAGCACCATCAGAGCTATGGATCTAGCGTGCCAGATCGGGCTCTCCCGAAAGAACAGGAATCAAAACGATCTCCTCGGCTACCGAAGGAGCAACTACCGCAAACAGGCGATCAAAATCCCAGGACCCCTCAGACAAAAACTGAGATAACCGGACATCACGGCCCTCGCGGACCACACACCGGGAGGACAAGGGAGCATCCCCGAGCCAAGTGTCATCCCAAAAGGATACATCTCCAAGACCAACGCGCCAGCGAATGCCAGGCTCCGCACGAGGGCGGATCCTAAGGAGACGACGCCAAATGGGGGATATAGAACCACGGGCGGGGACACAGGCAGGAGCATCCAGCCGACAATACTTCCGGAAAATGAATCTCGCCCAAAGAGAGGAGCCCTGTCGAAATCGGAACCATAATTTTATAGAAAAACATTCCACGAGATCTTTCAATCTGCGGAATCCAAGGCCCCTCTCAAGCACGGGGAGGCAAGCCCGGGACCACCGGGCCCAGTGCCACTTCCTTTCCAAGGGTCTCGACCCCCAGAGGAAGGCATTAAAGGCCCGCTCAAGCTTCTCCATGACAGCCAGGGGTGGCTGAACCACCTGAAACAGATAAATCGGCATGGAGAGGAGCACGCTACGTATCAGGGTCATGCGGCTACCCGGGGAGAGGGTCCGAATCTCCCAACCCTCTAACTTCCTACGAACAAACTGTAGGAGGGGCTCAAAAAGGGAGCATGTGCGGTTATCCCGATAAAGGGGAACTCCGAGGTACTTGAGGGGCAGATGACCCTCGGCGAACCCGGTGATGCGCAAAAGCTGGGAGCGGAGGCGCCCAGAGCACCTCGGAGGCAAAATCAAAGAACTCTTGGCAGCATTCACACGCTGCCCCGAACAGTTCTCGTAGTGATGCAGAAAATCGACAAGGCGCTGCATACCACGAGACCCACCACTGGCGAAAATAATGACATCATCAGCGTAAGCCAGGTGGGAAATCAAAATATCACAATCAGAACGATACCTCAGCGCAGGATGCTGCAGGTAGAGGCGGTCAAGGCCACGAGAAAGATACTCCGCCCCCAAAATGAATAGAAGGGGAGACAATGGATCGCCCTGCCGGAGGCCTCTGGTGGAACCAAAAAACCCCGATAGAGAACCATTGATGTTCACAAAGAAATGACAATGGGAAATACAGGCCGAGACCAAAACCACAACACGCTTGGAAAAACCAAAATGTCTCAAAACATCAAAAAGGAAAGGCCACTGGACCCTATCATAGGCCTTGGCCATATCCAACTTCAAGATGACATTACCACCACGAGTGGGGAGAGTAATGCTGTGAGTGAGCTCCTGGGCAAGGAGAATATTATCAGATATCATCCGCCCCGGAACGAAGCCACTCTGATTTGGGGAAACAAGTCTCTCCACCACATCCCTCAACCGAGAGTACAACAGCTTCGAGATGATTTTATTCGTGACATTGCACAGACTGATCGGACGGAAGTCCGACCAGGCGCGAGCACCCTCGACTTTGGGAATCAGGGTGATCGTGGTGGCGGTAAAACCCTGAGGCAAGGGAGAACCCTGGAAAAAATCAAGAACAGCACCAAAAACATCCTGATGGACAATCTCCCAGCAATGCTGAAAGAACGCCAAAGAGAAGCCATCAGGGCCAGCAACGCAATCAGGATGAATGGAGAAGACGGTCGCGCGGACCTCCTCCAAAGAGGGAATCGCAGCAATACCATCATTCTCCACAGCAGATATAACCGAGGGAAAACCCGAAAAATCAGGGCAATCAAGCGCAGAGGGCTCCCCGGTAAGAAGATCCTGGAAAAACAAGGCTCCCGACTGCTGAATCAAATCCTGAGACGTCAGGCAGACCCCATTCTCCCAAATGCGGAAAATCTTATTCGCCACTCGCTTTTTCCTCACCATATTATGGAAGTGTCTGGTGTTCCGCTCACCATCCTCAAGCCAATGGCAAGCCGCTTTCTGTTTCCAAAAATCCGCCTCTATGGCGGTGATACGGGCCAGATCCTCATTGCGATCAGACAGGGAAGTCCAATTCGCGTCAGAAGGGTTGGCCTCACAGACATCCTCAGCTAAACGAACAGCACTCTCAGCCTCAGTGAGTCTATCAAAGATGTTACCAAAAACATCCCGATTCCACCACCGGAGGTGATGCTTGAGACGCTTCATCTTGGCAAAAAGCCGAGGCATGCCGCTCAGACTGCAAGGCAGATTCAAATTAAGCCTCACAGTCTGCAAAAAACCATGGTGCCTAACCCACATACGCTGGAAGCGAAACGAGCTCGGCCCACGGGCAAAAACAGGAGCGGTAACCAAAAGCGGACAGTGATCTGAGACAGTACGAGCGAGATGTTCAACCCGAATCGAGCTGAAATGATATCCCCAATCAACAAAAACCAAGACCCTGTCCAACCGCTTCCAAATGGTCCTATTCGTCCAAGTGAACGAAGACCCCTCAAAACCAGCATCGATCAGGCCAGAATCAAGAATAAAAGTGTTGAACTCCTCCATGGGCAGCAACCTACCACCACGGGAGCCCAAGCACTCAGACGCATCCCTGACGACATTAAAATCGCCCCCAACCAGCCAGGGACCCAAAACAGGCTTAACCAAAAGCAAAGAAGCCCAAAGATCCCTACTCTGAACATAATCACATCTAGCATAAACAAAAGAACAAAATATCTCTGTCGGCAAGAAAGAGGCAGAGACTCTGATGTGAAGGAACTGAGCATGATCAAAAACACACTCCGCCCTCACATCAGTAGCAAAAAAAACCCAGATATGACCGGAGATATTAGAGATGACTCCAGAAAACCCCAAACGGCGAGTCATGTATCTCGGATCCAGATCAATCATAGGCTCCAAAACAGCCAAAACCTTAATCTGTTTCTCCTTCACAAAGGCATGCAGCCTCTGCTGGGACTCCGAACCTCGAAGTCCCCGGATATTCCAGATTAAGCAATTCATGGGGAACGGGTGGAAGAAGGATCCGATCGCTTTTTACGCGATCGCCGACCATCATCCTGAGATCTTTTCCTCTGATTGGACATGTCAGTGTCCAGAATACTACACTCAGACCCACAGCTGACCCCAGACACAGAATGTCGATCAAAATCCTGATCAGGATCATCAGTCGACATGTGACTAGGAATCATCTGAAGAATGGGGGGTCCCTGTCGAGCAATCAACTCGTGCAGCATAGAGGAGGCATCAGCAGGGGATGCAGGAAAGGATGGGACCGAGTGACTGCTATGATTTTCAATACAAACCTCCTGGGTGGCAAACACAGTCACCACATCCGGGCGTGGAGATCCAAGGTCATCCACGCAATCCACATAATGGACACTCTCATCGTCCTCAGCCACCGTGACCACAGGGCGGCCAGAAATAGGGGCCTCCTGATGAGAACTCAAACCGACAGAGGGATCAGGAACACCTAATCCAAGCTCCTCAGAGCCTACCTCTGTCTCCTGCAAATGAGAAAGAACTCCAAAAGAGTTCGAAGCAAGAGGATCATCCCTCGGGAGAGTCTGACGAACAGGCCTCCGTCTCTGTCTACGCCGGGGACCATGGCCATTGACATGAAGCTGGGGCTGTGGTCCCGGGACAATGACAGGGGCTGCACCCTCAGGTGGTGCCTGAGCAGGAGGTGCCTCCGGCTGAGGCGACCCTCGATCAGCAGGCTTGGATCGAGCAGGTTTTGGATTTTTCCCATGGGAATAGCAAACACTGGTCGAATGACCCAACATCTTGCAATCCAAGCAATACCCAGGGATTTTTTCATAAACAACATCAATCTCCTGGGTATGATCACCCCAGCCCACCCAAATTTGCTTAACGGGTGGTTCCAACACATTCAACTCCACACAGACCCGAGCAAAAGCGCTCCGAGAGGAGTTAGCAGTAAAGTCATCCATTTTCACCGGGTTGCCCAAGATCTTGGCAAGGGCAAAAAGACTTTTCTTGTTAAACAGGTGAATGGGCAAACCCGGGAGACGCACCCAAACAGGGGCGATGGGAGATTCTTCCTGAAGATTAAATTCCGGGGTCCATTTGGAGAAACGAATCCCGAGAGGTCCCACCATCATCTGCCCACGCGTCCAAAAGAACGCATAATCCTCCTCACAATGAAGTGAAAGGATAAAAAAACCCCGAGGCAAGAACCTCAGATCAAAAGATCGCTTCAATCCCAAACGAGCAAATACCGCAGAAATTTCCGAGTTTGGGACTAAGGATCTATTACCAGAAATCTTCCCAACTAAAGAAAACTTAAAAGGCTCGGTCAGAGAGGACATTACCTCATCCGGGAATAAAATACCCGGTTTCCCATTCTTAAGAGTCGGCAGGGGCATTTCATCCATAGCATTCACTACATCTCCAAAGCCATTCTTACCCGAGCGAGGGGAAGTAGGAGCCAGAGCATCCCTAAATGACACCGGAAACATCTTAGTCGCCCGAGGATCAGATTTAGAAGCCGAACCAGAGTTGTTGACTGCCGGGTGAACACGGTCAACTCGCTGAGTTGACCCGGCCGGGTTGACCGCCGAGTTGACCACCGGAGAGTTACCCACGATCGGCGACGGCGAGGAGATCACAGAACCGGTCTTCAATCCACTAGAACCGGGCAAAAGAGGGGCCGATTGCACCAAAGATTGAGAAAAAAATCGAGTTTGCCCTAAAAATTGGGGGTTTCCGACCGGTGGCCGGAAACCAGAAATTGATGGAGGCAAAACTCTACCCATGACTGGACGATCATAGTGTGAAGAGGAATTGAAGAAATACCCCGGAACGGCGCCGGAATCTAACGAAGAAGATGACGGAAAAGTACCGTCCGCCGCTGAAATATTAGATTTGAAATTGCCGACGACAGTGAACGGCGTTGGGCACGAAACCGGTACGATTGGGATCGTCTGAGAGTGGGTATCACAGATCGGGGCTTGGATTGAAACGAGATTGCAAGATTCCACCGGAATCGAAGGCCGCAACTCCGGCGAATTTATACACAGTGCAGTCGGAACTTTGCACGTCGATTGCGACTGAAATACGTGGTTATATGGTGTGGGGCTTGTACCAATCGAAGCATCAGCCTGAGGCGAGTCGACTGATGGCAGTCCGACGCCGGGAGGAGCAGTAAACAGCGCCGGCGAAGTAGTGGACGGAAATGCCTGTTTTTCGAACTGAAAAATGGAAGGGTTGCCGGACTCCGATGAAGTTGATTTTTGAGTATGATGATCTCCATGAGGAGGCGGTTCTGGTGGTAGGTGTCGCCGGTCAGGATCCGGCGGCGGTGACATGGCGGCAGGTGAACGTGAATAGTGACAAAATAGTGTGTTTTTTCTCACGCTTTTAGTGTGTGTTTTTTTCAGAGAAAATTTTTTGGGGGCGAATGGGGTTGGTTTAGGGTTTAGGGTTTGGGGTTTGGGTTTGGGGGTTGGGGGTTTGGGGTTTTGGGGTTTGGGGTTTGGGGTTTAGGGTTTAGGGTTTTTTTTTTTTTTTTTTTTTCCGGAAAACACCGCCGGATGCGGTGGGGTTAGGCAGACCCCTACCTGTATATATCCACAAAATAAAAAATAACAGCAGAAAGAAAACCTAAAAGAGGAGGGGGACTATACCAAGACCTCCTCAAAAAGGCTAAAGCAGTAGAAACATAAATGCAAAGTAGCCTAGGGACCTAAATACAAAAGCAAAAAAACCCTAGACTACGACCAAAAGTGCGCCAAAAAACTAATCAAATACGAGCAGCGCTAAGAGTCAACACGGCGAGGAAGACCAAATGATAACTGGGAGATGAGTGCGGTATCCAAGAAGAAACTCTCATCTCTGAGCCATCACCCTGAAGAATCCAATCTGTCAAAACGACTCTAATCTGAGACCGGATAACTGTATGAATCCCGGCAGTCAAAATAAGAGCTGGCCAGGAAATCACTGTACAATGACGATAAACGGCAAAATGAAGATCGCAATCCAGCCAGAACAAAAAAAGATCCAGCATCTGAAGTATGAATCTGACGAAGGTATCATAACAATGAAGAGGATCGTCCGGAAATAAACCCTGGAACCACCACGACATCCAGTAAACTCCTGTAAAAGAACTGATACGGCGGGCAAGGAGAGCCTGCAGTAAACGCCCTCCAGGGACCAGAAATAGACCAAAGAGAAGCACAAATAGAGATAGCGCTCCAGTGAATATGAGAGGGCCAAGAAAAACACCAATAGGGATAGTGCAAGAGCCCACACAATCCCGAGGAGACCAAACATGTAGTGTGCGAGTGTCTGTGCCCACTCACACCAGACTGGCAAACCGGGGAAAAAGAGAAACCCCAACAGAACAGTACCTGCAAAGAAAAAATAAAGATATACATATAGATATACCGAAGAAATGGATCCAAGTGAAGGAAAGGGCTGCAAACAGCTAAGAACATCTATATCTCAGGTAGGGGAGTCCGGAGGTATCCGAACGTACAAGTATGGAAATGTGCCTAGGGAGGGAGGGACCTAACTCTAAGGTAAAGTGCCTAAGGGTATGGGCCCTCGCCGCCAATGCATCTGCCACCGAATTACCCTCCCGGAATATATGCGAAATATGAACAGACCGCCCCCTCAAAAGGACCAGAATCCTGGATACAATGTGATCAAGACCCCAGCAACATCGACGGGAACGAATGAGCTGAATAGAAGTCAGAGAATCAAGCTCGATCCAAAGAGGGAAAAAAGAATGATCAGAACAAAGGAGAAGACCCCTCCAAACCGCCCAAAGCTCAGCCCGGAGAGAAGACCCAGCTCCGATGAACTCGCTGAATGAGAGCACAACCCTCCCGGAATCATCCCGAACAACGCCACCAGCAGAGGAGTCCCCAGATGTACCACGCGAGCTCCCATCCACATTAAGCTTGAAACACCCGGACGGCGGTCGCAGCCAGCGAACAATCGCCGTCCTATGGAATCTGCGGAGAGCAACCGAAATACCCAGCAATCTCGCCACATGAAACACACCCAGCCAATGTCTGGGCTTGACAGCACGCGCAGAGTGGGCAAGACGCAGGTAATACAAAATCTGATACTTCACCGTCTCCCCAGAAACAGGGAGATGACGGTGCTTAGCATCGTTCCACGCAGTCCAGAGGAACCACAGAACGATGCAGGGGAGAAACTCCCGCACATGGCCCCCCCGGGACCAGACCAAATCTCTCTTCCACGCACTGAGGAACAAACTGAAATCCTCAGTGTCGGGAATACGAACCCGAAACACGGCACCAAAGAAGTGCCAGACAGACCGAGCAACCGGGCTACGAATAAAAATGTGTGTGAATGTCTCAGCCATATCACAACACTGACATCTCGAGGCTAACGCAAAACCCCGGCGCTGGAGCACCTCATCAACTGGGAGCCACTGATGCCGGAATCTCCAAAGGAAGAACGACATGGTAGGCCTCAACCAACTGCCCCAACACGGGCGGAAAATATCTGAAGACGGAGCACGCTGACGAATCACCTCCCAAGCAGATCTCACAGAGAAAGCACCATCGGAGCTATGGATCCATCGTGCCATATCAGGGTCTCCCGAAAGAACAGGAATCAAAACAATCTCCTCGGCAACCGAAGGAGCAACAACCGCACAAAGGCGATCAAAATCCCAGGACCCCTCAGACAGAAAATGAGAGACCCGAACATCACGGCCCCCGCGGACCACACACCGGGAGGACAAAGGAACATCCCCAAACCAAGTGTCATCCCAAAAGGAAACATCTCCGAGACCAACACGCCAACGAATGCCAGGCTCCGCGCGAGGGCGGATCCTGAGGAGACGACGCCAAATGGGGGAAATAGAAGCACGGGCGGGGACACAGGCAGGAGCATCCAGCCGGCAATACTTCCGGAAAAGGAATCTCGCCCATAGAGAGGAGCTCTGCCGAAATCTGTACCATAATTTTATAGAGAAACATTCCACGAGATCTTTCAATCTGCGGAATCCAAGGCCCCCCTCAAGCACGGGGAGGCAAGCCCGGGACCACCGGGCCCAGTGCCACTTCCTTTCCAAGGGCCTCGACCCCCAGAGGAAGGCATTGAAGGCTCGCTCAAGCTTCTCCATGACAGCCAGAGGTGGCTGAACCACCTGAAAAAGATAAATCGGCATGGAGAGGAGCACGCTACGTATCAGGGTCATACGGCTACCCGGGGAGAGGGTCCGAATCTCCCAACCCTCTAACTTCCTACGAACAGACTGTAGGAGGGGCTCAAAAAGGGAGCACGTGCGATTACCCCGATAAAGGGGAACTCCGAGGTACTTGAGGGGCAGATGACCCTCGGCGAACCCGGTGATTCGCAAAAGCCGGGAGCGGAGGCGCCCAGAGCACCTCGGAGGCAAAATCAAAGAGCTCTTAGCAGCATTCACACGCTGCCCCGAACAATTCTCGTAGTGATGCAGAAAATCAACAAGGCGCTGCATACCACGAGACCCACCACTGGAAAAAATAATGACATCATCAGCGTAAGCCAGGTGGGAAATCAAAATATCACAATCAGACCGATACCTAATCGCAAGATGCTGCAGGTAGAGTCGGTCAAGGCCACGAGAAAGATACTCCGCCCCCAAAATGAAAAGAAGGGGAGACAATGGATCGCCCTGCCGGAGGCCTCTGGTGGAACCAAAAAACCCCGATAGAGAGCCATTAATGTTCACGGAGAAATGACAATGGGAAATACAGGCCGAGACCAAAGCCACAACACGCTCAGAAAAACCAAAATGCCTCAAAACATCAAACAGGAAAGACCACTGGACCCTATCATAGGCCTTGGCCATATCCAACTTCAAGATGACATTACCACCACGAGTGGGGAGAGTAATGCTGTGAGTGAGCTCCTGGGCAAGAAGAATATTATCAGAGATCATCCGACCCGGAACGAAGCCACTCTGATTCGGGGAAACAAGTCTCTCCACCACATCCCTCAACCGAGAGTACAACAGCTTCGAGATGATTTTGTTCGTGACATTGCACAGACTGATCGGACGGAAGTCCGACCAGGCGCGTGCACCCTCGACTTTGGGAATTAGAGTGATCGTGGTGGCGGTAAAACCCTGAGGCATAAGAGATCCCTGAAAAAAATCAAGAACAGCACCAAAAACATCCTGATGGACAATCTCCCAGCAATGCTGAAAGAACGCCGAAGAAAATCCATCAGGGCCAGCAACGCTATCAGGGTGAATGGAGAAGACGGTCGCGCGGACCTCCTCCAGAGAGGGAATCGCAGCAAAACCATCATTCTCCACGTCAGAGATAACCGAGGGAAAACCCGAAAAATCAGGGCAATCGAGCGCAGAGGGCTCCCCGGTAAGAAGATCCTGGAAAAACAAGGCTCCTGACTGCTGAATCAAATCCTGAGACGTCAGGCAGACCCCATTCTCCTATATGCGGAAAATTTTATTCGCAACGCGCTTTTTCCTCACCATATTATGGAAGAGTCTGGTGTTCCGCTCACCATCCTCAAGCCAATGGCAAGCCGCTTTCTGTTTCCAAAAATCCGCCTCCATGGCGGTGATACGGGCCAGATCCTCATTGCGATCGGACAACGAAGTCCAATTCACGTCAGAAGGGTCGGCCTCACACACAGCCTCGGCTGAACGAACAGCCCTCTCGGCCTCAGTGAGTCTATCAAAGATGTTACCAAAAACATCCCGATTCCACCACCGGAGGTGATGCTTGAGACGCTTCATCTTGGCAAAAAGCCGAGGCATGCCGCCCAGACTGCAAGGCAGACTCCAATTAAGCCTCACAGTCTGCAAAAAACCATGGTGCCTAACCCACATACGCTGGAAGCGAAACAAGCTCGGCTCACGGGCAAAAACAGGAGCGGTAACCAAAAGCGGACAGTGATCCGAGACAGTACGAGCGAGATGTTCAACCCGAATCGAGCTGAAATGATCTCCCCAATCAACAGAAACCAAGACCCTGTCCAACCGCTTCCAAATGGTCTTATTCGTCCAAGTGAACGAAAACCCCTCAAAACCAGCATCGATCAGGCCAGAATCAAGAATAAAAGTGTTGAACTCCTCCATGGGTAGCAACCTACCACCACGGGAGCCCAAACACTCAGACGCATCCCTGACGACATTAAAGTCGCCCCCAACCAGCCAGGGACCCAAAACAGGCTTAACCAAAAGCAAAGAAGCCCAAAGCTCCCTACGCTGAACATAATCACATCTAGCATAGACAAAAGAACAAAATATCTCTGTCGGCAAGAAAGAGGCAGAGACTTTGATGTGAAGGAACTGAGCATGATCAAAAACACACTCCGCCCTCACATCAGCAGCAAAAAAAAACCCAGATATGACCGGAGAGATTAGAGATGACTCCAGAAAACCCCAAACGGCGAGTCATGAATCTCGGATCCAGATCAATCATGGGCTCCAAAACAATCAAAACCTTAATCTGTTTCTCCTTCACAAAGGCATGAAGCCTCTGCTGGGACTCCGAACCTCGAAGTCCCCGGATATTCCAGATTAAGCAATTCATGGGGAACGGGTGGAAGAAGGATCCGATCGCTTTTTACGCGATCGCCGACCATCATCCTGTGGTATTTTTCGGGGATTGGACATGTCAGTGTCCAGAATACTACACTCAGACCCACAGCTAACCCCAGACACAGAATGTCGATCAAAATCCTGATCAGGATCATCAGCCGACATGTGACTGGGAATCATCTCAAGAATAGGGGGTCCCTGTCGAGCAATCAACTCGTCCAGCATAGAAGTGGCATCAGCAGGGGATGCAGGAAAAGATGGGACCGAGTGACTGCTATGATTTTCAATACATACCTCCGTGGAGGCAAACACAGGCACCACGTCTGGGCGTGGAGATCCAAGGTCATCCACGCATTCCACAAAAGGAACACTCTCATCGTCCTCAGCCACCGTGACCTCAGGGCGGTCAGAAATAGGGGCCTCGTGATGAGAACTCAAAACGACAGAGGGATCAGGAACACCTAATCCAAGCTCCGCAGAGCCTACCTCTATCTCCTGCAAATGGGAAAGAACTCCAAAAGAGTTCGAAGCAAGAGGATCATCCCTCGGGAGAGCCTGACGAACAGGCCTCCGCCTCTGTCTACGTCGGGGACCATGGCCATTGACATGAAGCTGGGGCTGTGGTCCCGGGACAATGACAGGAACAGCACCCTGAGGAGGTGCCGGAGCAGGAGGTGCCTCCGGCTGAGGCGACCCTCGATCAGCAGGCTTGGATCGAGCAGGTTTTGGATTTTTCCCATGGGAATAGCAAACACTGGTCGAATGACCCAACATCTTGCAATCCAAGCAATACCCAGGGATTTTTTCATAAACAACATCAATCTCCTGGGTATGATCACCCGAGCCCACCCAAATTTGCTTAACGGGTGGTTCCAACACATTCAACTCCACACAGACTCGAGCAAAAGCACTCCGAGAGGAGTCAGCAGTAAAGTCATCCATCTTCACCGGGTTGCCCAAAATCTTGGCAAGGGCAAAAAGACTTTTCTTGTTAAACAGGTGAATGGGCAAACCCGGGAAACGCACCCAAACAGGGGCGATGGGAGATTCTTCCTGAAGATTGAATTCCGGGGTCCATTTGGAGAAACGGATCCCGAGAGGGCCCACCATCATCTGCCCACGCGTCCAAAAGAACGCATAATCCTCTTCACAATGAAGTGAAAGGATCAGAAAACCCCGAGGCAAGAACCTCAAATCAAAAGATCGCTTCAATCCCAAACGAGCAAAAGCCGTAGAAATTCCCGAGTTTGGGACTAAGGATCTATTACCAGAAATCTTCCCAACTAAAGAAAACTTAAAAGGCTCGGTCAGGGAAGACATTACCTCATCCGGGAAAAAAATACCCGGTTTCCCATCCTTAAGAGTCGGTGGGGGCATTTCTTCCATAGCATCCACGACATCTCCAAAGCCATTCTTCCCCGAACGAGAGGAAGTAGGAGCCAGAGCATCCCTGAATGACACCGGAAACGTCTTAGTCGCCCGAGAATCAGATTTAGAAGCCAAACCCGAGTTATTGACTGCCGAGTGAACACGGTCAACTCGCTGAGTTGACCCGACCGAGTTGACCACCGAGTTGACCACCGGAGATTTACCCAAGATCGGCGACGGCGAGGAGATCACGGAACTGGTCTTCAATCCATTAGAACCGGGCATAAGAGGGGTCGATTGAACCAAAGAAGGTGATGAAATTCGAAATTGCCCTTGAAATTGGGGGTTTCCGACCGGTGGCCGGAAACCGGAAATTGAATGAGGCAAAATCCTACCCATGAGTGGACGATCATGCTGTGAAGAGGGATTGAAAAAACTCGCCGTGAAGGCGCCGGAATTTGATGAAGAATGTGACGTGAACGGCGCGACAGAACCACCAACCGTAGATCTGAAATTGACGGCGGAGGAGAACACCATTGGGCCCGATTCCGGTGGCAATAGCTTCGTCTCAGAGTGGGCATTCCAGATCGGGAGCCCTTTTTCACAAAGGTTGTCGGAATCAGCCGGAATCGGAGAAAAACCACTCGCCTGTGCAGTGAACAGTAACGGCGAGGTTTCAATCGGAAAATGAGACGGAACGGCGGGGTTATCAGTTCGCGCAGGTATGGGAAACTGACGGGGAGGTTGAGGCGAGTCTAATGGATGGTCGCCGGCACCAAGAGGAGCGTCGGTGACCGGCGGCGAAGGTGGTGAAGAAACGGCCGAGATTTCAGTCGGGAAAATGGAGGGGCAATCGGGCATGGAATGGTCTGAATTTTTGATATGTTGGTCGCCGTGATGAGGCGGTTCAGATGGGGTGGTTGGCCGGCCGGGATCGGCGGCGGCGGCATGGCGGTGGCTAGGGCATGAATAGTGACTGTTTAGTGTGTTTTTTCGCACCTTCACTGTGTGTTTTTTTCAGAGAAAATTTTTTGGGGGCGAATGGTTTAGGGTTTAGGGGTTTGGGGTTTAGGGTTCGGGGTTTAGGGGTTCGGGGTTCCGGGTTCGGGGTTCCGGGTTCCGGGTTGAGGGTTGAGGGTTGAGGGTTTAGGGTTTTTTTTTTTTTTTTAAAATAAACACCGCCGGAAGCGGGGGGGTTAGGCAGACCCCTACCTGTATATATCATCAAACACAAAATACAAGATAAAACCTAAAGAGAGGAGGATAAAATCAACACCTCTCAAAAGGCTAGTCATACAAATAGAAAAACAGAAACCTAGGGTGGCAAATACACAAGCCAAAAACTAATCCCTAAGTAAAATGCATAATACAAATAAACACAAATGATCAGCGCTAAATATATGAAAACAAAGCGAAACATATCTAAACAGTAGTGATCCAGCTCAGAAGTAGGTGCAAAAGACCATCGATGGTACCCATCTCTGAGCCGTCTGTCGATGTAATGCCAATCTGAAAAGTACATCCTAATCCAAGAACGGGCAGCTATACAAGATCTGGCCGTCAAAATAATATGCAGCTGGAAAGATACTGTGCAAAAATGGTCGAAACACAAAAGGAGGACCGTAATCCAGCTCAAGTCAGAAAATCTCAAAGACCCAAGGAGAGGGGGACAACTGACGGAGCTCATAAAATCAGAAATCCAAGCTTGACTGTAACTCTGAAATAAGAGGCAACCAATAGTGAACGTCCAGAGCCACCAATGCACGGAGCAGAAGTAGAAACCATATAACTCCCGAGATGAATGAGGCTCCGGGCTAAAGTGACCACCGAAATATATCATCCAGAGCCACCATAACAATCGACAAGAGAGCATAAAAGTAAGAAAGCGGCGGTCAAATAGAAGTCTGCAGTGAGCGCCAGCCGGATAACAGGAATGGTCCAAAGAAAAGCCCCGACGGAGAAAGTGCTGGGACCCACCCAAATCCAAAGGAACAAAATATGAAGAGTGCAAGTGTCTGGGCCAACTTGCACCGCTCAAATGTGATATAAAAAACAACCTCCAAGCACAAAAGACCTGCAAGAAAAAATATACATATATATAGATAAAGAAAGAGAGCCAAAAGGAAGAAGGGGCTACAAATGGCTAAGAATATCTGGATCTGAGGTATGGAAGCCCTGAATGATCAGAACGGGCAAGGATGGAGATGTGTCTGGGTAAGGAAGGACCTAACTCTAAGGTAAACTGCCTAAGGTCATGAGCCCTAGCCGCCAAAGCATCCGCCAAAGCATCACCCTCCCTGTATATGTGCGAGATATGAACCATACGCCCCCTCAAGAGAACCAAAATCCTAGACATAATGTGATCCAACCCCCAACAACACTGACGAGAACGGAGGATCTGAATAGAAATCTGGGAATCAACCTCAATCCAAAGAGGGAAAAGAGAAAGATCAGAACAAAGGATAAGACCCCTCCAGACCGCCCGGAGTTCCGCCCGGATAGTAGACCCAGCTCCAATGAACTCACTGAACGAAAGCAAGACCCGCCCAGAATGATCACGAACGACGCCACCAACCGAAGAATCCCCAGGATTCCCTCTCGAACTCCCATCCACATTAAGCTTAAAACAACCGAACGGCGGCCGAAGCCAACGAACAATCGCCGTCCGATGATATCTGTAAAAGCAAACCGAAATCCCTAGCGAACGCGCCACCTGGAAATAACCCACCCAATGCTTGGGTTTGACAGTACGCGCAGAATGGGCGAGGCGCAGGTAAGACAAGATCTGGAACTTCACCGTCTCTCCAGAAATGGAGAGCAAGCGGTGCTTCGCATCATTCCGAGCCGTCCAGAGAAACCACAAAATAATGAAAGGGAGAAACTCCCTCACATGGCCCCCTGGAGCCCAGACCAGATCCCTCTTCCACGCACTAAGGAATAACCTGAAATCCTCAGTGTCAGGGATACGAACCCCAAAGACAGCACCAAAAAAATGCCAAACAGGCCTAGCCACCGGGCTGCGAATAAACACATGCGTGAATGTCTCAGACATATCACAACACTGACAACGAGACGCTAACGCAAAGCCACGGCGCTGAAGCACCTCATCAACTGGGAGCCACTGATGCCAAAATCTCCAAAGAAAGAATGACATCGTAGGCCTCAACCAGCTACCCCAACAGGCACGATTAATACCAGAGATCGGGGCGCGCAAACGGATCAACTCCCAAGCGGACTTGACAGAAAAAGCACCATCGGAGCTATGAATCCAACGAGCCGAATCCAACTCTCCCAAGAGAATCGGGACCAACACAATCTGCTCCGCAATAGAAGGAGCAACTACTGAACAGAGGAGGTCAAAATCCCAGGTTCCCTCCGAAAGAAAATGGGAAACCCGAGCACCACGATCCCCACAGACTTCAGTCTGACTGGACAGAGGAACATCCCTGAACCAACAATCATCCCAAAAAGAAACATCTCCATGGCCGACACGCCAGCGAATACCACTCTCCGCACGAGGCCTGATCTGGAGCAAACGCCGCCAAGTGGGAGAGATAAAACCACGAGAAGAGACACAAGCTGGGTGCGCCAAGAGACAATATTTCCTCATCAAAAATTTGGCCCAGAGGAAAGATCCCTGCCTGAACCGAAACCACAGTTTTATGGAGAAGCTATCCACGAGATCTTTCAATCTGCGGAAGCCAAGACCCCCCTCTTCCACGGGGAGGCAAGCCCGAGACCAACGAGCCCAATGCCATTTCTTCTCCAAGGGCCTGGACCCCCAAAGAAAGGCATTAAATGCTTTCTCAAGTTTCTCCATGATAGCCAACGGAGGCTGAACAACCTGAAAAAAATTAATGGGCATCGAGAGGAGCACGCTACGAATGAGGGTCATGCGGCTCCCCGGAGAGAGAGTACGAATCTCCCAACCCTCCAGCCGCCTCCTAACAGACTGTAAGAGGGGCTCAAAAAGAGAACACGTCCTATTTCCCCGAAATAAGGGAACTCCTAGGTACTTGATCGGTAGATGCCCCTCCGCATAGCCAGTGATACGCAAAAGTCTAGAGCGAAGGCGCTCAGAGCATCGCGGAGGAAGAATCAGGGAACTCTTGACAGCATTCACCAGCTGTCCCGAACAGTTCTCATAGTGATGCAGAAAATCTAAAAGACACTGCATCCCACGAGACCCACCATTGGCAAAAATAATGATATCATCAGCATAGGCCAGGTGGGAAATCAAAAGATCACAACTCGAACGGTACCTAATAGCAGGATGACGCAAGTAGAGTCTGTCAAGGCCACGCGAAAGATACTCCGCCCCTAAGATGAAGAGAAGGGGGGACAATGGGTCTCCCTGCCTGAGGCCCCTGGTAGAACCGAAGAACCCCGAAAGAGAACCATTGATATTAACGGAGAAATGACAATGAGAAATACAGGCCGAGACCAACGCCACAACCTGCTCAGAGAAACCAAAATGGCGCAAAACAGCAAAAAGAAAAGGCCATTGGACCCGATCATAGGCCTTAGCCATATCCAACTTCAAAATGACATTACCACCACGAGTGGAAAGAGTAAGACTATGAGTGAGCTCCTGAGCAAGGAGGATGTTATCAGAAGTCATCCGTCCCGGAACAAAACCACTCTGATTCAAAGAAATAAGTCTCTCCGCCACAGCCCGCAAACGAGAGTACAACAATTTAGAAATGATTTTGTTCGTGACATTACACAGGCTGATCGGACGGAAATCCGACCAAGCCCGAGCACCCTCGACTTTTGGGATCAAAGTAATCGTGGTGGCAGTAAAGCTCTGGGGCAGGGGAGAGCCTCGGAAAAAATCCAAAACCGCATCCAACACATCCTGATGAACGATCTCCCAGCAATGCTGGAAAAACGCCAAAGAGAAGCCATCAGGGCCTGCCACACTGTCAGGAGAAATGGAGAAAACAGTCGCACGCACCTCCTCAAGGGAGGGGGTAGCAGTAATCCCATAATTCTCCTCATCAGAAATCACCGAAGGAAACCCCGAAAAATCAGGACAATCAAGCACAAAGGGATCCCCAGTGAGTAAGTTCTGAAAAAATGAGGCACCCGACTGCTGAATCATCTCAGGAGACGTCAGGCAAACCCCATCATCCCATATGCGGAAAATCTTATTAGCCACACGCTTCTTCTTAACCATGTTATGAAAGAGTTTGGTGTTCCGCTCACCATCCTCTAGCCAGTTGCATGCAGCTTTTTGTTTCCAAAAATCCGCCTCCATGGCGGTGACACGGGCCAGATCCGCATTACGATCGGACAGGGCAGTCCAATTCGAATCAGAAGGATCGGCCTCACAAGCAAGCTCAGCGGAACGAACTGCGCTCTCAGCCTCGGTGATTTTATCAAAGATGCTACCAAAAACATCCCGATTCCACCACTTGAGGTGATTCTTAAGACGCTTCAACTTGACAAAAAGACGCGACATACCAATTAGACTGCAAGGCAAATTCCAATTGAGCCTGACAGTCTGCAAAAAACCATGATGCCGAAGCCACATACGCTGGAAGCGAAACGAGCTCGGCCCACGGGCAAAAACCGGAGCGGTAACCAAAAGCGGACAGTGGTCAGAAACAGTACGGGGGAGATGTTCAACTCGAATGGAGCTGAAATGATCACCCCAATCAACAGAAACCATAACCCTGTCCAACCGCTTCCAAACGGTCTTATTCGTCCAAGTGAACGAAGACCCCTCAAAACCAGCATCAATCAAACCAGAATCCATAATGAAAGTGTTGAACTCCTCCATGGGTAGCAACCTACCACCACGGGTGCCCAAACACTCAGACGCATCACGAACAACATTGAAATCCCCACCAACCAGCCAAGGACCCAGAACAGGCTTGACGTGAAGCAGGGAAGACCAGAGGTCCCGACGCTCAATATAATCACATCTGGCATAAACAAAAGAACAAAAAACAGATGTGGGTAAAAAAGGGGCAGAAACCTTAATGTGAAGGAACTGAGCATGATCAAGGACACACTCAGCCTGCACATCAGCAGCAAAAAACACCCAAATGTGACCAGAGAGATTCATAATGACTCGAGAAAAACCAAGACGACGAGTCATGAATCTCTGATCTAAATCAATCATCGGCTCCAAAACAGTCAAAATCTTAATCTGTTTCTCCTTAACAAAAGCATGAAGCCTCTGTTGGGACTCCGAACCCCTGAGTCCCCGGATATTCCAGATTAGGAAATTCATGATGAACGGGCAGCAGAAATGCCCGATCGCTTCCTGAGCGACCCAGGGGGATCATCCCTCCCCCTCTTTTTCTTAACATCTGGCATATCTGAGTCCAGGACGCCGTCCTCAGACGCACGGCCATCACCCGGTTCAGAAAGTCTATCAAAAACCTGGTCAAGATCCTCAACAAACCTCTCACGGACAACCCTCTCAGAAATAGGAGAACCCTGTCTATCAACCAGCTGAGTAAACAAAGATGACGCATCAGCAGGGGACGAAGGGCCAGAAGGGATCGAGTGACAACTATGATTCTCCAAACAAATCACGGGTTCAGAAAACACCGTGTCAATACCAGCATGCGGAGACCCCAAAACTTCCACACAATCAACAAAAGGAATAACATCCTCCTCCTCCAAATCTTTAGCCCCAGACTGGGCTGACACACCACCTAATGCCAACGGGGAAACAACAACGGTGGGTGAACTCAAACCAACAGTATCCATACCCTCGGATGGAGCATGCTCCAAAGGAGGACCCCCGGTGAAATCAACACCCACATCCCCAAAGCGGGGCCCAGACTCAGAAGTGGAACCAACTAACGCACTAGAATCAAAGAGCTGCGCCTCCTTCTGCCAAGGAGAAAGGACATCAAAAGCATTCGAAGTACTCTTCGACTGTGAAGGAGCCTGCCCTGAAGGAGGAACAGCAGCAGGTGGAACTCGACGCGCAGGCCGTCTCCTTCTACGACGCTTAGGGCCAACAAAAGTCTCAGCATTAGGGTCCTGATGACCCTGGACCTCACCAGAAATGACACCCTCCTGGGATGACGGACCCGAAGCAGCAGTCTGAGATGGAGGGACTGGACCAAATGACTTAGCCCGGATCGGCCGGGGATTCTTGCCATGAGAGTAACAAACACTCGTCGCATGTCCCAGCATTTTGCAATCAGTGCAATAAGCCGGGATCCTCTCATACACAACCTCAATCTCTTGAGTGTGATCACCCCAGCCCACCCAAATGTGCTTTACGGGAGGCTCCAACACATTAATTTCCACACACACGCGAGCATAGGCCCCACGAGACACCTCAGCAGTGTGGTCATCAACTTTGATAGGCTTTCCCAAGAGCTTGGCAATAACATAAAGGCTTTTTTTCTCATATAAATGCAAAGGTAATTCCGGGAGTCGAGCCCAAACTGGCGCAACTGGCGACTCCGCCTGAAACTTGAATTCTGGTGTCCATTTAGAAAAACGGATACCAAGTGAGCCAACCATCATATTACCACGCGCCCAAAGCCGTGCGTAATCCTCTTCACAAGAAAGAGTAATGACCATGAAGGGATCGAGTGACAACTATGATTCTCCAAACAAATCACGGGTTCAGAAAACACCGTGTCAATACCAGCATGCGGAGACCCCAAAACTTCCACACAATCAACAAAAGGAATAACATCCTCCTCCTCCAAATCTTTAGCCCCAGACTGGGCTGACACACCACCTAATGCCAACGGGGAAACAACAACGGTGGGTGAACTCAAACCAACAGTATCCATACCCTCGGATGGAGCATGCTCCAAAGGAGGACCCCCGGTGAAATCAACACCCACATCCCCAAAGCGGGGCCCAGACTCAGAAGTGGAACCAACTAACGCACTAGAATCAAAGAGCTGCGCCTCCTTCTGCCAAGGAGAAAGGACATCAAAAGCATTCGAAGTACTCTTCGACTGTGAAGGAGCCTGCCCTGAAGGAGGAACAGCAGCAGGTGGAACTCGACGCGCAGGCCGTCTCCTTCTACGACGCTTAGGGCCAACAAAAGTCTCAGCATTAGGGTCCTGATGACCCTGGACCTCACCAGAAATGACACCCTCCTGGGATGACGGACCCGAAGCAGCAGTCTGAGATGGAGGGACTGGACCAAATGACTTAGCCCGGATCGGCCGAGGATTCTTGCCATGAGAGTAACAAACACTCGTCGCATGTCCCAGCATTTTGCAATCAGTGCAATAAGCCGGGATCCTCTCATACACAACCTCAATCTCTTGAGTGTGATCACCCCAGCCCACCCAAATGTGCTTTACGGGAGGCTCCAACACATTAATTTCCACACACACGCGAGCATAGGCCCCACGAGACACCTCAGCAGTGTGGTCATCAACTTTGATAGGCTTTCCCAAGAGCTTGGCAATAGCACAAAGGCTTTTTTTCTCATATAAATGCAAAGGTAATTCCGGGAGTCGAGCCCAAACTGGCGCAACTGGCGACTCCGCCTGAAACTTGAATTCTGGTGTCCATTTAGAAAAACGGATACCAAGTGAGCCAACCATCATATTACCACGCGCCCAAAGCCGTGCGTAATCCTCTTCACAAGAAAGAGTAATGACCATGAAACCCCGGGGTAAAAATTTCAAATTGAACGGTCTGACCAAACCCACTTTGCCAAAGGCAACAGAAATCATCGAATTGGGCACCACAGACCGATTCCCAGAAATTTTACCCACCAATGCAAATTTAAATGGCTCAATAAGGGATGAAATTACCTTATCCGGGAATAAAATACCCAGTTTCCCATCCAAAAAGGAAGGCTCGAGAATCTCCTCCATCGAGTTGAGAACATCATCAAAGCTATTCTTCACCGTACGAGGAGACGGGGGAGCCAAAACGTCCTTAAAAGACACATGAGGAGAAACAACTTTCGAACTTACATTGACCGCAGAAGCACCAGATGTGACTGCCGAGTTGACCCACGACACTTGACTAAGAGACTCAACCGAGTTGACTCGGCCCTTACCCACCGGACCACCACCGAGGACCGGCGACGTAGCAGCGAACATGAAACCGGTGTCGGAACCAGCAGAACCGGGCGGCGGAGGGGTGAACTCGGTAAACACAGTAGTCGGAAACGGTGAAGAAATCGGAAATTGGGCGTTTCCGATTGCCGGACTGAAACCAGAAATTGAAGATACCGGGATATTGCCCATGACAGGGGGAGTAAACGCCATGGAGGAATTGAGAAATAGGGGCCTCCTGATGAGAACTCAAAACGACAGAGGGATCAGGAACACCTAATCCAAGCTCCGCAAAGCCTACCTCTGTCTCCTGCAAATGGGAAAGAACTCCAAAAGAGTTCGAAGCAAGAGGATCATCCCTCGGGAGAGCCTGACGAACAGGCCTCCGCCTCTGTCTACGTCGGGGACCATGGCCATTGACATGAAGCTGGGGCTGTGGTCCCGGGACAATGACAGGAACAGCACCCTGAGGAGGTGCCGGAGCAGGAGGTGCCTCCGGCTGAGGCGACCCTCGATCAGCAGGCTTGGATCGAGCAGGTTTTGGATTTTTCCCATGGGAATAGCAAACACTGGTCGAATGACCCAACATCTTGCAATCCAAGCAATACCCAGGGATTTTTTCATAAACAACATCAATCTCCTGGGTATGATCACCCCAGCCCACCCAAATTTGCTTAACGGGTGGTTCCAACACATTCAACTCCACACAGACTCGAGCAAAAGCACTCCGAGAGGAGTCAGCAGTAAAGTCATCAATCTTCACCGGGTTGCCCAAATTCTTGGCAAGGGCAAAAAGACTTTTCTTGTTAAACAGGTGAATGGGCAAACCCTGGAAACGCACCCAAACAGGGGCGATGGGAGATTCTTCCTAAAGATTGAATTCCGGGGTCCATTTGGAGAAACGGATCCCGAGAGGGCCCACCATCATCTGCCCACGCGTCCAAAAGAACGCATAATCCTCTTCACAATGAAGTGAAAGGATCAGAAAACCCCGAGGCAAGAACCTCAAATCAAAAGATCGCTTCAATCCCAAACGAGCAAAAGCCGTAGAAATTCCCGAGTTTGGGACTAAGGATCTATTACCAGAAATCTTCCCAACTAAAGAAAACTTAAAAGGCTCGGTCAGGGAAGACATTACCTCATCCGGGAAAAAAATACCCGGTTTCCCATCCTTAAGAGTCGGTGGGGGCATTTCTTCCATAGCATCCACGACATCTCCAAAGCCATTCTTCCCCGAACGAGAGGAAGTAGGAGCCAGGGCATCCCTGAATGACACCAGAAACGTCTTAGTCGCCCGAGAATCAGATTTAGAAGCCAAACCCGAGTTATTGACTGCCGAGTGAACACGGTCAACTCGCTGAGTTGACCCGACCGAGTTGACCACCGAGTTGACCACCGGAGATTTACCCAAGATCGGCGACGGCGAGGAGATCACGGAACCGGTCTTCAATCCATTAGAACCGGGCATAAGAGGGGTCGATTGAACCAAAGAAGATGATGAAATTCGAAATTGCCCTTGAAATTGGGGGTTTCCGACCGGTGGCCGGAAACCGGAAATTGAATGAGGCAAAATCCTACCCATGAGTGGACGATCATGCTGTGAAGAGGGATTGAAAAAACTCGCCGTGACGGCGCCGGAATTTGATGAAGAATGTGACGTGAACGGCGCGACAGAACCACCAACCGTAGATCTGAAATTGACGGCGGAGGAGAACACCATTGGGCCCGATTTCGGTGGCAATAGCTTCGTCTCAGAGTGGGCATTCCAGATCGGGAGCCCTTTTTCACAAAGGTTGCCGGAATCAGCCGGAATCGGAGAAAAACCACTCGCCTGTGCAGTGAACAGTAACGGCGAGGCTTCAATCGGAAAATGAGACGGAACGGCGGGGTTATCAGTTCGCGCAGGTATGGGAAACTGACGGGGAGGTTGAGGCGAGTCTAATGGATGGTCGCCGGCACCAAGAGGAGCGACGGTGACCGGCGGCGAAGGTGGTGAAGAAACGGCCGAGATTTCAGTCGGGAAAATGGAGGGGCAATCGGGCATGGAATGGTCTGAATTTTTGATATGTTGGTCGCCGTGATGAGGCGGTTCAGATGAGGTGGTTGGCCGGCCGGGATCCGGCGGCGGCGGCATGGCGGTGGCTAGGGCGTGAATAGTGACTGTTTAGTGTGTTTTTTCGCACCTTCACTGTGTGTTTTTTTCAGAGAAAATTTTTTGGGGGCGAATGGGGTCTGGTTTAGGGTTTAGGGTTTAGGGTTTAGGGTTTTTTTTTTTTCCGGAAATTATTATTTATATACAACAAAAGAGCAGTACAAAGAAAGCCTGATGGGAGGGGGACTAGACCAAGACCTCCGCAAAAAAGGCTGAACAATCGTCACATCATAACAAAATACAGACATACTACAACAGGAACCCAGAAGTCATCTACAAAATGCACTCAAAGGCCAACAGGGCACCCGGAATATATCAGCAAAGCAAATAAAGACAACGATGAGCAAGGAGAAGCCTGCAGTGAGCGCCCATCAGCTACCGCAAAATGAGAATGCGGAAGAACTAACTCAACCGGGATCAGGAGGTCGACCATAAGGGGAACTCGACTGACCCGCTTGAATCCTGTAAAAACGTCGCCTCTGAGATCTCGTGCGTCCTGGTAAAGGCAAAGACTGACATGCTGTAGTAGGAGAAGGAGTCAAATCAGCCACCCGAGACCCACTCCCAAGGTCGATCTCTAACGGAGCGAGAGAACCAGAAGCAGTAGACACAACCATCTGTGTCGGAACAGTAGATACCATCATCGGATCTAGAACCACGGGGACCACATCAACCAGAGGAGAGCTCACCCCAGAACTATACCCCTGAGCTTTCCCTGCAATAACAGAAGTAACAACCACAGGGATATCTGGAGTAGACATCGGAGCCACCACAACTTGAGGGAGCAAAGGAACATCCTCAAGACTTGCATCTAAAACAAGAGAAGAGGACGGAGGGCATGAAGAAGAACCCACACCAGAATCACCACCAGGGAAGGAATCACCTGAAATGGAGTGAAGAACCTCAAACTTGTTATTCGAAACAGGAGCCTGAGGAGTAACCTGACTCGAAGCCTTGCGACGCCGACATCGCTGCTGAGTCCAACCTGGCTCAGCACTCCTAGAACCAGGACCACTAGAAGGAACCGAGCCAAGCGGAACACCCTGATGCTGATGCGAAGACCCTGGAGCAGTAGTCGAAGAAGTCTGAGGCCTCTTCCCCTGAGCTTTTGAAAGATCGCCTGAAGCCCTGTAACCAGTACGAGCACATCGCTGGGAAGAGTGACCCAACATCTTGCAATCAGTACAGTAAAATGGAACTCGTTCATAAACCACATCCAAGTGAAGAACATGAGAGCCCCATCCAACCCAAATCTTATCCGGACGGGGTTTGGAAACATCAATCTCCACACAAACACGGGCAAAAGAACCCCGGGAACAATCTGCAGTAAACTCATCCATCTCAATTGGATTCCCCAAAAGCTTGGTAACCATAAAGAGAGTACGTCTCGAGTAAAGATGTAGAGGTAAATTAGGAATCCTAACCCAAACTGGTACAAGAGGCGATTCCTCAGCAAAATTAAATTCCGGAGTCCACTTAGAAAACTTAACTGACACTGATCCAAATGATAGAGTACCGAGAGACGAGAATTTCAGAAAATCCGCCTCACAAGTAAGAATTAGAGCCATGAACCCCCGAGGAAGAAAGCGAACTCGAGGCGAGCCCACAAATTCTAATTGAGAAATAGCAGTCAAAATAACATTATTGGGAGTGATCCTCCTATTACCAGTAATGCGACCAATCAAAGAAAATTTAAAAGGCGCAACCAAGTTAGACATAACCTCATCCGGGAAGTGTAAACCCGATACTCCATCAAGAACCCGCGGAGCAAAATACTGATCCATGACTTCTGCAACACCTGCAAACGTCTTATCCCGAGGCAAGGAAGAAACAGGAGCAAGTAAATCACTGAATAAACGAGCAGAATCAGGCGAAACAGCACTTTTCAACCCCAATTTGACTTCCGGAAGAGAACAGTTGACTGCCGAGTCAACTCGTTGAGTAAGGCCGAGTGACTCGGCCGAGTCAACTCGTGATTCGCCGGCTGGCGACTGAGAGAAGGTCGGCGAAGGGGTGGAAAACACAAATCCGGGATCCTTTCCAGTAGACTCGGTCGGCAAAGGCACCGATTGAACATTTAAATCCGGCGAAATCGATTGAAATACCCCAAATTGGGCGTTTTTGATCGGCAAGGTATTTTCCGAAATTGAAGGCATAGAAATCTTACCCATGACTTGGTGAGTTTGTAGTAGAGAGGAATTGCAAAAGTCAGCAACCGATCCGGAGTAATTGAGTTTAGAAGCCATCGCATATATAGCTTGTGGGCTGAAATTCTTAGATCTGAAATTACCTCCGCCTCCGGACTCCGATGATGAAATTGAAACTATAACTGGAGGCGTCTGGTCATGGGCATTCCAGATCGGGGTCTTGATCGGAGAAATAAGACCGGAGCTGGCCGGAATCGGGGCTGAAACTTCCGGCGTCGCGATGAACAGTGCGTGCGGAACTTCGGCAGTCGATTTCGGGGTGCTAATGAACTTCGTTTGGCCTGAATTTTGGACAGTAGGATCGACAATCAGAGACGATTCCAACGGTATACTACCCATGGTCGGACGATGAACGGACGGTGGGGCGATGGATTTCACCGGAATTTCGGGGTTTTTGGGAACTTTGGACGTAAAATTGACGGGGCAAACCTGCTCCGATGGACCTGATTTTTTGACAGTAGCCTCGTCTCGTCGAGACGCATCTGATGGTATCATTGGCCGGCCGGAAACCGGCGCCGACATGGGGGCGATTTTGGGGATTTTTTGGCGAATTTTGGGCACTATTCACATTAGAGGAAATTTTTTGGGGACAAATGGGTCTGGTTTGGTTTATGGTTTAGGGTATAGGGTTTAGGGTTTTTTTTTTTTTTTTCGGAAATTATTATTTATATACAACAAAAGAGCAGTACAAAGAAAGCCTGATGGGAGGGGGACTAGACCAAGACCTCCGCAAAACAGGCTGAACAATCGTCACATCATAACAAAATACAGACATACTACAACAGGAACCCAGAAGTCATCTACAAAATGCACTCAAAGGCCAACAGGGCACCCGGAATATATCAGCAAAGCAAATAAAGACAACGATGAGCAAGGAGAAGCCTGCAGTGAGCGCCCATCAGCTACCGCAAAATGAGAATGCGGAAGAACTAACTCAACCGGGATCAGGAGGTCGACCATAAGGGGAACTCGACTGACCCGCTTGAATCCTGTTAAAACGTCGCCTCTGAGATCTCGTGCGTCCTGGTAAAGGCAAAGACTGACATGCTGTAGTAGGAGAAGGAGTCAAATCAGCCACCCGAGACCCACTCCCAAGGTCGATCTCTAACGGAGCGAGAGAACCAGAAGCAGTAGACACAACCATCTGTGTCGGAACAGTAGATACCATCATCGGATCTAGAACCACGGGGACTACATGTACCAGAGGAGAGCTCACCCCAGAACTATACCCCTGAGCTTTCCCTGCAATAACAGAAGTAACAACCACAGGGATATCTGAAGTAGACATCGGAGCCACCACAACTTGAGGGAGCAAAGGAACATCCTCAAGACTTGCATCTAAAACAAGAGAAGAGGACGGAGGGCATGAAGAAGAACCCACACCAGAATCACCACCAGGGAAGGAATCACCTGAAATGGAGTGAAAAACCTCAAACTGGTTATTCGAAACAGGAGCCTGAGGAGTAACCTGACTCGAAGCCTGGCGACGCCGACGTCGCTGCTGAGTCCAACCTGGCTCAGCACTCCTAGAACCAGGACCACTAGAAGGAACCGAGCCAAGCGGAACACCCTGATGCTGATGCGAAGACCCTGGAGCAGTAGTCGAAGAAGTCTGAGGCCTCTTCCCCTGAGCTTTTGAAAGATCGTCTGAAGCCCTGTAACAGTTGACTGCCGAGTCAACTCGTTGAGTACGGCCGAGTGACTCGGCCGAGTCAACTCGTGATTCGCCGGCTGGCGACTGAGAGAAGGTCGGCGAAGGGGTGGAAAACACAAATCCGGGATCCTTTCCAGTAGACTCGGTCGGCAAAGGCACCGATTGAACATTTAAATCCGGCGAAATCGATTGAAATACCCCAAATTGGGCGTTTTTGATCGGCAAGGTATTTTCCGAAATTGAAGGCATAGAAATCTTACCCATGACTTGGTGAGTTTGTAGTAGAGAGGAATTGCAAAAGTCAGCAACCGATCCGGAGTAATTGAGTTTAGAAGCCATCGCATATATAGCTTGTGGGCTGAAATTCTTAGATCTGAAATTACCTCCGCCTCCGGACTCCGATGGTGAAATTGAAACTATAACTGGAGGCGTCTGGTCATGGGCATTCCAGATCGGGGTCTTGATCGGAGAAATAAGACCGGAGCTGGCCGGAATCGGGGCTGAAACTTCCGGCGTCGCGATGAACAGTGCGTGCGGAACTTCGGCAGTCGATTTCGGGGTGCTAATGAACTTCGTTTGGCCTGAATTTTGGACAGTAGGATCGACAATCAGAGACGATTCCAACGGTATACTACCCATGGTCGGACGATGAACGGACGGTGGGGCGATGGATTTCACCGGAATTTCGGGGTTTTTGGGAACTTTGGACGTAAAATTGACGGGGCAAACCTGCTCCGATGGACCTGATTTTTTGACAGTAGCCTCGTCTCGTCGAGACGCATCTGATGGTATCATTGGCCGGCCGGAAACCGGCGCCGACATGGGGGCGATTTTGGGGATTTTTTGGCGAATTTTGGGCACTATTCACATTAGAGGAAATTTTTTGGGGACAAATGGGTCTGGTTTGGTTTAGGGTTTAGGGTTTTTTTTTTTTTTTTTTTTCGGAAATTATTATTTATATACAACAAAAGAGCAGTACAAAGAAAGCCTGATGGGAGGGGGACTAGACCAAGACCTCCGCAAAAAAGGCTGAACAATCGTCACATCATAACAAAATACAGACATACTACAACAGGAACCCAGAAGTCATCTACAAATTGCATTCAAAGGCCAACAGGGCACCCAGAATATATCAGCAAAGCAAATAAAGACAACGATGAGCAAGGAGAAGCCTGCAGTGAGCGCCCATCAGCTACCGCAAAATGAGAATGCGGAAGAACTAACTCAACCGGGATCAGGAGGTCGACCATAAGGGGAACTCGACTGACCCGCTTGAATCCTGTAAAAACGTCGCCTCTGAGATCTCGTGCGTCCTAGTAAAGGCAAAGACTGACATGCTGTAGTAGGAGAAGGAGTCAAATCAGCCACCCGAGACCCATTCCCAAGGTCGATCTCTAACGGAGCGAGAGAACCAGAAGCAGTAGACACAACCATCTGTGTCGGAACAGTAGATACCATCATCGGATCTAGAACCACGGGGACTACATGTACCAGAGGAGAGCTCACCCCAGAACTATACCCCTGAGCTTTCCCTGCAATAACAGAAGTAACAACCACAGGGATATCTGGAGTAGACATCGGAGCCACCACAACTTGAGGGAGCAAAGGAACATCCTCAAGACTTGCATCTAAAACAAGAGAAGAGGACGGAGGGCATGAAGAAGAACCCACACCAGAATCACCACCAGGGAAGGAATCACCTGAAATGGAGTGAAGAACCTCAAACTGGTTATTCGAAACAGGAGCCTGAGGAGTAACCTGACTCGAAGCCTGGCGACGCCGACGTCGCTGCTGAGTCCAACCTGGCTCAGCACTCCTAGAACCAGGACCACTAGAAGGAACCGAGCCAAGCGGAACACCCTGATGCTGATGCGAAGACCCTGGAGCAGTAGTCGAAGAAGTCTGAGGCCTCTTCCCCTGAGCTTTTGAAAGATCGCCTGAAGCCCTGTAACAGTTGACTGATGAGTCAACTCGTTGAGTACGGCCGAGTGACTCGGCCGAGTCAACTCGTGATTCGCCGGCTGGCGACTGAGAGAAGGTCGGCGAAGGTGTGGAAAACACAAATCTGGGATCCTTTCCAGTAGACTCGGTCGGCAAAGGCACCGATTGAACATTTAAATCCGGCGAAATCGATTGAAATACCCCAAATTGGGCGTTTTTGATCGGCAAGGTATTTTCCGAAATTGAAGGCATAGAAATCTTACCCATGACTTGGTGAGTTTGTAGTAGAGAGGAATTGCAAAAATCAGCAACCGATCCGGAGTAATTGAGTTTAGAAGCCATCGCATATATAGCTTGTGGGCTGAAATTCTTAGATCTGAAATTACCTCCGCCTCCGGACTCCGATGATGAAATTGAAACTATAACTGGAGGCGTCTGGTCATGGGCATTCCAGATCGGGGTCTTGATCGGAGAAATAAGACCGGAGCTGGCCGGAATCGGGGCTGAAACTTCCGGCGTCGCGATGAACAGTACGTGCGGAACTTCGGCAGTCGATTTCGGGGTGCTAATGAACTTCGTTTGGCCTGAATTTTGGACAGTAGGATCGACAATCAGAGACGATTCCAACGGTATACTACCCATGGTCGGACGATGAACGGACGGTGGGGCGATGGATTTCGCCGGAATTTCGGGGTTTTTGGGAACTTTGGACGTAAAGTTGACGGGGCAAACCTGCTCCGATGGACCTGATTTTTTGACAGTAGCCTCGTCTCGTCGAGACGCATCTGATGGTATCATTGGCCGGCCGGAAACCGGCGCCGACATGGGGGCGATTTTTGGCGATTTTTTGGCGAATTTTGGGCACTATTCACATTAGAGGAAATTTTTTGGGGGCAAATGGGTTTGGTTTTAGGTTTAGGGTTTAGGGTTTAGGGTTTAGGGTTTTTTTTTTGGGGTTTAGGGTTTAGGGTTTTGGGTTTTGGGGTTTGGGGTTTGGGGTTTGGGGTTTAGGGTTTAGGGTTTTTTTTTTTTTTTTTAGATAAACACCGCCGGAAGCGGGGGGGTTAGGCAGACCCCTACCTGTATATATCATCAAACACAAAATACAAGATAAAACCTAAAGAGAGGAGGATAAAATCAACACCTCTCAAAAGGCTAGTCATACAAATAGAAAAACAGAAACCTAGGGTGGCAAATACACAAGCCAAAAACTAATCCCTAAGTAAAATGCATAATACAAATAAACACAAATGATCAGCGCTAAATATATGAAAACAAAGCGAAACATATCTAAACAGTAGTGATCCAGCTCAGAAGTAGGTGCAAAAGACCATCGATGGTACCCATCTCTGAGCCGTCTGTCGATGTAATGCCAATCTGAAAAGTACATCCTAATCCAAGAACAGGCAGTTATACACGATCTGGCCGTCAAAATAATATGCAGCTGGAAAGATACTGTGCAAAAATGGTCGAAACACAAAAGGAGGACCGTAATCCAGCTCAAGTCAGAAAATCTCAAAGACCCAAGGAGAGGGGGACAACTGACGGAGCTCATAAAATCAGAAATCCAAGCATGACTGTAACTCTGAAATAAGAGGCAACCAATAGTGAACGTCCAGAGCCACCAATGCACGGAGCAGAAGTAGAAACCATATAACTCCCGAGATGAATGAGGCTCCGGGCTAACGAGACCACCGAAATATATCATCCAGAGCCACCATAACAATCGACAAGAGAGCATAAAAGTAAGAAAGCGGCGGTCAAGTAGAAGTCTGCAGTGAGCGCCAGCCGGATAACAGGAATGGTCCAAAGAAAAGCCCCGACGGAGAAAGTGCTGGGACCCACCCAAATCCAAAGGAACAAAATATGAAGAGTGCAAGTGTCTGGGCCAACTTGCACCGCTCAAATGTGATATAAAAAACAACCTCCAAGCACAAAAGACCTGCAAGAAAAAATATACATATATATAGATAAAGAAAGAGAGCCAAAAGGAAGAAGGGGCTACAAATGGCTAAGAATATCTGGATCTGAGGTATGGAAGCCCTGAATGATCAGAACGGGCAAGGATGGAGATGTGTCTGGGTAAGGAAGGACCTAACTCTAAGGTAAACTGCCTAAGGTCATGAGCCCTAGCCGCCAAAGCATCCGCCACCGAATTACCCTCCCTGTATATGTGCGAGATATGAACCATACGCCCCCTCAAGAGAACAAAAATCCTAGACATAATGTGATCCAACCCCCAACAACACTGACGAGATCGGAGGATCTGAATAGAAATCTGGGAATCAACCTCAATCCAAAGAGGGAAAAGAGAAAGATCAGAACAAAGGATAAGACCCCTCCAGACCGCCCAGAGTTCCGCCCGGATAGTAGACCCAGCTCCAATGAACTCACTGAACGAAAGCAAGACCCGCCCAGAATGATCACGAACGACGCCACCAACCGAAGAATCCCCAGGATTCCCTCTCGAACTCCCATCCACATTAAGCTTAAAACAACCGAACGGCGGCCGAAGCCAACGAACAATCGCCGTCCGATGATATCTGTGAAAGCAAACCGAAATCCCTAGCGAACGCGCCACCTGGAAATAACCCACCCAATGCTTGGGTTTGACAGTACGCGCAGAATGGGCGAGGCGCAGGTAAGACAAGATCTGGAACTTCACCGTCTCTCCAGAAATGGAGAGCAAGCGGTGCTTCGCATCATTCCGAGCCGTCCAGAGAAACCACAAAATAATGAAAGGGAGAAACTCCCTCACATGGCCCCCTGGAGCCCAGACCAGATCCCTCTTCCACGCACTAAGGAATAACCTGAAATCCTCAGTGTCAGGGATACGAACCCCAAAGACAGCACCAAAAAAATGCCAAACAGGGCGAGCCACCGGGCTGCGAATAAACACATGCGTGAATGTCTCAGACATATCACAACACTGACAACGAGACGCTAACGCAAAGCCACGGCGCTGAAGCACCTCATCAACTGGGAGCCACTGATGCCAAAATCTCCAAAGAAAGAATGACATCGTAGGCCTCAACCAGCTACCCCAACAGGGGCGATTAATGCCAGAGATCGGGGCGCGCAAACGGATCAACTCCCAAGCGGACTTTACAGAAAAAGCACCATCGGAGCTATGAATCCAACGAGCCGAATCCAACTCTCCCAAGAGAATCGGGACCAACACAATCTGCTCCGCAAAAGAAGGAGCAACTACTGAACAAAGGAGGTCAAAATCCCAGGTTCCCTCCGAAAGAAAATGGGAAACCCGGGCACCACAATCTCCACAGACCTCAGTCTGACTGGACAGGGGAACATCCCTGAACCAACAATCATCCCAAAATGAAACATCTCCATGGCCGACACGCCAGCGAATTCCACTCTCCGCACGAGGCCTGATCTGGAGCAAACGCCGCCAAGTGGGAGAGATAAAACCACGAGAAGAGACACAAGCTGGGTGCGCCAAGAGGCAATATTTCCTCATCAAAAATTTGGCCCAGAGGGAAGATCCCTGCCTGAACCGAAACCACAGTTTTATGGAGAAGCTATCCACGAGATCTTTCAATCTGCGGAAGCCAAGACCCCCCTCTTCCACGGGGAGGCAAGCCCGAGACCAACGAGCCCAATGCCATTTCTTCTCCAAGGGCCTAGACCCCCAAAGAAAGGCATTAAAGGCTCTCTCAAGTTTCTCCATGACAGCCAACGGAGGCTGAACAACCTGAAACAAATATATGGGCATCGAGAGGAGCACGCTACGAATAAGGGTCATGCGGCTCCCCGGAGAAAGAGTACGAATCTCCCAACCCTCCAGCCGCCTCCTAACAGACTGTAAGAGGGGCTCAAAATGAGAACACGTCCTATTTCCTCGAAATAAGGGAACTCCTAGTTACTTGATCGGCAGATGCCCCTCCGCAAAGCCAGTGATACGCAAAAGTCTAGAGCGAAGGCGCTCAGAGCATCACGGTGGAAGAATCAGGGAACTCTTGACAGCATTCACCAGCTGTCCCGAACAGTTCTCATAGTGATGCAGAAAATCTAAAAGACGCTGCATCCCACGAGACCCACCATTGGCAAAAATAATGATATCATCAGCATAGGCCAGATGGGAAATCAAAAGATCACAACTAGAACGGTACCTGAAAGAAGGATGACGCAAGTAGAGTCTGTCAAGGCCACGCGAAAGATACTCCGCCCCTAAGATGAAGAGAAGGGGGGACAATGGGTCTCCCTGCCTGAGGCCCCTGGTAGAACCGAAGAACCCCGAAAGAGAACCATTGATATTAACGGAGAAATGACAATGAGAAATACAGGCCGAGACCAACGCGACAACCTGCTCAGAGAAACCAAAATGGCGCAAAACAGCAAAAAGGAAAGGCCATTGGACCCGATCATAGGCCTTAGCCATATCCAACTTGAAAATAACATTACCACCACGAGTGGGAAGAGTGAGACTATGAGTGAGCTCCTGAGCAAGGAGGATGTTATCAGAAATCATCCGTCCCGGAACAAAACCACTCTGATTCAAAGAAATGAGTCTCTCCGCCACAGCCCGCAAACGAGAGTACAACAACTTAGAAATGATTTTGTTCGTGACATTACACAGGCTGATCGGACGGAAATCCGACCAAGCCCGAGCACCCTCGACTTTTGGGATCAAGTAATCGTGGTGGCAGTAAAGCTCTGGGGCAGGGGAGAGCCTCGGAAAAAATCCAAAACCGCATCCAACACATCCTGATGAACGATCTCCCAGCAATGCTGGAAAAACGCCGAAGAGAAGCCATCAGGGCCTGCCACACTGTCAGGAGAAATGGAGAAAACAGACGCACGCACCTCCTCAAGGGAGGGGGTAGCAGTAATCCCATAATTCTCCTCATCAGAAATCACCGAAGGAAACCCCGAAAAATCAGGACAATCAAGCACAAAGGGATCCCCAGTGAGTAAGTGCTGAAAAAATGAAGCACCCGACTGCTGAATCATCTCAGGAGACGTCAGGCAAACCCCATCATCCCATATGCGGAAAATCTTATTAGCCACACGCTTCTTCTTAACCATGTTATGAAAGAGTTTGGTGTTCCGCTCACCATCCTCTAGCCAGTTGCATGCAGCTTTTTGTTTCCAAAAATCCGCCTCCATGGCGGTGACACGGGCCAGATCCGCATTACGATCGGACAGGGCAGTCCAATTCGAATCAGAAGGATCGGCCTCACAGGCAAGCTCAGCAGAACGAACTGCACTCTCAGCCTCGGTGATTTTATCAAAGATGCTACCAAAAACATCTCGATTCCACCACTTGAGGTGATTCTTAAGACGCTTCAACTTAACAAAAAGACGCGACATACCAATCAGACTGCAAGACAAATTCCAATTAAGCCTGACAGTCTGCAAAAAACCATGATGCCGAAGCCACATACGCTGGAAGCGAAACGAGCTCGGCCCACGGGCAAAAACCGGAGCGGTAACCAAAAGCGGACAATGGTCAGAAACAGTACGGGGGAGATGTTCAACTCGAATGGAGCTGAAATGATCACCCCAATCAACAGAAACCATAACCCTGTCCAACCGCTTCCAAACGGTCTTATTCGTCCAAGTGAACGAAGACCCCTCAAAACCAGCATCAATCAAACCAGAATCCATAATGAAAGTGTTGAACTCCTCCATGGGTAGCAACCTACCACCACGGGTGCCCAAACACTCAGACGCATCACGAACAACATTGAAATCCCCACCAACCAGCCAAGGACCCAGAACAGGCTTGACGTGAAGCAGGGAAGACCAGAGGTCCCGACGCTCAATATAATCACATCTGGCATAAACAAAAGAACAAAAAACAGATGTGGGTAAAAAAGGGGCAGAAACCTTAATGTGAAGGAACTGAGCATGATCAAGGACACACTCAGCCTGCACATCAGCAGCAAAAAACACCCAAATGTGACCAGAAAGATTCGAAATGACTCGAGAAAAACCAAGACGACGAGTCATGAATCTCTGATCTAAATCGATCATCGGCTCCAAAACAGCCAAAACCTTAACCTGTTTCTCCTTCACAAAGGCATGCAGCCTCTGCTGGGACTCCGAACCCCGAAGTCCCCGGATATTCCAGATCATGCAATTCATAAAGGGTGGGCATCAGGATCACCCTGCCGCCTCTTGGACGAATCCTCAAGATCGTCCTGCTTCCTCTTCTTCACATCAGACATACCAATGTCCGGAACAGCAGACGCAGAGTGTCTATCGAACCCCGAATCAGGATCCTCCTCAGACACCTGTCTGGCAACCAACTCACAAACAGGGGGCCCCTGTCTAACAAACAATTCCTCCACCATGGAAGAAACCTCCGGAGAACCAGGGAGGGAAGGAATAGAATGGCTACTGTGATTTTCCAAGCACAGAACGGAATCACCAAACAACACAGCCACCCCATCTTTTGAAGATCCCAACTCATCCATACAATCCTCAAAAGGGATAGACTCATCCTCCTCCAGAACCTGACCATAAGACTGAGCAGGCACACCAACTGATCTCGAAGGGAGCACCTCAATAATGGAAGTACCCGAATGATCAAAACCAACACCCACAGGAGAACTCGGCGCCAAGGGCGCCTCTCCATGACAACCAACACCCTCATCCCCAAAAGGAAGAACATCATCAGGACTGTCACCAACTACCTTGGAATCACTACCTCGCTCCGCCTCCGCCTGCCAAGGCGACAAGACATCAAAAGCGTTCGAGGTACCCACCGGGACAACATGCGCAGCAGGAGGTGCCCTCACATGAGGAACACGAGGCGTAGCCCGCCTCCGTCTCCTGCGCTTATGGCCAACGAACTGATCAGGATTCTGGTCCTGAGGACCCTGAGCAACATTAGGTGCCACACCCTCCTGGTGTGTCATGCCCACAGTATCTACCTGAAGCGGGGGAAACAGGACCAGCAGGTCTAGTCCGGACTGGGCGGGGATTCTTCCCATGCGAATAACACACACTGGTAGCATGTCCCAGCATCTTGCAATCAGTACAATATGCTGGAATCTTCTCATAAACTACCTCAATCTCCTGTAGGTGAGCCCCCCATGATACCCAGATGGATTGGACAGGGGGCTCCAAGACATTGATCTCAACACAAATGCGGGCAAAGGACCCCCGAGTGCCATCTGCTGTGTGATCATCAATTTTAATGGGAGTACCCAAAAGCTTAGCAAGAGCGCAAAGGCTCTTCTTATCATAAAGATGGAGTGGTAACTCCAGAAGTCTGACCCAAACCGGAGCAAGTGGAGACTCTGCCTGGAAATTAAACTCCGGTGTCCACTTGGATAATCGGATACCAAGTGGACCAATAAACAAATTGCCCCTGGTCCATAGACGGGCATAGTCCTCCTCACAGGAGAGAACAATCACAAGAAAACCCCTTGGCAAGAATTTCAAACTATACGGTCGCCCAAAACCGAGATTGGCAAAAGCCGCAGATATAGCATGGTTGGGCACAATCGACCGATTGCCAGAAATTTTGCCGATCAAAGCAAACTTAAACGGGGCAGATAAAGATGATATGAGCTCATCCGAAAAGTGAATGCCCGGCTTACCGTCCTTAAAAGACGGTGCGGACATCTCATCCATCGACCCAAGAACATCCTCGAAGTTGTTCTTGGCCGCCCGAGAGGACGAAGGTGCCAAAACATCCCGAAAAGACAGGGGAGGGGTAACAGAAGCATTAGGGCCAGAAATACCCGAAGAAATACCTGGATTAACCGAGTTAACACGTCGAGTCTGCAGAGTTGACTGGCCAGCGTTGACCTTTGACTTTCCTGTTGACTTTCCGGTCGAGGTACCACCGTGGAACGACGACGGTGCAACGAGCTTGGAACCGGAACCCAAGTGACAGAACCGGACGGTGGAGGGGTGAAATCAAGCGAACCGGTGATCGGAGAAATAGAAAAAACCGGAATTTGGGGGTTTCCGTTCACCGGTGAATTTTCCGAAATTTATTGAGGCGAAATGTTACCCATACCTGGACGATCAACTCCTAAAGAAGAATTGAAGAAAGAAGCCGGAATCGGGCCTGAAATCGGCGATGCAAATGACGGCAGGGAGGAATGAACGTCCATTTCCTTAGATCTGAAATTACCCGGCGGGTCTGAGCTCCGATTGGACTAATTCAGGTGCCATTGGAATCGTCTGGACCAGAGGATCACAGATCGGGGTTTGGAGTGGTACCTTGGATGGCGGAGAGTTGGCCGGAATCGGTGAAATAACGGACGTCTGCGCAGTGAACAGTGACTGCGCATGTTTGGACGGAAATGGCGCCGGAACGGGAGAACTACCCGGTCGCGCAGGTGACGGAAAAGAAAGAGGAGGTTGAGACGAAGAGAATGACATATGGCCGGCACCAAGAGGAGCAATGGTTGCCGGCGACGACGAAGATGAAAAAACGGCCGGAATTTCGATCGGAGAAAAGGGCGGGCAATCGGTCTCCGATTGGCCTGAAATTTTGCAGGGGTGGTCGCCGGAGGATGGCGGTTCAGATGAGGGCGGTGGCCGGCCGGGGTCCGGCGACGGAAGCATGGCGGTAGAAGGTGGGTGAATAGTGACAATTTGGTGTGTTTTTTCTCACGTTTTTAGTGTGTGTTTTTTGAGAGCATTTTTTTGGGGTCTGGTTTTGTTTAGGGTTTAGGGTTGGGGGTTGGGGTTTGGGGTTTGGGGTTTCGGGTTTTGGGTTTCGGGGTTTTAGGGTTAGGGTTTAGGTTTAGGGTTAGGGTTTTTTTTTTTTCCGGAAAACACCGCCGGATGCGGGGGGGTTAGGCAGACCCATACCTGTATATATCCACAAAATAAACGTAACAAAATACAGCATACAGAAAAAAAAAAACCTAAAAGAGGAGGTGGATAAAACCATAACCTCCTCAAAAAGGCTAAAGCAGTAGAAACATAAATACAAAGCAACCTAGGGAAGGAATTACAAAAGCAAAACGAACCCTAGAAGACTACCAAATAAGCGGCAACCAACTATTCAAAAAGGAGAAGCGCTATGAACCACATGCTGAGGAAGACAAAATGATAATGGCGAGATGATCGCATGAGGTCCATGCAAAAGCTCTCATCCCGGAGCTATCATCCTGGAGAGTCCAATCTGTCAATATAAATATAATCTGGTAGCTGTTCAACGTTACCAAACCCACTAGTCAAAAGAAAATCTGGCCAGGAAGCCACTATACAATGGCGATCACAGAGTAATATATAGATCGCAATCCCGCCAAAACAAAAGATATCTAGCATCTGAATCAAAAGAGCAGAGATCTCGATCCCATGAAGTAGGAGTCTGACGAACATGTCATAAGAAGCAGAGGATCCTTTAGAAAGCACCCCATGAATCCACCATGACATCCAGCAAACACCTCTACAATAACTGATACGGCGGCCAAGGAGAACCAGCAGTAAACGCCCTCCAGGAACCATGAATGTGCCAAAGGAAAGCACCAACAGAAATAGGGCAGAAACCCACTCAGAACCAACAAGAATACACACATCATGTGCAAGTGTCTGGACCCACTTGCACAGACCATACGGAAGTGAAAAACAACCTCCAAGTACACTAACTGCAATAACATATATATTATATATATATATATGTATATAGATATAAATCGAATATAGAGCCAGAGACCATAAAGAAAGAGATCCAAAAAGAAGAAGGGGCTGCAAATGGCTAAGAGGATCGTTTCTGAGGTATGGA